>NC_067477.1:105828788-106183788 GCF_947179515.1 Apodemus sylvaticus | reverse complement strand
TGTAATAGGGATGAGTGATTGATCAGGGGAGTACACACCATCCTCTTTTCTGCAGTTTTGGTTGTGAATGCAATAAGAAATAGAAACACACAATGAGCAGAAGAAGGGGGGCCATCCATGGACATAGTGGAGCTACCTGACCAGACCCTGTATGCTGAAGAGTTGTGAAGAGAATGAGAGATGGAATGCTCAGAACTCTAGCACACATGGTAGAATTGAGGTAGCCAGGCTCCAGCAAGCAGAAGACAGAGTATGGCCGGGAGTTGCTTCATTTGATCCTGAGCCATCAGTCTCTGGATGAGGTAGTTCACTACAGAGAAGACCAAGACTTCTGGTGTCTGCTAGGGGACACCATCTAGGACATGCTAGGACATGCTGGGGAGTAGACATAGTGAAGATCAGGAATTGCTCTTATTTGATTTCATGTCCTCTTCCTCCCTTACAATCCTATGACCTCAGCTCCTCTTTCCATGTGGACCAAACCAGGGTCTGCCTTGACAAAGCGTTGAGCTGAATAAGCACAACAACATGTTCATGGTCAGCAAATGCATGACACATACAGAGCAACTGGCACATGGCTAAAATTAATGATTTGGAAGAATCCCTACCTAAACTATGCAGGAATGGTAGATTTAACAGAACTGAAAGATGGAAAGAAACGTCCTCCAAAGGCCTCCAGTGCCACGGACCACCCTAGCAAGGTATGCGGGTCCCTGGGATAAGGGTCCTCAAAGTTCGGGTGGGTAAGGATTTGGCAGTGATCAACAGAAACAAACAAAGAGGCAGTTTAAATCTGAGTGTATTTTGTAGCTCTTAAGGAGGGGATTTTATACATTAAAAACCAAACTAACAACTCTTAGAAACTGTATCCAGTGAAACAATCATGAATACCAACAAAAATCATTTGGCACAGTAAAATACAAAAATCATCAGAGCATTACAACTCTGAAACTACACATTCAGTGAATCACAAACAAAACAGGTAACATCATTAGTAATAATTTAAATCATCAAAATATAACAATCCTAAAAGAATGTATTCTATAGGCTAGTGGTGTATTCCCAAGAACAGGTTAATAAATCTTCGTGGTCGGTGCTCTTAACCTCTGAGCTAACTTTCCAGCCCCATATGGTTAATTATTATTTAACATCTAATGCCTGATTTTTTATAAATCTTCAACACATAAATTTAAACTATTTTAATTCTTTCTAATTAAGGCTTTCTTTAACATATACCAAAACCCATTTTTAATGACACATGTGTAGCGATATGAAATTTTATTGTCAGGAAAGTTTTTATCTATCATAATAATTTTCTAAACAATTTTAAAAGTAAAGCATTGGTTTCCCTGGAGATAATGTCATGTTAGTGACCCATCTCAAGGGATGGTTTCGTACCCATTATTCTTGCTTAAGATCATGGTCTAGGCTACCAGGAACCTGTAAGAAAGAAAAGGAATGAAAGAAAACATAACAGAAAAATTGCCATGAGAACTATGGCTCAATATGTTTGCTCCAGCAGAGAGTTCCACAACCAGTTCCAGAAGACCTCCTGTTTTGAAGTCTAATGCCTCAGTCTGTGGAACTTGTCTTACAGAGTCTGCTGGGGTCAGTGTGGCACTCCAGTTTTTGTCACATGGAAATAAAGCACTGAACATGTAGAGGACCAAGAAGCAACATTTAGGGGGAAATGGGCTTCCTTTCTTGCACTAACCTCTGTCTGATGAGAGTCTAGAAACAGACTTTAGCCACCCCTTTCCCATCACTGCGAATTACACCTTCCTATAAGTCTAAGAAAGACAGATCATTCAAGTCTGAACAGTATTTTGAACAAACTACATTCCCTACTATATACCGTGTCCAGAGACATGTGATTCCAAGAGAGGAACTGTCCTGCCACAGTGAGAAAATGATGAAGTAGAATCAGAGTGTTTATATTCTATTTCTGATTTCATAAATTGAGATGCTGGTCAACGTATAATTTACTTTAGAGATATAACTAATATAGTTAAAATAACAGTACACTTAAATAAAAAAGAGTTTAGGACTGTCTAAATTCTAACTGCATGACCCATTACTACCCTAGCTGCTGCAGAGGCCACAGGTAAAATGAATTTTTCTGGGACAAATTGGATAAAATATACCAAAGGAAGGGAGAGAGGAAGGAATGAAAGACAAAAAAAAAGAACAGCTGGAAAGTGGAAAGAGGATTAGCTGCCTCTGAATTAAGGTGGCTGGCCTGAGATATTAGAGATTTTCAGCAGGAGAGTTCACAGGAAGCCTACAAAGCCTCTGCCCTGTGTTTGCCTTGCAATCTGATTTTACCATCTGCACACATATTTTCTGCCCTCAACTCTGCAGACAAACGCTAGGAATCCTTTGCCTCCTCCTGCCATTGGCACATGTTGTACCACTTGCAGTGTTCACCTAGATTATGACCTGTTGGTCTGCCTTTCTCATTTCCGGAACCTCAGATGCCCTGTACATCTCTCCGGAGTCTCCAGCTCTTGGTATTTTCACACTGAATCACTGTGGTCCAATTGCTTGTCTCTCTAGCACTAACCTATGAGCCCCTGAAATAAAGGGGTTCCCTTCTGCGTCCTTAACAATGAGTCAGGCATAAAGGAACACTTGATCTTCCTGTGAGGTTCGTACTGAGATGCATGTTGATATCTGCATAACAGTTTCATACATAATTTAGCACCAATACTTTAGGACAGGCTTTTCCCAGAAAGCATCTTCACCAAGACCATGCTATTGTATCAAACAGTACTTATACATGCTGAGTAAATGGTACTCAAAATACTATGAAAGTGTGTGTGTGTGTGTGTGTGTGTGTGTGTGTGTGTGTGTAGCAGGGTATTGTAGGAGGTATTGAAAGGTAAGTGTGAAATCTAGGCACGGTGACATATGCCTTTAATCTCAGTATTCAACAGGCAGATAGATCCCTGAGAATTCAAGACCAGCTTGTTCTATATAGAGAACTCTAGGATAACCAGAGATATCTCTCCAAAAAAAAGTCGATGGTAGTTCACATACATTTAATCCCCAGACTCAGGGAGCAGAGGCAAGTAGGTCTCTGAGTTTAAGATGAGACAGGTCTATATAGTGAGCTCTAGAGCTATATAGAAAGGCTCTCAAAAAACAAAACAGAAAAGAAAAAGAAAAAAAGGAAGGAAGGAAGGAAGGAAGGAAGGAAGGAAGGAAGGAAGGAAGGAAGGAAGGAAGGAAAGAAGGAAGGAAGGAATGGAGAAAGGAAGGAAGGAAGGAAGGAAGGAAGGAAGGAAGGAAGGAAGGAAGGAAGGAAGAATAAAAGAAACAAAGACAACTGTTACTTCAGGAGATTATTGCTCTCCTTCAGATATTTTTCCTCCTCAGTCTTTTCAAGATCTCTTGTTCTCTCTTTTCCTTTCTCCTTCCTTTTCTCTTTAGTTTCCTCCTTTTAGTTTCTCTCCTTTCCATCTTTTTCCATATTCCCCATATCTAACCTGAAAGCAGAAATCATTGTACAAGAAGGGGTTGTACTGTGAGCTGTTCTGGTTTTTGGTAACTGGGGGTATCTAGATCACAGGGGGAGTCTCTCAGACAGATACTTGAACGTTCTGCTCTTGCGAAGAGGCACACTTATAATTGCACTAAGACCTGATCCTCAGGATCCAGGGGAAAAGAGGGCCAAGTGGAAAGAAGCTGTTCACGTCCCAGAGCAGATATAAAGTAGGCGTCTATCTCATAACCAAACCTTTCAGTATTTAAAGTATCCTTTACATGAAAGACACATGTATGAAGAAATTTCAGAGTCTGTTATCCAAACATAGCATCTCTATCCCCCCCTACTATTCTTTAAGTCTCTGGAGTGGAGACTTTAGCTTGATAATATTTACATAGCATCCATCTGACCATGAACCATTCTTAAACATATTTCTAATGAATGAACAAACAAGGAAATTAGCAAATGAAAGAATGAATGAATGAATAAACTATAGTGTTGTGAACTAACCTGAATCACCATCCAATTAACTCAAGCACAACATAACCTCTAACCTGGTATTCAAGGCCTGCAGTCCACGAGTGTGATGAGTGAGATCAAAAGCTCTTCTGTGGTTTTTGTTTGTTTATGAGAAGAACACTGGGTTTGATTATTCCATGTTTAACAAAATAAGGCCAAAAAACAAAAAAGAAAAAAGAAAAGAAAAGAAAGAAAGAAAAAGGATAAATTGTCAGATAACAAAGCTAAAGAGAATTTTGTATCATTATATTTTAAATTCTATGTTTCTGGTTATAGGTTTTGAGGACATTTTAGTGCTCCCTGCTCTGGCGTGCACTGACAGACTAGCCACAGTTGGCTGCTCTTGATGGGTTTGCAGAGCATGGAGTATACCCCACAGGCACTGCACTTGTTCTTTTAGCTTTCGCTGCAGTGAGCACTGAGGTTTATTACAGAAAAGATAAAAGAGAACTCAGTGAAGCATGGCCTGGACCACTTCCTAAGCTACCCAGGCAAACAGACAGCTGCATCATGTTCTGCCTCCCTTAGCTTACTACATTGAATTTTAGGGCTAATGACAGGTTCAGTATGACTGTTGGGGACTCCTTCAGGCTGTCCAGGAGCTAAGAACATCCTTGCTGGGCCTTGATTGTCCATGGCAGAGGAAGAGCACAACCTCAGGAAGTTTCTAGACAATAGCAGGGAGGGCAAGCTGAAGCTAGACATTTCACAGTTCCTGAGTTCCTGGGCAGCTCCAGAGTGCCTGCTTTCTTTATGAGCTGAATGGCACAGTACCAATTATGGGTTCTTTGCAAAGCTCCTTGGACCACACTGTGTCTCTGTAGGCACCTACATTTTATTTGATGACAGTGACATTGGTGTATAATAGTTTCCACCTCTGCAAATGATTATGGATTCTATAACTGATGTAGTTGAGAGAGTTGCTGTAAAATTTAACACTTTACACTAAGTAAGTAGCACTCTATGTGTGAAGTTTCTGTATTTGTTATCTAATGCAGTATAAATCTCCCTTGTAAAACTACTGGTAAGCAGAGCACATGCTTTCAATTCTGATTCCTCTGTCTTATAACATCCTCTCATTTTGACCCCACTACCTCCCTCTTCTTAGGATTGTGATTTTGTTGGCCCCATCCAAAGGATTCAGAATGATTTCATGTCTATATGCTGAAAGCATTTTTGCACAGAGCCTTTATATATGTAAATTAGCAGCATCACAAATTCTGGAAACTTGGAGGTAAGGTACACATTTAGTTCAGCCTCTGGTTATTCATTTATGTTTATGGGCTTTTGTTGGTATATCAGTTACATTTTGATGATGTGATAAATTACTGCCATTATCAAGGCAACTTATAGAAGGAGGAGACAATCTGGGATTTCACAGAGGGAGTAGAGAAGTTAGCATAGGAACAGGGAGCCAAATCAGAAAGCTCATATTTTCATCTATACACAGATAGCAGAGGGGCAACTGGAAGTAAGACGAAACTATATAATGGAGCCCACCTCCATTGAAGCACTTCTTCCAGCAAGGCTACACCTAAAGGTTCTATAATCTTGTCATACAGTACCACCAACCAGGAACCAGGTGTTTGAATAAATATGTGAGCCTATGGGAGATACTTCCCATTAAAACCACCATAATTGGTAAACACATAAGGTATAAAACAGCCAGCCCTCACCCTGGGAAAGATTGGTATGGGTATTGGTATGGTATGGGTAATAATAGTATATTTAGCGGAAAAAAAATAGAGGTATCAAGACCACACAGATGTAAGGCACAAGCAGTCAGAGCCACTCCTACTTTTTATTTCTATAGCCCCATGTTTTAAACCCGGTTGAATTTACCAGAGCATATTAGAAACACATGCTATATTTAATAGTGTAAATGTGAGCTCTTAGTATTTTGTGGTTTGGTTTGAGCCCTTAAAACAATTTAATGTTGGTGGAGTCTAGGAATTCCATGGAATTTGTTACTTGGTTCATGTAACTGACCTTGTTCATTTGAAAACACAAGGCACTCTCGTTGATGGAACTCAGGTCTCTAGCAAGAGTAGCACTTCTGAACACAAACAAGAACAAGGAAACAGCATCTGGAGAACCACAGCAGATCCTAGTTTCTCATTACTTGACACTGATCCTTTTAGCTGTTATTTATCGCTTCAGACACATTTGAGATTATTTTTCTATTTTTCCTGCTGCTTTGAGATGCTCTGTTCTTGTTATCTATGCTGCTTTGCTTTTTGCAATACTGAATAACAAAACCTCACAATATTCAGTGTCTAAAACTGCTGATGCTCTGAGCCACTCCATAAATCTCTCTGGGGTCAGGCATCTTGGCAGGGTGTGCCTGATCAGGCCTATCCCTGGTGAAGTTATTATACTCACAGGAAACTGGGGTGCTTGTCTGGATTTGCATTTACTTCCTTCTCCTACTTGGTGCTAGGGCTAGTTTGGGTTCAGTAGGAACTTTATTCATCTTAGTGTCTCCATCCAATGTTAGAAGTTCTTTCACATCTCTCAATCAAGGTAGGTTTACCTCCAAGAGAGAGTGCACCAAGTCTCAGGAAGCAGATGCCACTAGAATGTCAATATGTCAGTTCATATCTAGGAACTAATATACCAATCATTCTCTTCTCTATTTGGCAGACTAGTCACTGAGGTTCTTTAAATTTAAGAGGTGGGGACATATATCAACTTCCTAATATGTAGAATACCTACATGTCACTCACGATATAAAGCTATAAGCCCAGCCCCACTGTAGTCTCTGTCTCTGTTTCTCTCTGTTTCTCTCTCTCTGTTTCTCTCTCTCTCTCTCTCTCTCTCTCTCTCTCTCTCTCTCTCTCTCTCTGTGTGTGTGTGTGTGTGTTATACACACATGCATATGCCATGGCATACATACGGATGTCAGAGGATAATTTGAAGGAGTCAGTTCTCAACTTCTACTACGTAGGTCCTGGAGTTTGAACTAGGGTCATTGTCCTTGTCCATGTCTCTTTATCCATCAAGATATCTTGCCCCAATGAAGTTCTTTTTATTAATTAATTAATTTATTCTTTACATTCCATATTTTATTTCCCACCATCACCTCCCTCCCACCGTCCACCCTCTGACTGTTCCACATCCTGTACCTCCTCCCCACCCTCTGTCTCCACATGGATATCCCCACCCCTCACCCACCTGACCTCTAAACTCCCTGGGGCCTCCAGTCTCTTGAGGGTTAGGTGCATCATTTGTGAATGGACACAGACCTGGCAATCCTCTACTGTATATGTGTTGAGGGCCTCATATCAGCACCAGCTATATGGTGCCTGTTTGGTGGTCCAGTATTTGAGACATCTCAGGAGTCCCGATTAAATGAGACTGCTGGTCCTCCTACAGGATCGCCCTTCTCCTCAGCTTCTTTCACCCTTCCCTAATCCAACAACAGGGCTCAGCTGCTTCTGTCCATTGGTTGGGTGCAAATATCTGCATCTGACTCTTTCAGCTGCTTGTTGGGTCTTCCGGAGTTCTTTTCAAAGATCTTCATGAAAACAAAATTGAAATTTGTGTCTTGAATACAGAAAACATTTCCAGGCCAACCAATATGAAACAGAGTTGGGATTTACTAAGAGGTATTTTCAACAAAGATCTTAGGCAGGAGTTAATAGAGGAGAGATCAGACATGTTTGGGCACATGAATAAGTTGTTAAAGGGGCAGTAGCAATTAACTATTTTTTTTCCTTTACAAGAGATACATACTGTATTTTGGTGGCTCTAAAGTTATATCTCTGAGTGTTGTTAAACTCCACCTGCCCATACACACACACACACATACACACACACACATACACACACACACACACACACACACACTTATTTAAGCTTTTCTCAATGTGTAGTTACAAGATTAAATTTTTAAAGAGTTTTTTAAGCAAAGTTACAATGTGGATTTATGAGGGTCACAATTGAAGCTCATGAATGAGAGAGAAAGGCTAAAGGATTCAAGGTCATAGATTATTTTGTCCCCAAGAAAGCATTATTCATCAATCTTTGACATCTGCTATTTAAATGTCTACAGAAAAACATGAACTGTCTTGGTAAGTAAATTTGAGTTCATCAGTGGTACCTGAAGGTGCCTGTCTGAGTACTATAGGTAATCTAGACTCCAGGCTGGAAGGTTGTTTTCCATTGCTGTGCATCATGTTCCCTGCCTATGTCTCCATGATTTTCTCTATCTTTTTATGCTGCCTCAAAAGTACTTTCAGCTTTCTGCCATCTGCTATAAACGCTACCAAATGTGTGTTCCCAATGTGCTATCCATGAGAGATCAGACAGTCACGAAAGAAAGAAAAGAATGCTATCCCAGGAAATACTAGGAAATGTGTTGATCACCATCTCCGGCAGCACACAAACTGAACCGAAATAAGACTTGACGTAACAAGGACAAATTCGAAAAATATCAGGCAAAGACATAGGGCTTTGGGATGGGCGCAAACTGCAGCTGACATGGGAATGGTCAGCTGGCCAAAAGTGTGTGCAGTTCCTGAGGACATCCATGGTCTCTCCGAAGGTTATCAGGAGGCTAGCCATCTGTCTTTGTATTCAAATTAACATTTCCTTAGCTTCTACTGTCAACAAAGCCCAGAGCTGGTCATGATTGCTGTTAAAGATAGACATCTTATCTTCTAAGACCAAGATAGACAAATATTAAAAGCAACATGCTGTAATACCTAAGATTTGTTCTCTCCAGAATAGTTTGAGCTAGCAAAACTAGGTTACACCAAAATCAAATAATTAAGAAACTCAAATAAATTAAAAATATCAGTTTATATCTATTTAATTATCTTTATAATTACTATGTAAAATATGTCCCCCAATGAAACTTAACTGCTGAATTTCCTTAATATTCTAGAAAATTCTTTTTTTAATTTATTGATATATTTATTTACATTTCAAATGATTTCCCCTTTTCTGGACCCCCACTCCCCGAAAGTCCCATCAGTCCCCTTCCCTCCCCCTGTTTTCCCACCCAACCCTTCCCACTTCCCTGTTCTGATTTTGTTCTAAACTGCTTCACTAAGTCTTTCCAGAACAAGGGGCCACTCCTCCTTTCTTCTTGTACCTCATTTGATGTGTGGATTATGTTTTGGGTATTCCAGTTTTCTAGGTTAATATCCACTTATTAGTGAGTGCATACCATGATTCACCTTTTGAGTCTGGGTTACCTCACTTAGTATGATGTTCTCTAGCTCCATCCATTTGCCTAAGAATTTCATGAATTCATTGTTTCTAATGGCTGAATAGTACTCCATTGTGTATATATACCACATTTTTTGCATCCACTCTTCTGTTGAGGGATACCTGGGTTCTTTCCAACTTCTGGCAATTATAAATAGGGCTGCTATGAAAATTCTTAATAATTGATCACTTTCAGTAGAATTATGGTTTGTTTCCCAGTCCTGATTCATTCTTTACACAATGTTGATTGGTAGACTTGGTTTTTAGAGATGACATGGCCCCATTCCTGGAGAACTTCTGGTTCTTTCTGGTGAAGGAAACAAGCCACCCCTTACTAGTATCTATATCATGACATTCAATAGAGAATCCATTCTATCTGCTAAGCTCATGCCTAGGTAATAACAAGATGAACTAAAACATTTCCCTTATGGAACTTATGTTCTCATGGAGATGCTGAGATTAAAGAGGTAAACACATATGTAAATATTACAGCCTCAAAGAACTGTATGCTATATGAAGAAGAAAAAGCATGGGAAAAGCTAAGGTATCTAAAGACAGGAGAGTGAGGAGAAGAGCTCAGGCATATATATATATATATATATATATATATATATATATATATATATATATATATATGCCACCACAACATGAGAAACTGTATTAAAGGATATGGCAATAAGAAAGTTGAGAACTACTGGCCTAGGACTAATTGGAAGAACCTGGTATTATCTGGTTTGGTCTGTATGGTCATTTAATCAGTAAGCACTATATATACATAATATATTACATGTATATATGTGTGTATATATACACACATATATATTTGTAATCATGTTCCAAGAGATCATTGTAGGAGAGCAGTTCTAAACCTGTGGATAGCGACCCCTTGGTGGCTCAACAACCCCTTCACAGAGGCCTCATATCAGATATCCTGCAGATCAGATACTTATATTATGACTCTCATAATAGTAGCAAAATTAAAGTTATGAAGTAATGATATACTTTTATGGTTGGAGCCACCACAACATGAGAAACTGTATTAAAGGATCTGGCATTAAGAAGGTTGAGAACTACTGGCCTAGGACTATTTGGAGGAACCTGGTATTACCTGGTTAGGTCTGTATAGTCATTTAATCAGTAAGCAATTGCTTGTAGTCAGTAGAAGAGGACACAGAAGGAACAGAGAGGTATATCTGTGGAAAGAAGTTACATGTCTTACCTATATCCTCAAGCCACAGAACAGTCAAGAGAAAGTAACACCAGTTGTGTTTGGTGCAGTTATGGGCTGCATTAACTGGTTTAGAAACACAACTCCATTAAATTCTCCTGACAGGAGCAGAGGTAGATTTTCCTGTGGTCCGAAGAGCGGTGTCATATGCTTTAGCTCACACATCTAGCAATGGCAGGGCTGCATTGTTGCTGTTTGGATTTTACCAACAGCAAAAATGTTTAGTGTTTATCAAAGCTCATCATTTGGATGATTTTCAGCTCTCTGAAAATTAGCAGCCCAAGACTACTTGACTGTTGCTATTTAATGCGCTCCTTCAAAACAAAGAAACTTGAGCAAGTCCAGCCCCTCCAAATCACAGTGAGCAGCAGGTGGGTTGCTCCTGGGATCTGGGACACTCAGGAGTCCACACTGAGTGGCAAATGTTCCTTTGTCAGCAGGCAACCTTCCTTTCAGGGACTCCACATTATCAGTTAACTCAGGAGTTAACAAGTGTGCTCCTCTGATGCCTTGGACTTCAGCAGAGGTCCCACTGAAGCAAGAAGCAAAGCCTCGTTCAGTGAGTCTCCAAGGCTCAACTATCACACTACTGTACAAGCTAGAGCAAGTTCCAAGGTACAAACCAGAGCCACTGGGAGAAGAGCAAAGCAAGGCGTGCAATTCCCATGGCCACTGTCTACGAAACGTGGCAGGCTACTCTTGGTCACGTGGTCCTTAATTCACTTACTTGGCCAGCTTCAACTAGGCGTCCCTGTGGCTGTGTTAATCCCAGACTGAAGAAGAAAACAATAAAAAAGCTTCAATTTGATGTAGAATTTCTAACCAAACAGGAGAGAAACTGAACAAAAACAAGGGCCTATGTAGAATTCGATGTGATAGAAATGTCTCAATCTGTTTGCACTGCTGAAGCAAAATCCCTGACATTGGATACCTTATGAAGAACATGTTTTGTTTCCTAAGATTCTACAAGATGGGCAATGTAAGATCAAGGCCCTTCCTGGTCTGATGACTAGTACATATGGTGTGGGTGCTGGGAACAGAATTCATGTCCTCTAGAAGAAGGGCGAGTGATCTTAATCACTGAGTAATTAATCACTGGTGGCTCTCAACCTTCCTAATGCTGCAACCTTCAGTACAGTTCTTCATATGGCCGTGATCTCCGACCATAAAAACATTTCATTGCCACTTCATAGCTAATTTTGCTATTGTTATGAATTATAATGTAAATATCTGATATGCAGGTTGTCTGATATGCAACCTCCAAAGGGCTCTTGAGCTGTAGGTTAAGAACCACTGCTCTAGGCCCTTAGTAAAATTCTTAAGGTGCTGTTCCACAGCCCTCTCTATGAACTTCTGTTCTCCTCAGAGGACAACTAATACTAGAACTTGGCATTGACGTGATGGTCCAAGGTGCAGACCCTCAGGCAGAACACTTAGGTCAAACACTTATGACATTAATTATGCATCATGGGGTCTTTGGTTGGTTACAGAATCTCCCTCCAGCTCCCTCCAGCAGGAGCTGATAATGGCATCTGCTGTTCAGGGTTTGTACTACAGATTATCAAAGCTAATGCTATGCCTGGTTTAAACATAGACTAGTGTTTTCTCGAGGTCAGTTCATTTACCATACTATTGATACTCCTTGGAAGTGCCACCCCAAGATGACTTTCTAATGGGACAGCCATGTCATAGCAGCTGCAGCAGGTAGATGGATACCCTACCTGAAAAGCAGAATCAGAAACTGATGAATGCAAACCTCACCTACAACTGGACTTCACTGTCCTGGAAAGAGGTGGAGCTAGGAAAGGTCCACAGCGTGCCTTTTACAGCATTCTTTGTTCCAGGAAACAAAAGCACAGATTCTAAAATTAAACCAGCACCCCAAACTGCCGTGTGCACTTGAGTGCTGCCTACATTAAGAAAAGGTTTTTCGTCTGATCTCATTACCATGGTTACACCTGCAAGAGCAAAAATTACACGGCTGCTGCCTTTGTGCAATCAGGCCTGTTCCGGGAGGTTCTGGCCTGCAGCTGAAACGCGGCTGGTGGCTGTTCTCCGGAGGATTATTATCAGATGCTGGGGATGGGAAAATTGGGCCTCCCAAATTGACAAGAGCTTTCTAACACAGGGCTGGGACCCAGACTTGTAATTCCCTCTGATTGGCCACTGAGTAGTAGTCAGAACTGCCATGGAAATTAATTAGTGGCACAAAGTTGGTGAGACTGGGACAGTGATAGAATCGGTCTGGAGTGCAGCACTAACTACATACTTATGTGTCTCCTAGAGTCTGCAAAAGATACACCCCTGAATCATGGTATGAAGGACCTAGTAAAGACTTAGGCTTCAAGCACTCATCTCCCAGTATTGGCATCACTAAGATGTAGAGATAAAAATCAAGTAGTCTGAGGTCATACTATTAATGATTGAGTGGGTTGGGGGATTAGACTTCCATTCACTAAAGCATGATCTGGCCCATACTTCATCGAACATGTTAACTCACTACTGCAGCCTCTGCAGGTCGGAGGCCTCTCCCAGACTTGAAAATCAGTCTGTCTGCCCTCCCACATGCACGGCTAAGCAGGCCCGAGTCATTCATTCAGATCCATCACTATGTAAAACGCACTCTTCCAAGGGTTTTAGCAAGTGGAAGCTCTGTAAAAGGTCAGGTAATAAGCATCTTTCATTCTCCGCCTGCATAAGATCTGTCTACACTCTGCCTTCCCACCAGCCCCAAGCCATTTAAACTGGAAGTAAGTAAATAGCTCAGCTCCTAGGCCAGACAGAAGCAGGCCTCTCTCACTTCCCTTTTTCCAAGAGTGTCCTTTACCTCCCTGGTGCTTAAAATTCCAGCCCAGACTGCTCTTACAGAAGACCTGAGTTTGATTTTTTTGAGCTACCTCATCAGAAAGCTCACAAATGCATGTAACTCCAGTTCCCAGACATCCAAGCCTCCCCTGTGGCCTCCTTAGGCCCTGCATTTCTGTTCACAAATCCCCACACAGGCCCATACATATGCAGTTAATTCAAAATAAAAATAGAATGTTAGAAAAGAAAGAAATCAGATTCCCATGGCCAGCTTCAGATACACTAACACAGAACATGCATTTTAAGTTTGATCTCAAGGCTATGCATTAACATAAAGAATAAAGACCAATTTTTTGGTAAGAATTATACATTTTGTTCTCATCTAAGATAATATTTTATTATTATTATACATATGTGCATTTCATAATGAGCATATTTATATTTTAAATATAATCATATGTTTTAATCACAAAAGTTAATATTTTGAACATTATTTGCTACTGTATGATGAATTGGATATTTGTGTGTCCATCAGACAGTCTGCTTATCAAAAGTGTATATGTAAAGCCCACAGGAAGTGAGTAATTTTAACAGAATTTCTCATTTAAGAAACTACATTTTTTTAAAGCCAAAAGAATGGAACATAACTTACTGTTCTGTCTTTTGCCCAAACTTTAGATAAACCTAAGATCTGTTAAAAGCCTGTGTCCTGTAAGAAGTATCTTTAAAACAGATATTTAGCTTTTCTCATATATGCTATCAAGCTTAGAATATTTCTCCCATCAGTACACTCATATGGACACTGTATAGTCTTTATTAACAATTGTTTTCTGTGAAGAGCCTTTTTTGGGGACCACTTTGCAGCAATCTGACACTGGCCAAGGACAAGGAAATGGGCTTCAGGCAGGAATCTGACATTAGAGCATGACAAGGAAGTAAGTTCAGGCAAGAATCTAATTTTAGGCTATAATAGGGAAGCAGGTTCAGGCAGAGTCTTAATCTTGGAGTGGAACAAAAGAAGTAGGCTTCAGGCAACAATCTGATTTGGGGCTTGGACAGGGAAGTGGGCTCAGATATTTTGGTCATTCTGACAAGCCCTTGGAAACAACTGTCTCAGGAATAATCACAGGACTTTGCTTATTGCCTTGCTTATTCCTCATTATATTGCTTGCCCTTAATACTTGCATGTAATTAAACTGGTATAAAAGTGGATTGGAAAAGAATAAATCTGCCTTCAGTCTCCGAATTGACTGGGGTCACGCTACAAAAAAAAAAAAAAAAAAAAAAAAAAAAAAAAAAAAAAAAAAAAAGTTTGATCTCAAGGAAAGTGAGAAGTGCTTTTAAAAATTCCTCATAAAAAAGTAAGAAGAAATGTTCTGTTCATCTAGACAGAAAGATAGAAGAAAGAAATGAGAGAGAAAAAAATAAAAAGGGAGAAAGGGAGGTATGATGTTCCTTGTCAACAATTTCTATGTATAGAACTCTGTCTATCATGTGTCTATCATCCATCTATCTATATAGGAATCAATAATCTACCATCTGTCTATCATCTGCGTATCTGCCTATATATTATCTATTTATCGTCTATCTTCATCTATCATTTATCTATCATCTATTTGTCTATCTAGTGTCTATCATCTGTTTGCCTGTTTATCTTCTATCTATCATCCGTCTACTTATCAATCATCTATCATCTATCTATCTCTCCTTGCCTTTCCTCTCCTCTTCCCACCCTGTCTCTCCCTCTGTCATCAGCAATCATTGCAATTTCTCCCCCTCAATCTTCTTGTAAGGATATGGGGTGAGGTAAAGGGCAAGTACTGAGCCCTGACATGAGGCTGCTCATAAAGGCTAGTTGAACCCGAGCATATGCATATTCTCTAGTAGTAAACCGGATGATTTGAGGTTTATCCCTGTTGTCTTAGTCATGGTTTCTATTCCTGCACAACATCATGACCAAGAAACAAGTTGGGGAGGAAAGGGTTTATTGAGCTTACACTTCTGTCTTTCTGTTCATCACAAAGGAAGTCAGGACTGGAACTCAAGCAGGTCAGGAAGCAGGAGCTGATACAAAGGCCATGGAGAGATATTCCTTACTGGCTTGCTTCCCCTGGCTTGCTCAGCCTGCTCTCTTATAGAACCCAAGAGCACCAGCCCAAAGGTGGTACCACCCATAAGGGGCCCTCCCCACTTGATCACTAATTGAGAAAATGACCCACAGCTGGATCTCATGGAGGCACTTCCCCAACTGAAGCTCCTTTCTCTGTGATAACTCCAGACTGTGTCAAGTTGGCACACAAAACCAGCCAGTACACCTGTGAATAGAAGGTGGGCAGCATACCCAGTTTAGACACATTAGATGATATGTATCCAAACTGTGTCCAGGGAAGGATGGAGTGGGTTGTTGCAAGATTTCATTCAGTTACAGAGAACTTGAAATTTACCAAAGTGTATATTTGAGTTCAGAAAGTTCTGCTTGATATTATCACATTGTGCTGGACTCTGGCTAATCAAAACCATAAGTAAGGGAGTTTAGTTGTACATGGAACAAAAGTTTCAGCACACTGGAGGTCTTAGATAATCAAAATGGGGATCCTTGAGCCTGCTATCCAGTTACTTGTGATTGAGCGCCATCTGCTGGACAGAAGGGATCATTACCAATGGCCTCAAAATTTTCAAATTATCAAGTGATGTGAATTGAGATTCTGCCTGTTTTGCTGCGGTTCTCATTCATGAATGAGACAACAACAAAGCTATGCATTTGAAAATTCGAGAATTTCCTTTTCACACACTAGTATATTATGAAAGCATAGAGAAAATCCAGAAAAAATTAAGGATCTGCTTCAATGTATATAAACTCAAATTTGACACACATAAATTCAATATCATATACTTTATATAAGTCACTCCCATTTTATCAACACTTCAACAAATTTAGGTTGAATATGATGCGTTCCTGTGATATTTCAGAAACTGTATGAAAGGAATGGTAGGGAATGGATACACATTGAGAGAATATTGAAATAAGATTTGAGCAGGTAAAGAAGAAATCAGGTGCATTGGTGTCTGCATTGGTGTTTAAGCATCCAGGTCAGGGAGTTCCAGAGGCAGGGGTTGATCCTGGGATGTTTTCAGACCACAAGAAACCCCTGTGAGTGCAGTGGACTTAGCTGCAAAATGAGAGAAGACTGAGAGAGGAAACTCAGAAGCAGGGTGTGTTGGCTAGGCTGGATCTTAAGGACAAATGTGACTTGTTATAATCTAAAAGTATTGGAAGTCTTTAAGAAAGGCTGGTGTGATCTTGTTGACAACCAAGGGAGTGTCGTTTTAGATCTGAGATAAAATGGATACTATGGTTGCTTCAGAAACAAAGCCAAGCAAGGTCATTGTCTTTTCTGAAGTAAAAAATGATAGCAAGAAACATGTGCAAATGAAACACCTGCCTCCCAGGAGGCCTTGCTCCAACCTAAAACACAGGTGAGACCTCCCCATCCCATCCCCCCCACCTGCTGGGACTCCACCAAGCCCAGCAACCCTGGGCTCTACGAAACCCTGTTGGAACTCCATCTTCCTTCCAGTCCATACCTCCACCGGTAGTCTCAGGTGGGCACACTGACCCTCACCCCACAGCTTTACCTGCCTTCCTAGAAGCTTGCTTAAACACAGGACACCCAGCTCAACTAACACCAGAGACAGCCAGATGGTGAATGGCAAACACAAGAACATAATCAGCAGAAGCCAATGAAATGTGGTACCATCAGAACCCAGCTCAACAACCCGAGATGACATATCAACTCTGAATATCTAGGCCCCAAATGCAAAGCAACCCATATTTGTAAAAGAAACTTTACTAAAACTCAAATAACACATTAAACCCCACATAATTGAAGTAAGAGACTTCAACACCCAACCCTCACCAACGGGCATGTCATTGAAATATAAACTAAACAGAAAAACAATGAAACTAACAGATATTATGAAACAAATGGATTTAACAGACATATATAGAACATTTCACCCCCCCCCCAAAAAAAACCCAAAAGAATATACATTCTCAGCACCTCATAAAACCCTTCTCCAAAACTGAACATATAATCTGGAACAAAATAAGCCTTGACAGATACAAAAAGATTGAAATAACCCATGGCATTCTATCTGATCACCAAGGATTAAAGCTGGACTTCAGCAACAACAGAAATATCAAAAAGCCCACATATTTATGTAAACTGATCAACTCTTCACTCAATGATCATTTGGTCAGGAGAGAGAGAGAGAGAGAGAGAGAGAGAGAGAGAGAGAGAGAGAGAGAGAGAGAGAGAGAGTTCCTAGAACTCAATAAAAATGAACAACATACCCAAACTTATGGAACCCAGAAAAAGCAGTCCTAAGAGGAAAATTCATAATGCTAAGTTCAGTCATAAAGGAATTGAAGAAATATCATACTAGCAACTTAGCAGCACACCTGAAAGCTCTAGAACAAAAGGAAGCAAACTAGAACTCAGGGCTGAAATCAATCAACTAGAAATGAAGGTAACAATACAGAGAATCACAAAACCAAGAGCTGGTCCTTTGAGGAAATCAACAAGATAGACAATCCCTTAGCAAAACTAACTAAAAGACAGAGAGACCATTATCCAAATAAACAAAACCAGAAATAAAAAGAGGGACTTAACAACAGAAGCTGAAAAAAATTGAAAAAAAAATCATTGGGGCTTACTTCAAAAGCCTTTACACCACAAAACTGGAAAATCTAAATGAAATGGATGGTTTTCTAGACAGATACCACTTATCAAAGTTAAATCAAGATCAGGTAAACTATATAAATAGTCCCATAACCCCTAAGGAAATAAAAGCCTCTCAACCAAAAAAATCCAGGGCCAGATGATTTTAGTGTAGAATTCTACCAGACATTCAATGAAGAGCTAATATTCCTCAAAAAACTATTCCATAAAATAGAAACAGGAGGAACACTACCTAATTCATTCTATGAAGCCAGAGTTACCCTGATATCTAAACCATACAAAGACTCAACAAAGAAAGAGAACTTTAGACCAATTTTGTTTATGAATATTGACACACGAATACTCAATAAAATACTTGCAATTGAATCTAGTACTACATCAATCAAAAACATCATCCATCACAATTAAGTAGGCTCCATTCCAGGCATGCAGAGGTGATTCAATATATGGAAATCCATCAATGTAATCCACTAGACAAACCCAAAAAAGAAAGTCACATGATTATCTCCTTAGGTGCTGAAAAAGCCTTTGACAAAATACAATACCCCTTTGTTTCAAAAGTATTAGGGCAGTCAGCAATACGAGGCACATACCTGAACATAATTAAAGCAATATACAGCAAGCCAATGGCAAATTAAATGGAGAGCAACCTGATGCAGTCCCACTAAAATAGGGACAAGGCTGCCCACTCTCTCCCTATATTTGATATCTATTTATCTCGCTAGAGCAACTAGACAACAAAAGGAAATCAAGGACATTCAAAATGGAAAGGAAGAAGCCAAAATATCACTATTTGCAGATAATATGGTAGTATACATAAGCAACTCCTAACATTTTACCAGAGAACTAGATAAATCCTACAGTCGATAAACAACTTCAGCAAAGTGGCTGGATAAAATTAACTCAAAGAAATTAGAAACCTGCCCTTATATAAATGATAAATGGTTTGAGAAAGAAATTATGGAAACAACACCCTCACAATAGCCAATAATAACATAAAATATCTTGGTGTGACTCTAACTAAGCAAGTGAAAGATTTGTATAATAAGACTTTCAAGTCTCTGAACAAAGAAACAGAACAAGAGATCAGAAGATAGAAAGATCTCCAATGCTCATGGACTGGTAGGACTAACATAGTGAAAATGGCCATCTTCTCAAAATCAACCTACAGGTTCAATGCAATTTCTATCAAAATTCCAGTACAATTTTTTACAGATCTTGAAAGAATAATTCTCAACTTCATTTGGAAAGACAAAATGATTCTTAACAATAAAATAACTTGTGAAGGAATCACCAACCTTGACCTCAAACTGTACTACAGAACTATATACAGTGATGAAAACTGCATGGCATTGGTACAGAAATGTACAGGTCAATCAATGACATCAAAATGAAAATCCAGAAATAAACACACATACCTATGGCACTTGACTTTTACAAAGAATCCAAAAGCATACAATGGAAAATAGAAAGCATCTTCAACCAACAGTACTGGTATAACTGGATGTCAACATGTATAAATTAAAATATATACATATTTATCACCCTGCACAAAACTCAAGTCCAAATGGATCAGGGACCTCACCATAAAGCTGGATACACTAAATCTAAGAGAAGAAAAAGTGGGAAATAACCTTGGACACATTGGTACAAGAGACAAATTCCTGAAAAGAACACCAATAGATCAGGCTCTAAGATAAAAAATTGATAAATGGGACCTCATGAAACTGAAAAACTGCTGTAAGACAAGGAACATTATCACTAGAACAAAATGGCTGCCTACAGATTGGGGAAGGATCTTTACTAACTCTGCATCCCACAGATGGCTAATATCCAAAATACATAAAGAACTCAAAAAGTTAGACTCCAGAAAACCAAATAACCTGATTTTTTAAATGGGGTACAGAGTTAAACAGAGAATTCCTAAAAGAAGAAGTTCTAATGGCTGAGAAACTTAAAGAATCTTCAACATCCTTAGTCAACAAGGAAATGCAAATAAAAATGACCTGAGATTCTACAACAATCAGAATGGCTGAGATTGAAAACTCAAGCAACAGGGCATGCTGGTGAGGATATAAAGAAAGAGGAATACTCTTCCATTGCTGGTGGAATTGTAAATTTGTACAACCACTCTGAAAATCAATCTGGCAGTTACTCAGAAACTGAAGTCCCAGCCATTTGTCTTTGTTGGGTTTTTGCTCCTGTGAACAGACACCATAACCAAGGCAACTCTTATGAAGGGCAAAATATATTTGAGGCTGACTTAGAGGTTCAGAGGTCCAGTGCATTATCATCAAGGTGGGAGCATGGCAAAGCATCGAGGGAAGGCATGGTGCTAAAGGAACCCAGAGTTCTACATCTTCATTGAAAGGAAGCCAGGAGCAGACTGTCCTCAGTCAACTAGGAGGAGGGTCTCAAACCCCATCCCCACAGTGAAACCTTTCTCAAACAAGCCCACACCTCCTTCAATAAGGCCATACCTAATAATGCCACTCCCTGGGCCAAGCATATTCAAACCACCACACTTTTCCTGGACATATACCCAAAAGATGTTCCACCACACCACAAAGATATGTGCTGATCCACTATATTCATAGCAGCCTTATTTGTAATAGCCAGAAACTGGAAGTAACCCAAGTGTCCCTCAACCAAAGAATGGATACAGAAAATGTGGTTCATTTGCCCAATGGAATACTATTCAGCTATTAAAAACGAGGAATCATGAATTTTTCGGCCAAATGGATGAAACAAGAAAATATCATCCTAAGTGAGGTAACCCAGACCCAAAAGGACATGCACAGTATGTACTCACTGTTAAGTGGATATTAGCCATTATTTTAGTCAAGGTTTATAGTCCTTCACTGAACATCATGACCAGGAAGCAAATTGGGGAGGAAAGGTTTATTCAGCTTACACTTCCACATTGCTTTGTATCACCACAGGAAGTCAGGACAGGAACTCACACAGGGTAGGAATTTGGAGGCAGGAGCTGGTATAGAGGCCATGGAGGGGTGCCGCTCACTGGATTGCTTCCCCTGGCTTGCTCAGCTCTATTTCTTATAGAACCCAGGACTACCAGCCCAGGGATGGCACCACTCACAATGGACTGGGCCCTCCCCTCTTGATCACTCATTGAGAAAATGCCTTACAGCTGGATCTCATGGGCGCATTTCTACAAGGAAGGCTCCTTTCTCTATGATAACTCTAGCTTGTGTCAAATTGATGCACAAAACCAGCCAGTACAACTGATCCCTTGTCAACTTGACACATAAACACATCACTATTAAGCCTCAACCCTCACTTTATTATTCATCCCCAAGACCTAAATAACTTTATATTACATATTAAAAATTCAGTCCCTCTAGGATATCCAATCTCTTTTGAAATTCAACGTCTTTGGACAATTCAAAGTCTCTTAACTATGGGCTCCACTAAAATACTTTCTTACTTCAAGAGGGAAAATATCAGGGCACAGTCACAATCAAAATCAAAATCAAACTCTAACCTTCCAATGTGTGGGATTCACTCAGATATTCTGGGCTCCTCCAAGAGTTTGGGTCCCTTCTCCAGACCTGCCTTTCGAAGTACACAGCTTGTCTTCTAGGCTCCAGCTACCTGTACTTCACTGCTGCTACTGTTCTTGGTAGTCATCTTATGGTACTGGCATCTCCAAAACTGTGGTCTTCTGCTGCAACTGGGCTGCACTTTTACAAATAGCCTCTTATAGGCTCTTTTTATGGTGGTAAGCCTCAACTTCTCTGCATGACCCCTTCAGTCCTGGACCTTCAACTGCCACTGAGGCTGTACCTTCACCAATGGCCTCTCCTGGCCTCCCATCAGCTGCTAACCCTTCATGTTTTCAAAACCAGTACCACCTGGTTGACTTTTATACATTACAAAGTCCAGCTATTTACATGAGGTACAACTGTGGCTTCCTCTGAAACACAGCTTTGTGGTCTTGGAAAACACTTCCCAGAAGATTTCACCTTAGTGATGCTGGTCTCTTAATCACAGCTAATTTCTTAGCTCCAGCTAACCAGCATCAATTGTCCCAATTGTCTTGCTTTAATAGTTCTGGTATCTTGTTAATCACAACTGAATCCTCAGCCCCAGCTAACCAAAACCACAGAATCTTCACAATGAACATAGCAAAGGCCCTGATAAGAGTCTCTTTTAATCTTCCCTCTGAAATTTCACAAGCCAGGCCTCCATCTTCTGTGGTGTTTTCAACAATATCTTCCAAGCTCCTACAGAACCTCCCACAGAGCTCTTAACATACCAATGTCTCTTCTAGCCCAAAGTTCCAAAGTTCTTCCACAGTCTTCCAAAAAACATGGTCAGGGTATCACAGGAATACCCCACTATACTGGTACCAGTTTCTTAGTCAGGGTTTGTATTCATGCACAAAACATCATGACCAAGGAGCAAGTTGGAGAGGAAAAGGATTTATTCAGCTTACACTTCCACATTGCTGTTCATCACCAAAGGAAGTCAGGACAGGAATTCACACAGGGCAGGAACTGATGGAAGGAGCTGATGCAGAGGCCAAGAAGGGGTGCTGCTTACTGGATTGTTTCCCCTGGCTTGCTCAGCTTGCTTTCTTATAGAATCTGAGATTACCAGCCCAGGGAAGGCACCACCCACAATGGGCCCTCCCACCTTTGATCACTCATTGAGAAAATACCTTACAGCTGGATTTCATGGAGGCATTTCCTTAACAGAGGCTACTTTCCAGTTTGTGTCAAGTTGACACACAAGACCAGCCAGTACAGCCATAAAGTACCCATGACCCACCTCACAGACTCACAGAAGTTAAATAAGAAGGATGTCTCAAGTGAGGATGCTTGAATCTCACTTAGCAGGGGGAACAAAATAGAAGGGGGAACAAAAAGAAGGAGACAGAGGGAGGGAAGGGTCTGGGTGAGAGAATGAATTGGGAGGGGAATGGGGACAGTGTCAGGTGTAGGGTGAGACAGGAAAGAAGCCCAGAAGGCCAGGAAAATGAATGGAAATCTGTAGCTACCCAGCATGTGGCGAGGGGGGGGGGGCAGAGCAGAAGAATCTCTAGGAAGTCCCAGAGACGTGAGATTGGGGAGGGTCCCAAGAGTCAATGCATGTAACCTCAGCTGAAATGCATAATAGTGGGGACATGGAACCTGAAGAAACCACCTCCTATAGGCAGGGGAGACCCCCAAAGGAGGAGAAAGACACCAACCCATGAACAAAACTGTCAACCCAAAATCTGTCCTGTCTAAAAGAAACTCAGGGACAAAGGTGGAGCAGAGCTGAAGAAATGGCCATCCAATAAGCAGCTCAACTTGAGACCCATCCCATGGGCAAGCACCAAGCCCTGACTACTGATACTCTGTTATACTTCCAGACAGGAGACTGGCATAACTGTACTCTGAGATACTCTACCCAGTAGCTCACTGAAACAGATGCAGATACCCACAGCCAAACATTGGATGGAGGTCAGGGACCATTATAGAAGAGCTGGGGGAAGGACTGAAGGCCCTGAAGGGGATAGGAGCACTACAGGAAGACCAGCAGTGCTAACTAACCTGAATCCCTGAAAGCTCTCAGAGACTGAGCCACCAACCAAAGAGTATACACAGGATGGAGCGAGGTCCTAGGCACAAATGCAGCAGAGGGCTGCCTTGTCTGCCCTCACCTCCCTGCGAGAAGGTGAGCCTAATCCTGTAGAAACTTGATGCACCAGGTTGGGGGATACCCCAGGGGGTGTTCATCCTCTCAGAGGCAAAGGAAAGGTGGGAGTAGTGGGGGGCCTATGAGGGGGGCCAGGGGACAGCATTTTCGATGTTAATTAATTGATTAATTTAAAAAGAAAGGAAAAGAAAGATGGTGTTACACTGGGTTGTGATGGCACACAACTTTAATCCCAGCACTCAGGAGGCAGAAGCTAGTACATCTCTGACTTAGAGATCAGCTTGATCTACAGAGTGAGTTCCAAGACAGCCAGGACTACATAGAGAAGCACAGTCTTGAAAAACTGAAAACCAAACAAACAAACAAAGCAAAACCAGACAAACAAACAAATAAAACCATGACATTAGAATGTCTTACATTTTATTTCTACACTTCACTAAGTTGTGAAAGCATGCTGCGTTAGAAACCATGAGTCTGGGCTTGCAGGCATGGGTCCATCGTTCTAAACTTAGGTGTCCATCAGTGCCTGAATAGATGAGAAGATGAGGTGTGTGCACTAAGTGGTGTTCTATTCAGTCTCAAGAAGAGAAAGGCAACCTTGTAACTTACACTACGGGTGAACCTAGAAGGCAGTATGTTAAATAAAATAAAGTCAGCCACAAAAGACAATACCAGAATACCTCACTTATCTAAAGGATTAAGTAGGATTGAGAGGAAAGGTTAACCAATACTAAGGAAATACAATGAGCTATGAAAACATACATACAAGTAACATTATACAGTAACATATATATGTATATATATATTCATATATGTATATATATATAAACTACTCAGTCTGTATATGTATATATGCATATATATGCATGTAACAACAATACGAAGATATTGTGGATTTAAAATAGAGCAAGGAAGAATATGTTGGATGGTTCTGAGGGGGGAAAGTGAAGTGGAAATGATTTTCAAATTATATAATACTCTTACAAATAAAATAAATAATTATAAGAGTTCAAATAGAATTACCAACAGTACTAGAAACAGAGAGCAGGGTGTGGAGGTTTATGGCACGTGATGCCAACAATGCCAAAGGAGATAACCCATTCCTGGAATAGGATTTTATTTGTTAACCCTTGGTGTCAAGTAGGAGCATTGCTTCCCAAAAAGGATGACTACATTTGAGCTCTTTTTTATACATGATCATGTTATATTTCAGGAACTTCTACAGTACTATATTTCCACATGGCTTTTTTTAATAAGGTCTTTAATGTTAGTTCTGTCCATATTCCTTTATTTACACAGCCCTCCTATCCTTACCCAATTTAACCCTTCCTGTCCCACTATATTCTTTTAATCCTTTATCTTGCTTCCTTCTATCCTGGTCCATTGGAATCCTATTGTTACAGTCCTTTACTCATTCCATGGCCCCTATGAGTATTCCAAACGGAGCACAAATGTCTGAATATTCAAATAGAAAAAGGGTCATCTTCAGTGTTTTGCCTGAGTTGCATTATAAATAACGTCTTAGAGAATAAAGGAAGGGAGTCAACTTAGTTCCCAAGTATCTTATGCACTGTTTCTGTATTTGCCACATCAATTTGGAGTCTAGAATCACCTCTCACATTCAGTTTGTACTGTGGGTGACCCCCAGATGACCCACCACATATTGACTTGAAATGA
Organism: Apodemus sylvaticus; assembly: GCF_947179515.1. Taxonomy (NCBI): domain Eukaryota; kingdom Metazoa; phylum Chordata; class Mammalia; order Rodentia; family Muridae; genus Apodemus; species Apodemus sylvaticus. The sequence goes on along the minus strand of NC_067477.1, from coordinate 106,158,449 downwards.
GTCATGCTGATTTCATCTTAATAAATTGTCACTTAGCTTAAATATTTAGGGAGTTGTTGTCTATGCGCATAGTCCTAGAGAGTCTCATATGAGCAGCAGATATATTTTTAAATATTGGGCACCTCTTCAATAGCCACACACCATGTAGCCTCAGGTCACTTTAACCATTGACAATGGCAAGCTAAAGGAGTCTGGCTTTGCTGGATGCCTGCACACCATGAGTGTAATGGTGGGTAATTATTCATGCTTGCTTACCTTCTACTGGAAGTTCTGCAAATTAGACTTGAACATCACAGAGTTATGTAATTAATTTCATGCAGCTTCAATAAAGATTACTAATTGATTCAAGCCACCAGCAGGACACCTGGCAGTGTCAGTTACACATTACAGGTGGCCCCATGGGGCCAAGATGACAGTGAGATCTCCATCATTAAAGGAATTTCAGTTCTCTGACTGAACTCAGGTTGTTTATACTTAGCCTTAAGTTGAAAGATTTAAAAGTTTGCTTTTCAATTAAGATTCTTTGAGTGATTTGGAGTATAACAAAATTAAATATAACTGTGTTAGGTGTATTTCTAAATACTAATAATAAAACCAATGAACACTGTGACCTTTTTATATATGCTTATATGTATTTATGCATGTACATGTATGTATGGGTGCATGTGTGTAAGTAAAAAGGTCATGACAGGAGTATAAGGGCATAGCCATATACACAAACATGCCCATTTCCATGTGTGCTTGTAAACAGATGTACATATATGAGAAGGGCCTTGATAGGCAGGCACATGCAGGGAACAAGATAAACATATATGTTAAGACTGTTTCCTCTTTCAGCCTTTCCTCCTTACACAGAACTCCTAGGATCATAAACTGAAAAAACAAGGTGTCAGATATATAAGACTACATATAAGGGTAATTGGACATTCTTTCCTCTCTGATAAAATGTATTTATGGGGTACTTAGTCATTCTGCTTCCTTGTTGTTGAGACAATGAAGGAGGGAAATGTTTAGAGCCTTTCTGCAATTTTCTCCAAGTCCCTACAAGCTCTGTTCAACTCTTTTGTAGATTAGAGATGGGTGCTCACATGTTCTACCAATATAGCTTTACAATGTCTCCGTTTACTTAACACAGGGGTGTTCACACCACACTTTTGAAGCAGAGAGAGTACCCCCCTCCAGCAGGTGAACACATTATGCTTGACCTGTGATTAATTGCTGATAGCCTATGCATTGTAACTTGGAAGAAGGACTCAGACTTACACTGTGAGTGACAGATGTGTTATAGTTTTATATACTTAGTTTCCAAAAAAAATCTGTGTACCATTTACCTTTCATTGAAGTGAAAAAATAAACTATACAAAGACTAAGCTTTTCTTTGCAAAAGAAACTGCTTTGGATATGGCCATAATTTCTTTTAAAATTTTTAAAAAGTACAATAGTAAATTTTTAAAATATAAATGTAGAAAAAAATTAAGTTTTTCATTACCCATGTAAAAAACAAATAAATAAAATACTAGAATTCTAAAAAAAAAAAAAGTATTTTCTGTAGATAAAAATTCTATCTTGAAGGTTTAGTGATGAAGATCATCCATTTTCTCACTGTAATCTTTATGTATTATTCCATAACATTTTCTTTTCCATGATTAGGTAATCTAAGTTAGAAGATATCCACAGTCTGAGAGATTCCAGAATACCACCAGTCACCCAAAAGACACTGCAGATATTTAGGGCAAAGTCAGTCACTTCAGGTTTACTTTATTCGGGGTGGGGGATGGGCTGTGTGTCACAGGGTGGTGGCCTCACCTTTTAGGCCTGAGGGTAAGCAGCTGTTTCCCTCTGAGTGACAGAGCTTTAGTGATGGTCCTTCAGGGTAGCTGACTGAATGTCCCTGGGTCCTGAGTGGCTGCCTAGGTAAAACTCGTGAGCAAAATAACATCTGATTGAGACTCACTCGGTGCCAGCTATCTCAGTAAGGGAATTTGGTCCCATGATAACAAACATGGCCTTGGTAAAATTCCATTTCCAAAGTTCTCACTAAACCACTGGACAGGATGGATTGTGCCAGACCTGACCTGGGAAATAACAGGTCACAGACAAAATTTATTTGGTGCTGTCTCCTAACAGGAAGTAAGAAGTCATCTTCCAGCTCACTTTGTTAAGACTAAACATTGAAAGATCTTTTTCTTTAAGTCTAGTTTGGAAAATGCTGTGCAATATTTGTGATTTCCTGTAAAAAAAAAAAAATCTCCCTGCAACTGTGAAATTTTTCCAGAAGATCTGCTGGAGATCTCTACTCAGAGCAAATCCTTGAAATAAAATATAAAGTCTATGAATGAAGTGTTTTAGGGAATACTTTTAACAAGCTTTAAGCTTTCCCCAATATTTCTTGAGAATCATGAATCTACAATGTGCTTCCAGCTGTGAGTGGGCTCTACCAAGGGAACACACCTTTTATTTGGAATGTGAATAAAAGTAAAAAGGGGGGAGAAGAAAGAAAGGAAGAAGTAGAAGAAACAGTTCGTACTCCCTAGAAACCCTGGAAAGAGGAAAAATAGCAAGAGAGAAACCGCTGGAGTTAGTCCCGCTCATACCTTTGAAGGAAAAGAATCCACAAGGAGGCAAATGTGGAGACAGGAGACCAATTAAGATGTTCGCAGAAACAACCCAGGTAAGAGGACATAGTAGCTGGACGAGAGGAATATCCTAGAGGAGGAAATGCAGCCTTCTGTTGTACTTTGAAGGTAAACACATCAGTCCACATCACTAAAAACAGTAGCTATGCAGCCATGATCTTGGGAAAACAGGTTTTCCTTAGCAGCATTTCTCAATTGTAGGTCACAACCCCTTTGGGGTCAAGTGACCCTTTCAATGGTGTTGTATACCAGATGCCATCAATATCAGATACTTCCATTACGATTCGTAACAACAGAAAAATTACAGCGATGAAGCAGCAACAAGATAATGTTATGGTTGGGGGTCAGCACACCTTGGGGAAGCCTTAGGAAGGCTGAGAACCACTCACTTAGACTCTGGGGGTCATTTGTCACTGAGATAACAGTTGTTTTGCTAACAAGCTCATTGGTGGCTTATCCTAATGGCTGATGTCCTTTGTGCCTGACTTGCCTTGGTTTCTTTATATATCGCAATATGGGATTGCATTTCAAGAACTGCCTACACCTTAGCTAGTATGCTTCTTTCTTGGGCCTTGTGTGTGTTTTTCTGTCTTAATGAGGTTTCAACTAGTCTCTGAGATGATGATTGATGATGATGATAACATTACCAAAATAATTCTGTAATCTGAAGACAGATGTCTTTTAAGCAGTGTCAGTAACCTTTATCATCATCTGATAGGAGGGGAGAACAATCCTAAGTTTAAGATGGGTACAGTCACAAATCTAGAACTAGGGTTCGAAGCCAGGCCTATGAGGGCCAGGCCTATGTTCCCAACTATCGTCCCTTATGCCTCTGTACATACATCTGCCTCAGCACTCATCACTGGGAATTTGACAGAGGGTGAATCATAAACTGCAAAAATATAAATAGCTTTAATTGAGCATGCTTAGGTGTGGAGCTTGACAAAACCACAAGGTGATTTTTTTTTATCAGTCTTTATCTAAAACAATTTCATTTTCAAATGCCATTTCCACTCTGGGTGTTTACCCCAACTGGTTTGAAATGGAAAGGGGCCAGCGATGCCCAGGCTCTTTGCTGTTGGGAAAGCCAAGATGCTGTTGCTATGGCCTTAGCCATGGAGAAGGTAGTGTCGGCTGATGTTCACATTACAGAGACAGGACCCAAAGAAACATGGCTACTATCATCTTTATGGTGTTTCCACTTAGAGTTTGAAAGTCGTATCTGTATGTGTGGGATATCAGGCCCACATCAGGAAGTCAGGCCCCAGGTACATGAGACAGGCAGGGTGGATGGCAGGATTTCAATGACCAGCATGATCATATCGGGCAATAAATACACTATGCATGAGGCCAGCTGTGACCCATACATGGTGCCTAGGGTGTGAAATCAAAACAAACACACCTGGAAAGATCCAAGTCTTGCTACTTAGACACTCTGTGACTATCTCGCCCTATAAAATGACAATAGCATTCCCAGTCCCTAAGCCCTGCCCGTGTTGAAGTCACCGGAAATTTCTTGTCAATTCTCCTCAATCTCCTCTTCTTTCCTAGTCAGGTTACCATGAACCCCAGATCTCTGAGCACTTCAATTTGTCAGTGAGAGGCACTCCCAGGGGAAATAGATTGTAGGGGTGAGGCAGACGCTGCTGTCTGAAGAAGTCTGGAAAGTTAGACATGATGTTTGTCAGCCTCTTCAATCTTCTCGCTAAATGTATAGCAAATCCCCCAGATGCCCCTGCAAGCACCACTTTCTCTGCCTGCCTTGCTGCTCTAGGATGATGTCATCCCTTGCTATCTAGTCTCCTGTGCCCCATTTACAGATGTCTAGACCTGTCTGCCTCAGCTCCCAGCACATTCACACAAGCATCAATTCTGGGCTGTCTCTCTTGGCTTAACTCTGGACAATCCATGAAGCCCAGCTGATAACACCTGTGGGAAGTAATTTACCAGAAAGAAATTGCTATGTACACAGCAGCAACACAGCTCATTATGTGCATGAGGAGGATGTCGAGGAGAAGACAACAGCACACTGGAACCAGTAAGTTACAACAATGACCCCCTTCTGTCATTGCACATCGAGCAAGAGTCTCTACTGGTTATACCTGAAACTGACAAAGAATCAGGAGCAAATTCATAAGTCTGGAAGTCTGGCTTTAGAGCTTCCTTGGCAGTGTGGCTTTTGCTAAGCATGTAAGACAGCTTTCCAGCACTGTAATAAATACCTGTGATGAATCAACTTATAAAGTAAAAAGGTCGTGTTAGCACATGACATTAGAAGGTAATCAATGATCAGTTTGCCCGATGCTTTTGGGTCTGTAACAGGATAGCACACTGTGGTTGGGGTCAGGTGGATCTTAGAGGAAACTGCTTCTCTCATGGCTGGGAATTGAAAGATAAAAAAGGGAGAGAGAAAGGAAGAGATACCAGTCTTATGATTCCCTTTAAGGAGATGCTTCCAGTGAACTAATGATTTCACATCTTAAAGTTTTCGTGGCTGTGTATCAACACTTAGCTGAGAATCAAGCCTTAACCCATACATTTTCCTTTAGGGAATATATTTAAGAAACAAAGTAGAGCAGGTGGACCCCCTAGAGCTTTAGTTAAACTTTCTGTACTTCCTAATGAATTCGCTTACAATAATAACTCTCATTTTGAAATTTCGCTAATATATGTATAACATATGTAGTTCGAATTTGGCATACAATAGGTTGCAAACAAAGGTTATTCAAATGGCGTATTCCAAGATCATAGAGCTATTCATAGAGGCTGCTGTAAGAAAGATGGAGGATGACATCAAAGAAACAGTATTTCCCAGACACAGCAGGGCACAGCAGGCATCCCAAACTCACAAGATTGTGACAGCATGCAACAGACATGCCCAAGCTCAATCTAAATGGAATCCCAGTGTGGGGGGGAGGGGATATGTGCATGGAATCCCACCCCTAGCAGAGGAGATATTGGGGTTTGAGAGCCGAGGAAAGAGGGAGACTCAGTTTTCTTTAGTGATGTGGGGCCTGGTAGCTTGTTTACACTCCAGGGCAGGCCCTCTTTCCAAGAGCAGTAGGACAATGTAGACTAGACACGATGGAGAAAAGGATAAGTTAATAAACATGATGTCAATTCTTATAATTATACAATTGATAAAGTGTTGCAAGTAAATGAAGAACATTGAAGGGAGATGGAGGTAGGTACAGAAAGAGACCATAATGTTTAGCTTCATCCTTCCCATGAGAGCCACGTGTGTTTGATGAAGGCTGTCGAAGAAGCAAAGACCTTCCTCACAGGGAATTAATGCAGGAGAGAACCTTTGGCTAGTGCATTTTTCAAATAGACGACCCATGCACAAGAACAACTGCACAAGAACAGTATGTTAGCCTGGCTGTGGTGCTGCATGCCCTTGGAAGGCAGAGGCAGGTGAATCACTGTGAGTTTGAGGCTAGCCTCGTCTATAGAGAAAGTTTCAGGATAGTCAAGGCAACACAGAGAAACCCAAAACAAAACAAAACAAAAAAACCCAAGAGGTTTGTCTAGTATATATTACCAAAGGTTTATCTAGTATTATCAAAGGTTTGTCTAGTATATATTATCAAATTAGTTTATTAAATAAACTAACTATTCATTAATTTAGAATTCCATCAGTCTATGCCACCAACCTCATCCTCTCCTTCAGTCTGACAAAATGTGTTCCCTCCAAAGTCTCCCTATGCAACTACCAAAGCATGCAACTACCACCATAGATGCTGGGATATATCTCATTAGAGATAGCCTGAGAACATACCCAGAAAGGACATCTACCTAAAGACACCTAAAAGAGAGGAGACATAGTTCCTGCCATTACTGTGACATTTTACACTTATTATTTAATTTTAAAAGGTCTATGCAATATGTACTTCTATTCTTACCTTACACACTAAGAATCTGTGGCATAGGGATACACGATGGGACCGGTCAATCTCATCTCATTCTGCCTGTGGCACAGTGTTCTAGATCTGGGTCCACTGCCTCTGTCTCTCTGAATGTGCAGCTTGTTATTCCGGAGTAGCCAGAAGACATAGGCACAGTTGATGTGTAGTGGGTAGCCCCAGTGACAGAGACACAGAGATGTTAGCACCAGGGCTCAGAGGAGTCACTCCAACTTGGTAGGGTGAGGAAGGACTTTCTGGAGGCGATGAGCGGGTGTTAAAGTGAAGACTGGAAAGTGGCATAGCCTGGGATGCCTGGGAGGTGCAGATCAGATAGATTGTACCTCTGGCCTGCCGTGGTCTTGCCTGACTGCTGTAAATCGGATTGTACCTCTGGCCTGCCGTGGTCTTGTCTGACTGTCTTGCTCTTGCCCTGGTGTGCTCTTCCTGGCCACTAGTCTGTCACCTCTTGAGCCTTCTCCGTGATGGGACCTGTCAATCTCATCTCAGACATAGAGCCTCTCCACACCTCTCCTCTACCTACCCCGAATGCTCTCCCTTCATAGCTTGTAGGAATTACCGCTTTAGCACAATCCTCCCTGACCATGCTAATGGGCCTAATTCAATCTTGTCCTCTACCAAATTGTCCTACCCATTGTCTTCAGAAACATACATTAGTGCCTCAACTTGTCGGTGACCTATGCCTCTGTCTCTCTGACTGTTGCTTTTCATTAAGACTGTCAAGTCCCCTGAGGTTGTTTCTGTGCAATGTGCTCACAGTTCAAATCCTACCCTCTAAATTCTGGACTAGCTGCTTGGGAGCTTTGCACGGGGACTCTGATGATTTGTAGAAGACTTCCTGTAGCAAGCACGACTGAGACAGAACCCAACTGATAGAAATCTAGAGGGAGGATGCTGGTCTTCTCTTCCTCTGAAAGAGTAGCCCTAAGTAAAATCAGACACAGGACTTCAATGGCAGGTGTCGCAAGATGCTAGAAGGGAGGAATTTCAGATCAGTAACCTGTATGCTGGTTCTGCCCCTTCATCTGTTCAAACAGACTTAGAAATTCCCTTTCCCCCCCCCTGGATTTAGAGTCACCTGAGAAATAAGTGAATGAGGCTATACTAGTTTCTAAACAACTCTTTAGCTGATAAGGTGCACACACGCTCACCCACACACGCTCTCGCGCACACACACACACGCACACACACACACACACACACACACAGACACACACACACAGACACAGCCAATCAATCCTTCAGGGGCAGTGGGACATCTGCTGAACACCACCCTGGAATCTCAATTACAAAGCCAACAAAGCCATTACAAAGCCAACATTCTTACTTCATGTTCCCTGAGAATTGTAACTACTCCATTTGGCCACCAGAGGGCATCACTTACCAAGACACTGCAGCTCACTAGAAGGTCGTTTGAATGCCCTTGAAGCTTTATGATCTGCAAAAATGTAACTCAGACAGATATTTTGCAAAGGCGGTGGGGTGCTAGCTCCCAGGGGATGAGAAGGAATTCACACATAATCAGATAGCAGAGAAATGTAAAATGTGGGGAGGAAGCTCAGGGAAACAGGCTCTTCACAGTGTTGGCACCGCCAGGCTGCATAGGCTAGGTGGGAAGTGGGGCTGAGCTCTACCTCAGTACTTACCCAGGCCTAACCGCCCGGCACACCCCCACCTCTGCCTCCTTGACCCCACACTACCCAGTGCCACCTCCTCCCACAGCTGTGAACTCCGGGCCAGGAGGATGTTGCAATCTTTGTTTTGAGGGGGAACACACACTCACGAGACAGTTGTTTCTCTGACCCACGGGGTTTGGCCTGTGAGCCCTGCAGCTGTTTCTACACGAGCTGAAGGCAGACAGGGCTAGAGACAAAATCAGGAGGCCAGAGCCTGGTTCTGTCTCTCACGAATTCATCAAATTCCAACGAACTCTTCATCTATGCCAGGCCTCCCTGAAACAGAGTGGTCCCAGTTCAGGTTCCCGCCAGCAGACAGAGGTGACTCATAGGTAAAGGTAGGATGATAGAGGGAGGGCAGTATACTCTAATTCTGGTAGGGGTTCAGATTGGTAGCTGTATGACTTGAGGGGAAAAGAAATAAAAGGAAAGGAAAGAATATGACCGCTCCTAGAAATGGTGGAGGAGAAAGGTTATTGTACATAAAAGGAACAGCATAACCAGAGGTAGACACATCTGGGAAAGTCCCAAGTGGTAATGACCCTGAGTCTTGTGAGGAGTGGGGGAGGGGAAGGAAAAGGGTGGAGAGGGGAGAAAGGTTTAGCAGTCAGGAGACCTAAGGAATGAAAGGGGCAGGAACCAAAATGGCTGAATTATACAGAGAAGCACCTCTGGGGGAAGGGCAGCCCAGCCCCTGGAGAGTTCAGACTCTAGGGCGGGGTATGCCAGCCAAACCTTGTAAGGAGCTGAAGGAAGCTGGCTGCTGGGTCTGCTTTGATCTGTTAAATAAGCATGAACAGCCATTTGTCCCAGGGTTTGGACTTAACACTGAAGACACCAGAGCTGAGAACAGAAGGGCAGGAACAGGGCAGGGGTGCTGAGAACAAAGGCATCTGGCCATTAGGAAAAGCCTGCGGGTTGGGAGGTGGGTTAAACACAGCTGGGACGTATGGACGTCTAGTGCAGAGGCAGGGGGTGCTGAAGAACGGGGTGGTAGAGAACCCCTGGATGGTACTGGAAAGTGACATCTCACATTATCTGAGTGCTGGAAGGTTGTCATGGTGCTCTAAGTAAGGAGAAGGGCATAGCCAATCTTGTGGCAAGATGGTCGCTGTGGTACAACTGAGATGGGTGGCTCGAGGCTGCTCAGGGGAGGACAGAAGCCAAACTTACAGGTGGCTGTGCTAGAGCTGCATGAAGATGCCCGGACCCAGGGCTGTGGCCATAGAAGCAAAAGAAACCTGAACAGTCTTGCTTGCCAGAAATGTCATTCGAGGAAAACCAAATCCCCCTTCTTGGTCCAAAGCATCCTTTTGATAACACCATGGAAGAGTGACCCTCAAGATGTAATTTATGTGTAAATTAGCCTGTGTTCTCTCTAGCGGACAGACGAGGATATTTGAAGATCCTGTCATCTCTGGTCCTCTTTGTTCACTGGTATTTTCTGATGAAATTGTTTGAAAATCCCAAGTTTAATATGCCTCGGAACTGTCCATATCTTAGCTGTATACAGTGTCATTTCTCACTTTTCAGGAGTCACTGGCCTCAGTGAAGCATCACAAATGCACAGAGGAAGGCGAAGCAGAATCCAAGGGCAGAAAACAAAATACTACGTGACGATGAGGCAGAGAGGGTCATGGGACTGGTTTCCTTTCGCAGTTGTTTTGACTCCGTGTTTATATCTCATCTCCACGGAGTGTAGATGGCCCTCCTCCATGCTTCCACTGCCCCTCATCAGAGGTAACTCAGAAGCAAGGAGGACAGCCAAGTGCTGAACACAGGAGAAAGGCTCCGTCCAAGTCCCAGGGCCTACACATCTGCGGGATGCTTCTGTTCTCCAAGTAGTTTGCAAAAACCAGGGCATTAGCCCCAGCTGCTCCTCAGCAGTGAGCAGTGGGAAGACGGAACTTATCCTGAAGAACAAGGCTGTTCAGATCCAATACAGGTAACTACAGCAACAACTGGCAGAAGGAAGGACAAAGAAGGGCTGGCTCTGTTCTTTGCAAGATGCCAAGGGTGTCTTGAACCAAAAATATTCTCCCCAAACTGAATGACAAGAAAATGAGACTATTATCCTTGAAACCTCAGATATAGGATATAGTTTGGAAACACGGGTGTATATGTCAAGGAATGGGAGGCAAGACTATTGGCTTATAGTCAGACAGCTATATTAACTTCAACCCATTACTTGGATTGTCCTAAGTTCAGGCTTTTTATACCCTCTCCTCACCCATCTAAAACAAATGAGAGGGTTTAAAAGATCAGCCTCTGCATTCCCATGAACCGTTCTGGTTCCACGAAGACTATATCACTCACTGACTCAGTCTGGATCTTCAGTTGAGAGTAGAAGATGAATCCCAGATAACTAACAGTCATTTCATACCCGTGAGTCAGAAGGCGATGGTATACCTATAAGTCAGAGGCGATGTTACCTGCTGACGAATACCATCCTGCAGAGAGAGAAAGGACACTGGGAAGGAAACATTGGGACTGCTCAGGGAGACAGGTACCAGGGAAGAGATGGGGCGGGCCAAGTGCTGAAGACTGATGAGGTGCCAGAGAGACACCAAGTAAGATACAACAGACAGATGAAGCAGCAGGTGCAGTACAGGCTGAGAAAAGCATAGAGCAGACTCCTGTCCACTTATGAAAATAGTGCACGTGGTACAAGTGGGAGGGGCATGGGAGCTCTTTGTTCTGTGAAACTACTCCTGCTAAAGGTTGGTTATGCATTAGGGCGAACAGAAGGGAAAGAGAATGGACACTGGTTCCTACAGTAATCCAAAGGAGACACTGAAGCCTTGCGTACATCAGCCATTTAAACCTTTTAACAACTTTCGTTGCCACAGTTATTATCTCCAGTTTCAAAACAGAAACCAAGCAACTACAGTGGAACACAGAAACCAGACCCTTCAGTATGAAATAAATCGCTCAACTCAGCACTGGTCACCAGGGCTGCTCACTCCAGGAGCATATGCCATGATGGAGAACTACTATGTACTAGAGAAGGAGTGAGACAGTGGAGCTGGAGAGACGCAGATGAAAATGAGAAAGATGCATGCAGACAACAGAAAATGCAGTGCTGGTGGAAGGAGATCAGAAAGGCAGTCCCCGCCTCTGACAGTAGGTGGGAACAACACACACACTGTATTCACTTCCTCCGGTTTTCAAAGCAAAGTTAAATTGCTAAATAAAATGGTGCACTAAAGCACCATAAACTTGTTTTCTCCCAGTTCTAGAGAAGGCAATGAGCAGCTGCTAACCATTGGCTTTTCCTGCCTGACAGTTGCATCACCCTGATCTCTGCCTCCTTCTTTTTCTACAGCCTCCTTCCCTTCTCTCCTCGCCTGAGGGAGGACCCTTATTGCTGCACCTAGAGCCCATGGTAATTCAGGACTATCTCGGGTGGGGGCTGTCAATGTAATTGCAACTCCAAAGATCTTTTTACCAAATAAGGTCACACATTCAAGTTCTGATGCATGTATATTAAAGGAAGCATCTTTGAGCCTACAGCACCAGCCATGGTCAAGAGTTTCAGAAGAAGAAGAAAGAAAAACTATCCTTGCTAAAATATCAAGAGTCCTGTGTGTTTGTAATGCCAGGATTGAGGTGATCATGAAATTACTAAAGACAAAATCTGGTAGGTAGTTGGTACCCAAGGCATAGGTGCACTGTAAATACTGGAGTTTCAGACCTCTTTAGTAAGGGTGCTGAACTGGGAGGTTGGAGGGAAAGAGCAAGAAGTGGAAGAGAGTAAGGTGGAGCTCATCAAAATAAACAAATTTTAAAATAGAGAAGCAAAGATAAATAAGCAAATGCACAAATGACTTGAGACTAATGGGCAGAGAGGATGGTTCACACAAAGAAAAAGAAAGTAGCCACACTCAAGAGACAAAGAACGGATGGGTTGTGGTGACAAAGGCCACCAAGCAGCCATTGGGGAAGTCTTGAGAAACAGCTACAAGACAGTTGTGGCAGATTTGGGGGCACCTTTAGGTGAGAGATGAGAATCAGTCACAGGTGCCATGGACAAGTCTAACTGTGTAAGAGAAACAAGAGGGGCACCAATTTTAGAGGTGCATGAAAGATAGAAGCAATGTGAACTGCAGGGGATGATCCAGGAAGGGGAGGAACCCAAGGGCCAGGAAGGGGAGGGACTCAAGGGCCAGGAAGGGGAGGGACTCAAGGACCAGGAAGGGGAGGGACTCAAAGGCCAGGAAGGGGAGGGACTCAAAGGCCAGGAAGGGGAGGGATTCAAAGGCCAGGAAGGAGAGGGACTCAAAGGCCAGGAAGGGGAGGGACTCAAAGGCCAGGAAGGGGAGGGACTCAAAGGCCAGGAAGGGGAGGGACTCAAAGGCCAGGAAGGAGAGAGACTCAAAGGCTAGGAAGGGGAGGGACTCAAAGGCCAGAAAGGGGAGGGAATCAAAGGCCAGGAAGGAGAGGGACTCAAAGGCCAGGCACAGCACAAGCAGGACTTTGAGAAAGCGTCAGGGTGAGGGAATGGGGTTGTCTAGGGTTGGGACGCTTGGCACAGGAAGATGGCTTCTGTTGTAGAGAGCAGTGTGCCCGGATAGTGGTGGAGTAAGTGCTATGTTAGGAGGTGTGAAGGCAGCAAGCTGAGAAGAATGGAACCTGGTACCACCTGCTTTCTCTGTGAAGTAAGAGACTTTGGTTATCTTGCCTGGAGTGAGTGGGAAGTGGTGGGTGGGAACTTTGAGAATTGTCAGGAGTGTTTTAAATAGCTGCTAAGGGTGAGAGCACTGATCAGGAGACAGAAGGACTGCTTGGCAGTTTTGGCAGACCACGGATGTCCTCAGGTGACAGTCTTCACAGTAGTGTGAATCTCCCTAGAGGGATGAGGTGGGTCCCAGAGAGGCAGACTAGATAGTGACACAGGACAAGAAAAACTGATGGAGACAAATGAAGACAAGAGGATGGGCCCTGAAGCCCTTGGTGAGGAGAGAAACAAGATGACAGGGGGAGGGAGAAAGAGCAGAGAAGGGGAGGATGCCTTGGAGGGAAGAAAAGGTTCTGAGCAAGACTCCATGCTACACAAAAAGGAGTAGAGATACAGTGGAAACCAGCCATGGCTCCAGGAGCAAGCGAGGATGAAGGCTGAGAGTGTCAGCGAGAGCAGCCTCAGTCTATGGTCATATCCACTGGGATATACTGCAGCCCCAAGGAGCAGGAAGGATGCTATTTTAAGTTGTGTTTTCCAGAGGAAGAAGCTGAGCTCCTAGTTCCCGTGACTGTGGTTTGTTGGGGGTCGTTCTCGGGGTAGGGACTAGGCAAGGATATGCATGTTCTTGCCTGGACATGTTTCTGCCTAATTCAAGAGAGCTCTGGAAAACAAATTGAATCATAACGTTGGCACTACCCCTGAAACTGAGGGCAACATTGTGTAACCATGTGCCAGTGTTGGCACCCTTGCACAAGTCGGCCAATGATTGTCAAGGGATATTCTTCACACACACACACACACACAAAAGTGGGAGAGAAAAGAATGAAGCAGTTGGCAGCCAATATGCATAGCCCCAAGGAACTGTTTTTCATAGTGTGAACCTTTGGAATCACAAAGACCAAGCCTCATCACTAGCTGCCTCATCACTAGCCACTTGGAAATGTTTCAGAGGAAGGTACCAACAGGCTCTACTACAGATGTAGCTCAACTCCTAGTCCTTCATGCTTAGACTCAAGGAGTGTCAGAAGGGACCACACAAGAAAGGGTAGGTGATATCATCTCGTCTAGAAGACAGGTAGCTTGGTAAAGAGTCTGGGAAAACAGGGGAAATAGTTCTTCATCAAATCCATAGGTCCATAGGACAAAGGGAAAATTTGAGCCTGGCAGTGTCAAGACATCAGCTCATCACAATGAACAGGACAATTAGTGGGTCAGGACCACTTGTCAAGATGCCTCATTCCAACTCATCTTCGAGCCTGAGCCTGTCTCTTCAGCTGAGCACAGGCAGGACCGGTCTCTCCAGGGTCAGTTTAGACAGCTGGAGGTACATGGTCCCACACAGGTAATTCACAATGACAGACATAGTTTAAAAAGCCCACAGTACACCAAGTGACATGAGTACCATATATAGGTTGACCCAGTGAGCCAGACCTGGGGATGGATTGCTGCAGCTTTTGGGAGGCAGCTCTCAAATGTCCCTTTCAGTGTGAGAACTTGTGTCCAGGATTTGTGAATGACCAAATTTCTAAATCTTTAAACAGTTCCATCATCCTAAGTGCAGAGCATAAAATAACTGTGTAGGACTGGGCACCATAACTGTACATATTGATTGGCTGTGAATCTCTGTAATGATTTGTTGCAAAGAAGAAGGTTCTTTGATGAGGGGTAAGAACTACACTTATCAATGAGTATAAGAACAAACATTTATAGACTATTGTTAGAGATTATTCTGGTTTTATAAAAAAAAATTAGTGGTTATAGATTCTCTTCCAATAATGGTTTCACTAGCACTGATTAATTAGCTAGGTTTCCTGTAGTAAGAACAGTATTTCTCCATTTGAGTGAGTTAACTCCAGTTAAAGAGCAGGTGGGTGCCACCAAGGTATGTATGGCCCCTATTGCACTGGTAGAGTTATTGTGCCATGCTGGTCAATGATGGGGGTCATAAGTGTCATGGCTGGGCAGGACTGATGGTTGCCTTCCTTTCTTGGAAGTTTGTGTGATGCCTTGGGATACCATGGAAGTTAATCCTCAGGGAGGTTATCATTCAGTTCCACCTCAGGGTCCTCTGGCTCTGGAACTTCTTTTGGAAGGTTTGGAGGGAGGAAAGAAAAAGGGAGAAATGTTGTGGTTAAAATACAATCTCAAAAATAAAGAAGAAGAAGAAAAAGGCCTGGGTGTACCAGCTTCTCTCATGCTTCTTAAAATTCTGGCTTTAGACAAATTCCTGCACTTCTCAGAATATTATTCTCCTCATCTTAATGCTGAAGGATTCCATAATTTACCTTCCAGGACTTTTTTGCCATACTAAGGAAGGAAATTAGATTTTTTTTTTCGAGACAGGGTTTCTCTGTATAGCCCTGGCTGTCCTGGAACTCACTCTATAGACCAGGCTGGCCTCAAACTTAGAAAGCCTGCTCTGCCTCCCAGAGTGCTGGGATTACAGGAGTGTGCCACCACTGCCGGCAAGGAAGGAAATTAGTGTGTGTGTGTGTGTGTGTGTGTGTGTGTGCTCTGGTGTACATGCATTTGTGTATGTGCATAAGTATACATGTGTTTGTGTGTGTGTATGTATGTATGTATGTATGTGTATTGTGTGGGTGTGAATGTATGTGTGTGTGTGTGTGTGTGTGTGTGTGTGTGTGCGCTCTGGTGTACATGCATTTGTGTATGTGTATAAGTATACATGTGTTTGTGTGTGTGTATGTATGTATGTATGTATGTGTATTGTGTGGGTGTGAATGTATGTGTGTGTGTGTGTGTGTGTGTGTGCTCTGGTGTACATGCATTTGTGTATGTGCATAAGTATACATGTGTTTGTGTGTGTGTATGTATGTATGTATGTGTACTGTGTGGGTGTGAATGTATGTGTGTGTGTGTGTGTGTGTGTGTGTGTGTGTGCGCTCTGGTGTACATGCATTTGTGTATGTGTATAAGTATACATGTGTTTGTGTGTGTGTATGTATGTATGTATGTATGTGTATTGTGTGGGTGTGAATGTATGTGTGTGTGTGTGTGTGTGTGTGTGCTCTGGTGTACATGCATTTGTGTATGTGCATAAGTATACATGTGTTTGTGTGTGTGTATGTATGTATGTATGTGTACTGTGTGGGTGTGAATGTATGTGTGTGTGTGTGTGTGTGTGTGTGTTGAACTAAGACATGAACTTCCATGTCATTTGTTTACTCAGCTACCATGCATCCTTTTGAGCCACACCCTCTCACTGGCCTGGAACTCCCCAAGTATGACTGACTGTCGAGCCTCAGGATCTTCTCCTCCCAGCACTGGGATTCTAAGCACATGTCCTCATACCCAGGTTTTTAAAGTGGATTCAGGGGATTGAAGTTAGGTCTTAGTGCTTGCTTGCAAGGCAAGCACGGAACTGACTGAGCCAGCATCTCCCAACCCTTTCAAAGGTCTAGTGTCAGTGAGGACCTTTTGTTGCAGAGGAGTATGCATTATGTACTATGTTCTTGCTCATAGCTTCAACCCAAGAGGTATCTCCTGGAAACTTGGGCATCCTTGAGTTAAATACCACAGCTAGAGACAGGGTATTCTGAGTGGCACTAATAGCAAGAAAGAATTCTACTCTGTTGCAGTGGCTATAGTTAAGGGCTTAGTCTTCATTGAAATTCAAAACCCTGGGCCCAATGAAGCTTGGCTTCCAGGAAAAAATAGACCTGGGATGTACCACCGAAATTACACAGACTGAGCATTGGCCACTAACGCATGCAGGTTATTTTTTCCAAAAACAAAAACAAAACAAAAGAAACACTTTTCTTTAGAAAATATCATTGAATTATGAAAAGAGTTGTTTGAGAAAGCTAATGAAAATGCTAAACCCCATTTATTTGATTCTGATAGGTTTTTTTTTTAGAGATAGTCAGATGAAAGGTGGGTGAATGGAAGGAGACACTATAGCAGGCCTCATTGTAATGGATGCAACAAGGTCTGCAGTGCCTTCCAGCTCTCTAATGCTGCAGCTCTCATAACCTATGACACAGGTAAATGACACCTCTAACTCACTGACATTCGAAAGGAGAGAGAAGTAGGCCATAGAGACTCTGAGTGTAGTTAGTGTGGTGGTCCACACCTTTAATCCCAGCACTTAAGAGACAGAGGCAGGTACAATCTCTGTAAATCTCTGCACTACATAGTAAGTTCCAGGCCAACCAATGTACTCGATGAGACCTTGTCTCTAAAAAAAAAAAAAGGTAGGATACACATAATACATAAATCCTGGGGCCACACACCCGCAAAAGCAACTCCTACAGGAGGACCTAATTGAAGACTGCCTTAGAAGGAGTGCTGGCACAGAAAATGCCAGTCAACCTGGAACTACTGTTTGGAAGAGATGCTTGCTGGGAACCAATGGAATAAGGGTGGAGAGTGTTAAAGGGCCTCGCAGCAGTGTTCATAGGAGTTGGCCAGAGCAGTGTCTCACCTGCTCCCAGAGTCTGTGCTGTTCATTCTGTGCCACGTCACCTCCAACCCCCAAGGACAGGTAGAGTCAGGCAGTGGGCAGTCCAGGGCACAGGCAGCACACAAAAATTTGCATTCCATATATATACAGTATCTTTGCAAAGACTCTTGGGAGACTCTTAGCTGAGTCCCAAAGTAATATTAACCAGTATGTGAGTTTGCCACTGACAAGTCTGGTTGCTACTGACAGAACAGATTAAATTGAAAGAAAAAATCACAGTCATGGAGACTAGAAGTCTAACATACAAATGTAACCAAAGTTAGAGTCTCCTGTCCAGCCCCACCTGGTTTGAAGATAGATAGCCACCTGTTCCTGGTACTCACCCAGGGTCTTTCCTCTGTGAGTCTGTATTCTGATTTCTTTTTCTTAGGATGCCAGCCATTGGATACGTGTTCACACATATGGCCTTATCTGTCTCTTCATCATTTCTTTAAATGCTGCTTCTCCAAATACAGGACACATTAAGATACTGGGAATTTTAAGTCTTCAAGAGAATTTTGAGGTGTTCACAGTTTATCTCAGTACCCTGACCATATTTTGTACATGCCGTAATCCTCTTCATTCTTTCTCATTAACCCTCATTAAACAACGTGAGGGAAAGCATTTAGAAACCATGGCCATGGCTTTTCCAGTCATCTTTGGACCATATCCTGGGCTGGCCTTGTCCTTTCTAGTTTCCATCAATAGTGAAACTAAATTTAAAAGATTCTTTTAGTATGAAATGATATGACTAGATCCTATATAAAGTAAACTTCTCCCTAATTTCTTCTTCTTCTTCTTCTTCTTCTTCTTCTTCTTCTTCTTCTTCTTCTTCTTCTTCTTCTTCTTCTTCTTCTTCTTCTTCTTCTTCTTCTTCTTCTTCTTCTTCTTCTTCTTCTTCTTCTTCTTCTTCTTCTTTTTCTTCTTCTTCTTCTTCTTCTCCTCCTCCTCCTCCTCCTCCTTCTACTACTACTACTACTACTTCTTCTACTTCTTCTTTTCTTCTCCTTTTCTTTTTCTTCTTCTTCCTCTTCTTCTTCTTCCTCTTCCTCCTTTTCCTCCTCCTCCTTCTCCTCCTCTTCTTCTTCCACTTCCCATGTTTACCACCCATCCAATTGCCCCTTTAGTTTGCAGCAGCCACCGTGACCTCTATTCTGAGTCAGGCACATACTATCATGTTTCCATACATGTCAGTGGATTGGGGTCAAGCTTTTTCAGTGGACACATGAATATTCTTGTCCCTTGGTGATGGGTAAAATGGCCTGTTCTTTTCTCCCATGAGCTGAGAGTTATACTTAAAAAAAAAAACAAAACTCTTTACAAAGAGCTCTCACATTTCCACTCCTCTGTATTCTTTTGGGTTGCCTGCAACCCTGTCACATCCCAAACAAAATGTCTTACATTCCTCTAAAATATTATTTCCCACACAATTTATTTTTTTTACATAATTTAAGAACCAACAGACATTTCAAAGAAGCTTAAAATACAAGACTCTCGGAGAAGAGACTGACCAAAGCCTTCTGAGAAAGTAACAGAATACTCACAATTCCAATGTCATACTCCTAGGATTTGATGCCCCCTGTATATCACAAATACCTAAGCTGACATAATATATGTATATCACAAATACCTTGCCGTCCTAACTGAAAAATACACCATTACTGATATCCTAACATGTGATTGAATTTGCTTTCAAAATGCTTGCAACTCCACATTTGTCTCTTATGTCCCCAGACCTGAGGTTGTCAAATGGCCTCTGCTATAGAATAAGAGGATGGAACGAATCACGAAGGAGGTTAAGGAGAAGAGCATGAAATGACAGCAAACACATGCATATGCCTTGGGTCCATGTCATAATCCACATATGGATTTTGTAACTTTTCTCTTTCAACGCAGGTTCCTTCTCTCTCCTTGTCTTCTTCCCTGAGTTGTCTCCTCTCAGTACAAGGGTGTTTAAATTCTAGAAGAAGAGGTCCCATCTGCTCTCATATTCTCCTGTCACCATGGTTACTGGGCCCAGAGTAGTCTCTGTGGAGACAGAGGCAGAACAGAAACCAGGGAAAACTACAGAGCAAAAGGCTGGGATAGTGATAAGTATTTTAAAACACTGTTTAAACTGGCATGCCCATACTAATCTCTCTTTTCTTCCCTCTCTCTTTCCCTCCTTCCTTCTTTCATCATTACATATCAGGTTTTAAAGTGTTATGATAAAAAGCAAAAATCAAAGTGTAATGTGCTCCACTAATTTTCTATAACTATGACTCTTTCTATTTTTTGTTTGGTATTGTTTAATCAATATGGACTTCATGATGGACTTCAATATGGACTTCATCTGAAATCTTGGGGGCAAGTGTTGCAGGCAGTATAAAGTGTGTGATCAGATTTTAGCCCATAAGTGGAGCATGGTGAATCCAGAGTCCAGGTACACTGAGATGATGAGGGGTGGAGACAGAGGGTGAGCTCTGAAGTAAACACAAGAGAGTGGGAACCACAGTGATTACTACCTCTGATCCTCAACAACTTT
The DNA here is from genome assembly GCF_947179515.1 of Apodemus sylvaticus. NCBI lineage: Eukaryota > Metazoa > Chordata > Mammalia > Rodentia > Muridae > Apodemus > Apodemus sylvaticus. The sequence continues at coordinate 106,138,547 of NC_067477.1, read as the reverse complement.
GTTATACCATTCCAAGAGTCTCTATTATATCTCAGTGTCTGTGACTGAAATGGACTATATTCCCCCTCTCCCTATTAAAACTCTAAATGTCTTGATATTTAGAGATTAAACATATCAGAAGTGACTAGATCATGAGAATAGCACCTTATGAATGCATGGATGTATGGATTGTGTTTTTCTTAGAGACAAAAGAACTAGCTCATGCTCTCTCTACCATCTGAGAGTTCAAGAAGTCCACAGCCCACCACATGGAAAAAGATCCCACAAGAACTGATGATCCTACCAGTCCAGTCTCAGATTCCTAGCCTGCTCCATGCAGTCACATGCGTTCACACCATTCCTAAGACTGCTTGTCTACGGTTTCTTCCAGATGGCAGTCTAACATGCCATCACCATCCCCAACCCTCTTCTGAAATTGTATTTTCCATTCCTGTGGTCTTTTGATTGTACTCAGGGCTCGTGGGCCAAGGAAGAGGGGCATGGAAAGAACGCTGACATCGGGTATATAGGGATCACATCTGCTTTGGTATGCACGAGTATGAGCTTTAGAATCACCAGGCTTAAACCTCTAAATTTGGCCTGATTGTGAATGCTTGGACCTTGGCACAGGACACTTCTCTCTATGCAGTTGAGAGCAGCGGAAGGTTCCCTAGACTTCAACAAAGCACGTCAACCCTGATTGCACTTTGGAATCACCAGGAATGTGTCAAGAATGTGACAACCCTGGATCACAGCCCATACCATGAAACCAGGATCCTAGTTTAACATAGTTTCTAAAACTTTCCCAGGTGAGGTTAATGGTTTTCAGGTTAAAGGCACTGGCACCAAGCATCCCCTCCACGTGCCTTCTTGCTCTGAGCTATGACTCCATGCACAAATGAGAAGGAACTTGTAGCAAGAGGAAATATCCAGAGTGGACCACACACAAATGTGGCCAGCTGGCAGCAGGCTCTGGTGCTGGCAATGCTACTGGCTCTGCACCCCTTACACAAATGCATTGAGGACTGAGCAGAGTCCAGAGGCACAGCTCTATGTCAGCCAGTGGAGCTGGCACAGAGAGAACTGAACCATAAACCACCTGGGTGGCCTGAAGAAATGCTTTCCTGCTTAGAGCTTTCTTCTCTAAAATAAGAAAGGCAGCACTCTACAAACTCAAGCCTGTAGAAATTCTAACATTGTGCCAGTTTGTGATGTGTACCTTGTGGAGAACAAATTAATTAATCTCTCCGGGCTTTAATTTCTCACCTGTAAACTGTAGTGAAAACCAGGATGTAACGTAAATGCCTGTAAAATGTTCATCTCTGTGTCTCTTTATTAAATATTCCATAAATGGTAAAGCGTACAGAGCAGCATAGCAATCTTACACATTAGACAGGGTAGACTAGATGCTGCCTGGAAGCTTGGTTCCTCTTTGTCACTGAAACCGGTCTCTATGGAAAGGAGCATGCCTCTGATGGAGGGAAGAGATTGGTGCTGCCAACAAAGAGAACAGAGGCGAAGGACCCTAGTGTGTTCATAAGAATAGAAAGAGTAACTGTAGAGACAAACAGTGGGAGATGCAATTTAGGCATTATCTTTAGACAAAGTAACAAAGAGAAGTGATGGAGGTTAATGTTGGAGTATAGAGCAGGGCTATTTCATGTACATTACTAATTGCAGATATAAAGTTGTAGTTTCAACCTTAAATATTAAAACACATCTGCTTGTTTAGACGTGGAAGGTAGGGAGTTTAGACCTTGATGGGATCTAGCATCCCCTATCCTGTGATCTGTTGCTTACCTTGGCAGGCCCCTCTGGAGCCCCTGTGGAACCCTGCTGGGGAGTAGACATAGTGAAGATCAGGACTTGCTCTCATTCGAGTTCATGTCCTCTTCCTCCCTTACAATCCTATGACCTCAGCACCTCTTTCCATGTGGACCAAATCAGGATCTGCCTTGACAGAGTGTTGAGTTGAATAAGCACAACAACATGTTCAGAGTCAACAAGTGCATAATAAGAGCTATTATCCATCCTTGTAAGATGCAAAGGTTTACTGGTCTTTTTGAGATCCACTGATTCCTTTCATTGCTGTTTAATTTTGTTTCTCAATTTTTGGTTCTCAGGCTCTGTGCTTACACACAATATGTAGCCTAGATGGTGATGGGAAAGAAGGTAAGAATTAAAACAATCCTTAGGATCCATATCTCTTGAATAGCAGAATCCTTGAACCGGAAAATTATATAATATAGTTTTCCAGAGCCTGATGTAAAAGGGGCAACTTACGTTTACTTAAAAGTAAGAGCAAATACGTATTATCCTGCTTCATGGCTAATATACAATCCCAAACATATTACTGGTCTGCTCTGACACTGCTGTCACTTGTCAGGACTGACTGAACTTGACCCTAAGTGATGTCTATTACTCCCCTCACCCCAGTCAACTCATCTCAGAACCAGCATCCAAAACATTTATATTTTCATGTAGTATGCATATAAAAGAAGTCTAACAGAGCCTGCCCACACTTTCTACAGCTTCAGATCAAATATGTCAGATATACTGCTATACTTTATTAACCTATATGAGCTATCATATCAATCACTGTTGTATTGCTGTCAAGAGACACTGACCAAGGCAACTGTTGTGAAACAAAGGATTTAATTGGGGGTTTTGGAGATTTAGTTCAATTATCATCATGGCATGGAACATGGTGGCTTGCTGGCAAGTGCTGGACCAGTAGCTGAAAGTTCAGGCAGAAAGCGAAAGAAACTGGGCCTGGTGCAGGCTTTTGACACTCAAAACCCACTGCCAGTGACATGCTTCCTTCAAGAAAGTCATACCGCCAATCCCTGTAAGCCTTTCAAACAGTTCCACTCCCTGGCACCTAAACATTCAAATATATGAGCCCACTGGGGGTCATTCTTGTCAAACCAGGATATATATTATAAGCCAGATCAAAGACAATGGAACAAGCTATATTCCAAAAGACGTAGAGAAAGGAAGAGTGATAGACAAGTCTTACCACTTACTCCAGGTGACAGTGACGAGAAACTGGACACACACCAACCTGGGAACGCCTCTACTTCCCACCCATATTCGTCGTCCTTGGCAAGCTTCCAATCTCATATTAGAATGGAACCCTGACTGTCAGACCTTCCCCAGGTTTGTTATTGCCCCCTCTGATAGCTAGTCATTTCCTGATGGAAATAACTAGGTGAACCCAAAATATTGGTGTCATCAGTGTTAGTTGCTTGGTGGGAATAAAGGAAGCTCTTCAAGGTAAGAGAGTGAGGCAATAAGCTCAGAGAGCGTCCCATAGCCTTTCATAACATCAAAAAGCTGACGTTTAACGTGGCAGTGTGATAGATAGATAGAATAAAGGCTTGTGGGAAAGACTTGGGATAAAATGATAGTCCAATACACTCCAGCCCCATGACCTTGGACACATTGCTTCACCTGATGAACAAAATAGAAATAACAGTAATTATTTTGTATTATGGCTATTGATTTTTCAATCCAATTACTTGTAGTTGTCTCTCAGTAGCTTTTAACTAGCTGTCTCTTCACTCTGCACATTTTCTCATTTTTTTTTCACATTCTCTGTGTGGCTTTGGCTTATACCAGCTTCAGCCAGCTCTATCGAAGTCCTGCCTTATTGAAGACACCTCCCTCGGTATTTTATATCAATTGTATCCACTGTCATACTCAATTTTCTTGCTTTGTTTTTCTTCTTTCCTTTTTACATCTTTTATCATATTTAAAAACACATTTATTAGATGCTTGTTTCTGGGCAGGCTAAACTCTCCATTACAGACAGTGGGACATTGTCATTTCAATATATTTAAAAATATCTATAGCTCCATCTGCCACAGTGATGCCTGGAAGCCCTTATTCTATTTTTCTTGAATAAATGAGAGGTCTATGAATGAATCACATCTACCTAGTCGCAGCACCACACCTGACACATGATGCACATTTAGCACACAGTAGCCACTGCTGCCAAAGTAGCGTCTTCTGGCCTGTCCCCATTCTATACCCAGACTCATCTGATGCTGGGCATAGAAGATACAACTGGCCCAAAGAGAGTGCTGTGAATCTGTGTGAGCACCTGCCTGCCTGCAGACAGACTCAGACTTAAGAAGTTTCAAGCCCCTTGCCCTCTTCCTCTCTCCCTAACAAACAGAAGAGCCTTGATCTTGAGGGAGCAAAGGAGATTCCATCATCTCTTCTTTCTCCGCGGCCGTGAACACATCATCTTCCAGGCCTGCCATGTGAATCACAGGCATTCAGCTCTTTCCTAAATGCCTCTCTCTGTGCGAGGCAAAATATCAAGCCGGAAAACTGAACTCTCATTAAGCACATGCACAGATCCATTCTATTCTACTGGAAAGGCCTTTTCTGTGGCAGAGTATATCAACACAAATCGTGTGCCTGAAATTGGTTTACAGGCAAAATACTAATCACAACCTTCAGTATGCGGTGACGACTTTGACCGTCCTGTTACAAGATTTACAGACTCTCTGAAGAAGTGAGATAACACTGGGGAAAAGGGAGATGCAAGCACACAAAATTGAGTGGAAAGCAACTGCAAATTAGCTCAAGGCTCAAAAGTCTTGGTCCATGGGTAAGGTAGGCATTAGGAGCAATTTGTCTGAATCAAATAGCAATGATTCTTCTACCTTGTAAAAGTGAAGTTGGGACCAGGACAAAGTCATTTATTAGTTCAAGAGAGGTATGTCTGTGAGACACTTGTCCATTCATGTTTATTGCTGTTCTCTTCACAATAGTCAAGATACAGAATTACCTTAGGTGGAAATGAGGTATATATACATAATGAAATCATATCCAACCAGACACAAGAATAAAATAACATTATATGCAGGAAAATGGATGCAGTGTGAGGTGATGATAAACCCAGACTTAGAAAAACAATTATTGGGCTTTCTCTTACTTGTAGATCTTACATTTTATATAGATACATACAATCAGGGGGTGGGTAAAAAGGAAAATGGAAGCTTTTCGGAGGGAAGGAAGAGGACTAATCTTCAGGGTGAGAACAGAGAGTATGGAAGGGTAGGTGTGATCCTATTTCTTGATATAGTTAAATAAAAAATGACGATGTAAATTCTGTCACTATGCAGAATAAATATATACCAAAATGAAGAAGAAGAGGAGGAGGAGGAGTTTGCATATCAACCATTGGCTTGGATCCTGGAGATAAGTTTAAACATAGTCCCTTTACTCAACAGCCAGCCCTTGTAGAGACCCAGCCACATTCATAGTGAATACACAAAGAGGGGAGTACGGTCTTGCTAGAGTTATTGCCCAAAGACAGGAGTGAGTGCCACAGAGTGATGCTCCTAAGAAGCATTTGCACTCCTTCATAAGAGGTGAGAATGTGCTCTACATACAGTCCAGAGCACAAAGGAGGCACGATGGAGAAGAACATGCAGCGTGGTTTTGTGGGGACAGAACACCAGAGACAGTTCAGGAAGCATGTGGCATTTAGTAGGTTGGGAGAGATGGAAATTTCTATATGAGAATGCTCCTTCTGCTCTCTTTAGAACAGTACCAAACACAGCTACATATGGTACCAGAGAAGGGGGAAACTTTAACTGTGTGCTTTTTGCATAGGAGTTTAATGACACAAACTGTTCATCCTCTGCCCTTAAAACTGGCTCAGTCAGAGACTGTGCCTTTCAGATCTGTTAGAGCCTCTATGGAAGAAAGGCTAGTAGCCTTCTGAGAGGCCTCAATCAGATGGAAAAAGACATCTCTTTCCAACTGGCATAATGATTTGTACCCACGTTCCGGCTTCAAGCCTTGCATGGTTCAATTTGCATATGTAGTTTCATCTTTCTGATCTTAGATCAGACCATGCTATTTATTACCATTTGGTTTGAAAGACCACCAAGTGACTGACGCCCTGTTGAACGTTTATGCCTGTGGTGCTTTGGGGAGCGTTCAAGTCACTGGTATATATGGCTTAGAATAAAGAAGTTAGGTCATTTAAAGCATGCCATTGAAAGAGATATTGGGTCCTCTACCCTCACTTCTGTCTCTGGTTACTGACTGTCATTAGAATAATAGGCTTCCCTGCCACATGCTGGCACCATGATGCACTGTGCCAATAAGTAACCATTGGTTGAAACCCCTAAAGCCATGAGCCAAAATAAAATCTTCCTCTATGTAAGTATCCCAGGTGTTTTCTCAGTGATGGAAAGGAAACTCACATACTATTCCCATTTTAAAGTTTTTCTATAGCCCTATACTGTTCTTCATAGCTATTTATGCATGACAAAGTCACGTGACTATACTGACCTTGCGTCTAGATATGTCTACCTTTCTCTGACTCCTCCGACACTGAGCATTTGTTCCCACCTCCAGCAGCTTCTAGCACCCGGTCCCCATGCTTTCCCCGTCTTACTTCATTCTCGCATTGGCCTTCCCACCTTTCGGAATGTTCCTACCATTTCACCTGTTCACTGCCCACTGAGCTTCAACCCTTGACTCAAGTTTCAATGTGAATGCCTTCTCCGGGCAAGGCAGCATTTCTTCCTGGCTGTACACTTTCTAGATTTAACAACAGTAGTGCTGTCTTTGCCACTGGCTTGCAGACTTCCGTTCACGTAGCATACCATTCTCTCCTCTCCTAACACTGACTTTTCCTTCAAGTAGGGTGCTTGACACACATGATACTCTCAAGGGAAGATGAAAATGTTGTAATCATTAAGCCAAGAGACACACTAAACATCGTTGCTATGCATGTATAATGAGGAATCCAGCCCAGATTGCCTTCATCTTTATGCTGATGCAGTCAGTAGAAGATATTTTTTGTTTTACATATCTACTGTAACACAAAAGTAAAGTGCCTAGACACTTCACAGTTATGAAGCTGCCTTCCCTGAGCCCTGACCTCCTTTCAGATCAGCCTGTGTGCTCCCTGAGAGGCTGATCTGATAACTTCTTTCCCTGATGCACAGCTCAGCACCTGCTATGTTCATCAGAGAAATACTGGAGAGACTGGGCTATCTGGGAAAAGGGCAAAAGGAGAAAAGTCTGTTTGTGTCCCTCTAAGATAGTGGTTCTCAGCCTCCATAGTGCTGCAATCTTTATTACAGTTCCTCGAGTTGTGTTGACCCCCAACCATAAAATTATTTTCAATGCTACATCATAACTGTAATCTTGCTGCTTTTATGAGTGGGATTGTAAATATCTGTTTTCCATTGGTCTTAGGCAACCCCTGTGAAACCATCATTTGACCGTGCTGATTGAGAACCACTGATTTAGGAGGAGCAGGCCTCCAAGTCCTAAGAAATCCTTCCGTGATCATAAAACTACTGATGTGAGCTATGAAATGAGAACTTCTTGTTTTTTGTTTGTTTGTCTGTTTGTTTGTTTGTTTGTTTTTTGCAGGTCATTGTCTTTTTGTTGTTGTAATATTTTTATTTTCTATATTCTTTGTTTACATTCCAAATGATTTCCCCTTTCCCGGATCCCCCCTCCCCATGTGTCCCATAAACCTTCTTCTCTCCATCCCTTCTCCAATCCCCTCCCTCCTTTTTCTCTGTCCTTATATTCCCTTCCAATCAATCCTTTCCAGGATCAGGACCCTCTCCATACTTCTTCATGGGAGTCATTTGTTATGCGATTTGTGCCTTGGGTATTCAGGGCTTCTGGGCTAATTAATATCCACTTATCAGAGATTGCATTCCATGTGTATTTTTTTGTGATTGGGTTACCTCACTTAGGATGATATTTTCCAGATCAAACCATTTGCCTAAAAATTTTGTGAATTCATTGTTTCTAATTGCTGAGTAGTGTTCCATTGTGTAAATATACCACATTTTCTGTATCCATTCCTCCTTTGAGGGGCATCTGGGTTCTTTCCAGCTTCTGGCTATTATAAATAAGGCTGCTATGAATATAATGGAGCATGTGTCTTTATTGCATGCCGGGAATCCTTTGGGTATATGCCCAGGAGAGGTATAGCAGGGTCCTCTGGAAGTCTCATGTCCAGTTTTCTGAGGAAGCTCCAGACTGGAAATGAGAACTTCTAACAATTGGGAATATTGGGGAATGCATAAATATAGCAGGTGTCCAGGCCTAGAGTGTCCTTAGGTTTCAGAGATAATTAAAGAGTCGTATGTGAGTCCATGAAAGGATTCGCTCTGACAGAGTCCCCCAAATTCCTGTGACAATGAAGCCATGGGGCGAATGAGGCAGGCCATGAGCCATAAGTGGCATACTTTCATTCAATGTGCTTTTCAGTGCATGGCTCCTGGAATCCAAACTTCATTCCTGCCCCAAGTTTTGACCCTTCTAGTTAAACTGCTTACCAGCCAGAGTAACAGGGCACCTATATTATTTTAATAAATTATTTGAGATTCTGAACATTTTGCTGAAAATATTTTATACTCTCCGAGGTGAAAGAGAAGCCAGGTTCAACAATAAAATCAAGAAGTATGAAGTTCTTAGTTACAGAATCTTAGCCTTGCTAAACCAGCAAGTGAGACAGAGAACCTTCCAGGTTTCCTCCCATTGCACAGACACTGAGGTTCTCAGTGAGGACTAAGAAACCTTAATGTCATCGACCATAGAATCCAGCAATGACAGAGCTTAGAGTGAGTGTGTCTGTAGTCCCTGAGCTCTGGTTTAGTAATCACAAAGCCATGTTGCGGCTCCATAAAACAAGAATTTAAAATAAAAGACATTGTGCAAATATCTGTTTCCTCTTTGATTTTTCACAAATTTAGTATTCTTTGCTTGAGAACTAGAGACAGCTGTTAGAGTATTGAAAGTTGTTTCTGATTGCTACAATTGTAAAAGCAGATGCAGTGTACTTCTGGCTACCCTGGAGTCTTTTTCTGTCCAGTGGCTCTTGGATGGGTCCTGCCTGTCTGAAAAGTCTACAATATCTCCACAGCTGGCAAATCAGTATTCAGCTTCTGTGACAGGATTAAGACAGATAAAGGGGTTGCAGAAGAAGAAGCTATACCATCCCAAGACAAAGCCCATAGTGCAGGCAGAGGGCCCTGAAGACTCCCTTCCAGGCTCCAGGTTCACACTCAGTGTGGTGTCACAGGGAGGTGTGGATTAGTATAGCACACCTGAAAGCACGTGTATAGGGAACCTCTCACCTCCCCCTTGCTGCCCCTAAGGAGGTAGGGGAAGCAGGAGTTCAACATCCTCATGTTCTTCCCAGAACCCTTGGAATGTGATAACTCATGCCCTGCAGTTTTCAGTTCCTGAGCGTTCACTAGCAGACTCAGAACTTTCTAAAGGAAAGAACCATATTGCTTGACTTACCTGAATCACAGGGAATCAAGTGGGAATATGAGAGCAGCACAGTTTAATATACGGACTGGGGTGAGTGAATGGGGAAGTCTCTAGTTATTGCATTCTTGGTTTTAAAATGATTGTTTTATTCATACAAACTTTACGGGAGGCACTGGAGCGGAAAGATGAAGGATCATGGTCAGTGTGCTTTAAGAAGCTCAGGGAGTAGTCAGCACAGCATTAACAATGACGGCTGGTGTTAAGACTGTAGGATTTTCAGAGTAGGAATTCTATTCGAACAATGAGATATAGGTAGGCTAAGCATCACAAAGGCATAGTCCAACTGTTGTTAAAACATGAAAAGCATACTTTGCAGGTGGCTGATGGAGAGGGAAGAGGAATTCCTTAGAAACCAGAATGCCAAGGAAGCATCAAGACTGAGGCCACGGGATGTGCATGTCTAGAAGCCACATAACTCTCAAGGGATTGGGTGTGCTGACCCCTGTTAGAAGTTGGATTTTGATGACCAACAAATAGATAAAACGAATGGGCTTTCAACAGACCTGACTAAATCAGGGATACCCATAAAAGCCAAACAGTTTTACAGAGCTACACTTTTGGTGAAACAGCAGAGGGACAAATCCTAGCCTCTAGGAGCAAAGGAAAATGGATCTGATTCATTCACACTATAGCTTGTAGGAAAGTCATGCTGAATGCACTAATATGTAAATTAGTAATAAATTTAAAAACTTGCTTTTCTTATAATAAAATGTTAGCCCTGTATACTCGTTTGTGGTCAAAGTTAAATTTTACAATGAGTTGAAACAAACAAGCAAATACTTCTAGTTTTTTCCTTATCTATGTATTTACTTTACATCCTGATTGCTGCTGCCCCTACTTCCAGTTACTCCTCCCACAATTCCTTCCTCCTCCCATTTCCTCATCCCCTTCTCCTCTGAGAGACTGGAGGCTTACCTCCAGTACCCCGACCCTGGCACATCAAGTCTCTGCAGGGCAAGGCATACCCTCTCCCACTGAGGACAGACAAGGCAGACCACCTAGAAGAGTATATTCCACAAACAGGAAGCAGCTTTTGGGATAGCCCCTGCTCTAGTTGTACGGGACCCACATGAAGACAGAGCTCCACATCTGCTACACATGAGCGGGGAGGCCTACGTCCAGCCTATGATTGCTGTTTGTTTCATTTGATTGGTAGTTCAGACTCTGAGAGCTCCCAAAGGTCCAGGTTAGGTGATTCTGTTGGTTTTCCTATAGAGTTCCTATCCCCTTCAGGCCCTCAGTCCTTCCCCTAACTTTTCCATAAGAGTCCACAAGCTCTAGCCAATATTTGGCTGTGGGTCTCTGCAACAATCTGAGTCAGCTAATGGGTCCTCTCAGAGGACAGCTATGCTAGACTCTTGTCTGCAAGCATAACAGAGTATCCAGAGTATCCACTAATAATAGTGTCCAGGATTGCTGCTTACCCGTGGGATGGAACTGAAGTTGGACTGGTTATTGCTTGACCATTCCCTCAATCTCTGCTCCATCCCCTGTACCTGTATTTCTTGTAGTCAGGATAAATTTTGGATCAAAGTACTTCTAGTTGTTAAGTATTAATGTCTCTAGACTGTAATTATTTTGGAGAAGCTAAGGCCAAATACTCTGTGGTCAAACATATACTCAACCAAAGCAAGAATGAATTCTATAGCTAAAAATGGGAACATGTGTCTACAATCAAAACTTTTGAACAACCAGGAGAAATGACAACATCAGGGTCCACATAGATGACATAGTCACGACAAACAAGGGTACACATGTCTTATTTGCACAGATGATCAGAAACCATTATTGTTAACGTTTCAAATATGAGGGAATAATTAAAAGTTTAATGAATAGGTGAATTAGTAAAACTAATGAGACAGGTACAAAACAGAAAAAGATAACTTCTAGAGCTGAATAAAATGAACATGTGTACATGATTTTAAAAATGTCCAATTGAAGGGTAAAAAGAATATTTGTGAACTAGAAAAATGTGACCACAAAAAAAAAAAAAACAAACATTAAGGAGATACAGGAGATGAGTTTATAAAACTGTGAACACATGGGAAAAACGGGCAGAAGAATGGGCAATAGAATGAGAAGGTCTCACTATGATGGTTAGTGTCCCCAGGTGAAACAGACTATCTCAGTCATGGTTTCTACTGCTGTGAAGAGACACCATGACCATGACAACTCTTATAAAGAAAAATATGTAAATAGGGCTGGGTTACAGTTCAGAGATTTAGCCCATTCTCATCTTGGTGGGAATCATGGTGGCATGCTGGTAGATGTGGTCTTGAGAGGTAACTGAGAGTTCTACATCTGGATCCATATGCACCAGGAAAAGACAGTGAGCCACTAGGCCTGGCTTGAGCTTCTGAAACCTTAAAACCCAACTCCCTAAGACACACTTCCTCCTACAAAGCTACACCTACTTCAACAAGACCACACCTCCTTATAGGGACTCTCCTTAAAGGGCTATGGGGACCATTTCTAGTCAAAGCACCACAAAGACTGATGTATAAAGAGCATAGAGAGAAAACCTTGGCTCATGATTTTTTTCATAATTGATGAGAAGCAATGACTCTCATATTCAAAGATTACTCCTAAGTGTGATAAGAGGAAATCTGTACCCGTATACCATTCAGGAAAATTCTAACACAACAAACCAAAGACAGATTCCTAAAAGAAGACACAACAGAAAAGCCAGAATTCCTATAAAGGGATTTAATTGGGATGATTCTGACTTTTCAGTAGTAGTAATTAAAACACAAACTGCTATATCTTCCTTTTAAAAAAAAAAAAAAGATGCTGGCCTGGAGTTCCATATTGGATCTTAGAAAGGAACACAGTAATTTCTGAAGGAAAGTTGGAGGACAAAGATGTAATAGTAAGAAAAGAAAATATTAATAGCATGAGACGATAAGCCAACCCACCCTATTCAACCATTGCAATCTGTATAAATTATACAGCTAAATAAGAGGGAAGAAAACTAAAATCCACAACAGCATTGGCACATTGTTTAGAATTATATGGTCAACGCTAAGAATGTAGTTCAAAACAAGGGCTTTCCTAAGAAGTGCCACCCCACGATTCTATTCCTGTAAGCCCACACAGAAGAGACATAAGGAATTGGGAAGTTGGAGTGGATGTGAATGTTACAAAACTCATATTTTGAAAGAGTTACATATTTTAATTGTTTTATTAATTTAAGCATGGTTATGTAATTTAAGTAAATAGTGCATAATATGTAGGTATGTGATAGATTTATGTGGATGCACATACAACTCTTGAAATAGTTGAAGAAAATTGATATATCCAAAAGAAGATAAGGTAGGAAACACACATGATTGAAAACCCTATTCTACAGCCTAGGTCTATACTTACCCCAAGGACTGAAGGCTTGGTGCCTAGCTCTCATACTATTAGGAGGTGACAATCCTTTCAAGAAGTGATGCCTAGTTGAAAAATCGTCAGGTCATGCCTTGAAGGGGATTTTAGAACTCTAGACATCGTTCCCTCTTTGTTCATTGCTGGCAGGAGGTAAACAGGGCTCCTCTAACACACACACACACACACACACACACAGAGAGAGAGAGAGAGAGAGAGAGAGAGAGAGAGAGAGAGAGAGAGAGAGGGAGGGAGGGAGAGACAAAGACAGAGAGATTCACACACCAGTGTGTGATAGCCTGGGTGACCTTGGTGACATCAGAGGGAAGAAAGGGATTAATTAGGGAAAGACATGTGGAGTTTTCCAAAGAGCTTGAAAGTAAAGGATGGATATCCAGATATTTGTCTTATTCTTATTTTTTAGAGTATTCCTATATAATATATGTACATATTTTCAAGTTTTAAAGGGGTTTTCAAAATACAGAAATGCAGAGAAGAGACAAATTAATGTTAAGAGAGCTAAGGGAAAGAAAACGATGGCCGCTGCACCCTCAAAGCAGCCAAGTAACTCAGAGGACAGATATCAATTTTGGACAGTGAATAAAAGTCCTGCAGATAATGTACTGCTGAGCACAAGCCTCGGGGGCATCTCAGAGCACAGGAGTGTGGAAAAGTACAAGTGCTCATGTTAATCGGGTGCACCCAAGACCTGGGGGAGACAGGACTGAAAGCAGGGCGGGTGCCAGGCTTGTTTGGAGCCTGGTTTGTGCTCTGGTGTCATGAGCAGGAAGGCATTTTGCAGGATTGGAATTTCCTCTTGGTGATGGCCTGACATGTAATATTTTATGTGGGTGACAGGGATGAGATTCGTTTGAAGTGAAGCACACATAACTCTTTATTCTGGACAGCCTCACCAAACCCATGCTAGAGGAAGAACTGCAAACTTCAGCCCAGAGATGACAAGAAGCGTCTCTCAGTAGAAAGGAGACGCGGACTGCCAGCATTTCAGCAATAGCAAGCCAATGAAACTTTTTCCTGGGGTTGGAAAGCATCACGGCTATATTAAATCTTTCTATTTAAAATGTATTTTCTACTTTCAAGTACAGGATCTTACTTGACGTTTCAAATTGGATGGAGAAGTGTTGGCCAAGAAACAAGGAAAATGTCTGTGGTCGCTCATAGAAACTAGTGTCAGGATAGTGATTTGAACCCTGGGCTCCTAGAGGCTCTGATGAGAAGAGAAACCTAAAGTACAGACATTCCGGCTGGCCCTCTCTATCCTGGGGCTGCCGATGGGACGACCGCATATTCCTGTGATCTCTGGAGCTTGCAAGACATGGAATCTGTGAGTGAACGAGACAGGGTGTGTTTCTAGATGGAACATGAGCCCATGGGTCTGCGGAACCAATGTCACAAAGAGCTAGAAGATTTCTGCGCAGAGAATATGGAGACCAGCCTCTCCGAAAATGTCATTCCCAATTCCTTCAACCCACGTCCACATCTCATCTACCCCTCAGGAGTCCATTGCTATGTGCAATGCTCCCTTGTAACTGAGACAGGTGAAGATTTGGCACATAATGTTTTCCCTTTAGCCACTCTTCCCAGGAATCCCATTTAATTCTCTTCCGACTGAGAGCTGACCTATAATTCTTCTCACGTGTGGCCTCAGATCTATCAAGACTTTGATGTTTATAGTCCAATTAAGTTATGCAAAAGGTAGTGTGGCACATCTGAGAGAGTCCTTCTCTAAGATGAGATAAAACATGGGTCCTTGTATGTAAATGTCATCTAATGACCTTTCAGGAAGAAAACAAACTCCTAGTAAGAGCCACATGAGTCATAGTTAGGGGGGAGTAGAATTCCAGACAATGAACAGAACATTAAATGCAGAATCTTACACTCTGACTAGAGAATCCACCAAAGGAACAGTATCTCCAACTTCCTCAGGCATCTCAAGACTGTGTCAGGAGGAGTACCTGCTTTGAATGTGTGATAAAATGACAAACACACTTGAGCTTTGATGAAAATTTACCTTGCCCCTAGTGGGAAGTGCTGGCAGATATCACCATATGTGAGAATCATGGACAATGCCTGAGTTTTGCTTCTTTTGTTCCTTCTTCATGTTGCATAAGGAAAAATAATACAAGAAACATGCTAAGGCTAGGGGTGTAGATCAGATGGTAGAGGGCTTGCTGGGCACTCGTGTTTGATCTCCAAAACTACATATTACCAGGCATGATGGTACATGCCTATATCCAGGAGAATGGAAGAAGCAGGAAGACCTGAAATTCAAGGTCATTTCCAACTATGTAGCAAGTTTGGAGCCAGCTTGGGGTATATCAAACGCTGTCTAAAGGGAGAGAATATATATATATATATATATATATATATATATATACACACACACACACACACACACACACACACACACACACATATATATGATGAAACACAGCTGAATTGTTGAAGTTCCCCTAAATTCTTGTCTGAAGAGATAAATGTCCATTTGAATATTTAATATCTCATATGGCCATTGTAATAGGAAACCATTTAAAAGTTGGTGAACATACAGCTGATTGATTCCAAAAATATTGTTATTGGGAGAGTCAAGAGAATATCTTAGGGTATCAGCTCTCTGAAAATGGGTCTTGAACACAAAACAGCATCTTCTACAAATGCCATTGTTTGTATTACCTTCAAAATCAATGTAATAGTGCAATTTGTCTTTAAGAAGAATAAGACCTATAAAGCATTCTCAAAAAGAACATCCTATTTTTCTCTCCCTAAGGGTAAGAATACTTTCCTATATGCCTTCTACCCTTGCCAGCCTTCCGAGTTGAGCACTCTCCTAAGACTCATTTGTGGTATCCTTGTGCTTTTAAATAACTGAGCTGCATTGCCTTCTCCATGTCTTGGTCACGTTTAATATTAATCACATGTGGTCTCTCAACCCTATTTTCTGCCTTTGTAGTATTTCACAGTCTTCCTCTCAGATAAAATTCCAACCTCTGGGTGTCCATCATCCGTAGCTGAACATGTCTACGTACTCATGCTTTGGTTTCCTGGATGGTTTATAGTATATTCCTTGACAATGTTGATAGGAAGCCAACTCAGAGACATGCAAATCTCAATGTGTTTTCGTTTCCCAGAAGATGGGATCATATACCCAAAAAGCTGGATGTCCCACATGCTCCAAAGTCTAGCTTCCAACCTTCATTGCCTTCTGCCCTCCTGAGAATTTAGAGAGGTCCTAAGTGAAGGCTACTTTCCCTGAACCACTCAATGAGGCAGAAGAATCTCTGAATTCATGGCTGTGCCATACAGTAGTGCTCAGAAGTTAATGTGTAATTTTGTGGTGGGTATTTAACCAGAGAATTCGATGCATTTTGTGATTGTCACACTCAGGTCCTGATAATATCAGATCTACTCTGTGGGTTTTCATTACCCACTTCCCTTATCTGCTGCTAACAACTCTCTGGACTTCTTTTGGAACCACATGTGCACACCAACATGCCATGCTGACCATCAATCCTACCCTCTGACCCTTTGACCCCATGCTTTCATTCACAAAGCCCCAAGGGAAGCATCAGACAGAGGAAAACTTCTCAGCCTTCCTTTTGGGTGGCCCGTCACTTCACATATTTTTTGCTGGCATTTAGTGATTCCTTGGATTCAACCAGCATCTGATGAAAACCTAACAGAGCCTTGAGAATACTTTTCACCAGAAATCACCCTTCTGGTAGTTCAGTGTGACACTTGAGGCAACTGTGAAAACAAACAACTGAAAATGTAGAAGGGAACAATGAAAGAATAGGGAAGGACCCCTGACTTCACAAAGCTAGTGACCATGACAAACGGCTGAGAATCCAGGTTTCCAGCATGGGGCTAGTAGGGGAACTTTAGATAAACGTATGATACAATACCTCCTCTGAAGATGCCAGTGAGCTCGGTTTAGGACGTTAGCAAAGTTCCAAAGAAAAATAATTGTTCATTCTGATAAATCTAAGGAGGCTTAGTACATTAACTTGGTTGTCCATATCTGTGAAAGGCTTCAAAAAGATTCAATGAATAAAGAGTCAAGAGTGAGGTGAAAGAGGACGGGAGGAAGAAAAGGTGAAGGTTGAGGAAAGAAGGAGGGAGGAGGGGGGAGGAAGGACGAGAAGAAAGAGGAGGAGTGAGAGGAGGTGGGAGTAAAAGGAAGATGATGAAAAGGATAAAAGAAGGAAAGGTTTAAAAACAAAACAACGAAGACACTAGCACTTTATTTTAAGGATAGCAAGCAGCACTTACCAGTGAGATGGAGAACAGTTGTCAGGGGTCAGAATGGCTTCCAAAAGAGAATTGGGAAACCCTGCACACCACGCTCAAGGCTTTGGAAATCTCCTAATAACAGCTCTTTTTAGGCCTTTTTTTCCAATTAAGGAAAGTGGATTGAGTTCCTTTTAGCTATGTATGTATGTATGTATGTATGTATGTATGTATGTATGTATGTATTTCTGAAGTAGACAGATTCCAAAGATACCAGTAGAGACAGAGGTTGGCTATTCATTATAGTGTACCCATCTTGGCTCTAATGGCAGAAACAAACACTGGACAAACACCAAAAGATAGCAAAAACATATAAACAGAGTGCAGAAGATAAAATGAGATGAGGTGAGAAAACCCAGATTTGAAGTCCAAGTACCCAGGTTTGTGTGCTGCCTCCTCCATGTAGCGTGTGTACAGCAGCCGGTGTTGCTTGTATGCAACAGGGGAATGGCGGTTCCTTCCGTGCTTGATTCCCAGGCTGCAGAGTAGTGAGAGTAAGATTATGGGCATGGCAGAAATGGTGAGATACTCCAAATTTGGTAGAGTTATAGACAAACTGACAAGGTACGCAAAAACTTCAATTCATAGAATCACCCACCACTGCACTCTTCCATTCTGTCTATAAACATGTCCCAGCTACTTTTGCCAAGCACTGTGTGAAGTTCATATACTAACATAACATAGCACCTACCCCAAAGGCACCAACCAGGGGTAGCGGACAAAGACTTTATAATAGGTAGATAAATAGAGACATGGCAAAAGGCAAGAGTACACAGTGAAGAAATTATCTCAGCTCTGTGAGACAAGGGCAGTCTCGGATGAGAGAAATGACAAGTGAGTCTTGAGGGTGTGTAAAAGATTGAAACAAGGTGATTAAAGGGGACGAAAATACAGTTCAGCTGAAAAAAAATTGAGCCCAACCTATTCTTGTGCCAAGAAGACAGTCCTGGAGTACTGGCTCAAGAATTTTCCTCTCTCCCATAGATTCTTATGCAGGGTCCCAGGGACATGTGGTATTATCTTTTCTCACTGGTATTAGAATTACGGAAATGAACACTCTTGTCACAGGTTCAAAAATACCAAATATTTCAGGCATCTTGGGATGTTGAAACTATTCTGAGACAATTGTAATATACCTGTGAGCATGTTTCTGCATTTTTATGTGCTTGAATTTTTATGCTTGTGCAAAATCCAAGAATGGCACATACCAAACCAAACAAAACAAAACCAAAAAACAAACAAACAAAAAACAGTGTAGAAACTATGCGGTCATGCACTGGAAACATAGGCATCCGGTTCCTTGGGTCCCAAGCGTGAACTGTGTTTGTGATTACAGGTATAGTGGGAAGGACTCTTGGATGGATGATCTGAAGTACAGTGTCATTATTCAGGGACAGGCAAGAACTTTCCATGCTGCATTATTGATGATGGGGAAAGGCCTTTGTGTTCTCCACAGACTGGTGCAAGTAATAGATATGCCTAAAAGCAAGCTATGCTGAATCCCACCTTTGACTGCCTTATAGCCTTCCCAGCTTCCCTTTCCTCTTACCACAGAAAACCTCTGAACCTTTCACAATGCACACAGCTCTTATAACTGCAGCAACTCCTACCACTTTGGATCACATTCATCTTACCCTGTGACACTAATTTCCCAGGTAAGACCCAAACCTTGACGCTCTCAAGACAAAGCATCATTGCTCTTGGAGAGAGAATGAGCTGGGTGAAAAGGTCTCACTAGGTCATAGAGTCCTGAAATTTTAAGTCTTTTGCCCTCAACATCCCACATACTGCGATGCCAGGCATACATCAACCCCATTCAGTGTCCTCACTCTATCTTGCTGTGCAGATTGGCATTCTATGGGATGGATGAACATGTTGTTTGCCTTTTTTTTTCCTTAAGCACAGTTGTCCTGAAGGGCTCAGTGGAACATCTTCCTGACTCCAGTCTGCTATGGCATTCACAATGAGCAATTCTCCAAACCATTCTCCGTGTTAAGTGTTAGAGATGTGGTCTCCAGTGTGGTGCTATTTGGAAATTGTTAGATCATGGGACCCAGCCTCTTCCTGTCTCCCCTTTCTTTTAGACTCATCAGGCAAGCCATTTGTTCTGTAAGAGCACCACCATTGAACAGGGTCATCAGCGGGGCTACAAACCAAAGAGGTCACTCTGTCTGAGCTGAAAACTACAGAACTCTGAGCTAGAAGAAACTTTTTCTTCATGGCCTTGAGTATTTCATGACAGCAATGTGATGCTGACAGTGACCTCTGGGCCTCCTAGCCCTCTTGGACTACCTGTCAATCTTATAGCCATTTCTCTTCTACACAGCTGGCACACTGATCTTCCTCAAACACAAACATCTAAATAACTCAAAGGTTCCAAGTTTTATACAGAGTGGACTATAAGTCTCCGCTGGTAAGCATGTACGTTCTCTTGCACCCTTCCAACTGTATTTTCAATCCCGCCCCAGCAGAAGTGGGCTGTTTCAGAGAGATCTGTCACCTTCATCTCCCTCATCTATGTGGCTTGCTTGCTATATACTGTGGTGATTCCATATGTTCTCTGTTTGTCATTAGATAGATCACAGTCCATCCTCCAAAGCTCTGTCAGAGCCTTGTACCCTTAAAATGTTGTCCTAAATCATGGTGAACTTCCCCAGGGCATGAATTGCTACTAGTTTTCCAAGTGACTGGAATTATTTATATTTTGAGGTTCTTTTTCCCTGAGTTTATATGTCAACTTCCTAGCTGGATAATAAATTTCTCTAGGATAGGGATAATAAATTACAGGTGTGATCCTCTAGGCCTGACACATAGACGATATTTAGTAAGTGCTTTGAACCAAGGACTTATTTTGGGGCAATAGTCAGAAATAGGTGTGTGTGTGTGTGTGTGTGTGTGTGTGTGTGTGTGTGTGTGTGTAGAGTGTATGTATGCATGCATACATGTTAGCTTACATGTGTGCTTATGTTTTAAGTCAGTAGTTCTCAATCTTTCTTTTTTTATTTACTTCAGTTTTCTTTTTTTATTAGATATTTGCTTTATTTACATTTCAAATGTTATCCCCTTTCCTCGTTACTCCTTTGAAAACCCCTATCCCATCCCCCTCCCCCTTACTAAACCCCCACCCGCTTTCCTGACCTGGCATTCCCCTACACTGGGGCATCAAGCCTTCATGGGACCAATGGCCTTTCCTCTCATTGTTGCCTGAAAAGGTCATCCTCAGCTACATATGTAGCTAGAGCCATGAGTCTTCTTTGGTTGTGGTTTAGTTTGGTCAGTGGTTCTCAATCTTTCTAATGCTGCAACCCTTTAATACACTTCCTCATCCTGTGGTGATCCCCATGAAATTATTTTGTTGCTATTTCATTACTGAAATTTTACTATCTGTTATTGATCTAAATATAAATATCTGGTTTGTGACCCAAAAGGGATTATGACCCATTGATTGAGAACCACAGTTTTAAGTAAAAGAAAAAATTGTTACACATTATCCTGCTAATTATGTATTTATTCTGTTAATGTCATGCCCAGTAATTGTAACAGTGTCACAGTTTCATGCTTCAAAGAAAATTGCCAACATTTTCTTTTACAGATAAGTGAAGTGATGTACTGAAAGGAGTTAATTTTTTTTTGAGGATTATAATAAACCATTTACAATGTATAGTGTTGGAACAGGGATAGGAGTGGATGAACCTGATTATACAGGTCAGAGAAGCCTTCATGGAGAAGTGCTAGACACACACATGGGAGTCTGAGAAAATCTTGTCTACTTGGGAAAGGGTTTCAACCTCGTCTGATAAGCATGGGTTTAAATCCTCATGCACCTGCTTTGGGTCTTGCTTCTTATGTATTATAGAGAGTTTTTATATGACCATGAAATTCCTCCTTTATAATATAAAATCCTAATATGCTTAGGGACTTTCATAATATGTCGGTTCCAAAGCCTCAGAAGTGAATTTTGCATGTGTGTGTGTGTGTGTGTGTTTATTTGGATTCCTATGTTTGTTATTTGAATATGGGATGTTCCACTGCAAACAAAGACAACAAAGTTCATGGTCCAGTGAATTTACACTGAGATTTTTCCCTGTTTCTTATAAGAAAGGAAGCACAGACCACATTCATGCTTCCCTTATCCACAGAATGACACACATATGACACCCTAGATCAGTGGTTTTCAGCCTTCTTAATGCCACCACAATCCTCTAATACAGACGCTCATGTTGCTGTGACCCCCAATCACAAAATTATTTTCGTTGCTACTTCATAACTGTAATTTTGCTACTTGTATGAATCATAATGTAAATATCTGTGTTTTCAGATGGCCCCAGGCAACACCTGTAAAAGGATCATTTGATACACACACACATACACACAAAACAGTCGTGATCCACAGATTGAGAACTGCTGCCTTAGATTATATGTAGGACCAAGAGGAAAGCTTGAAAACAATGATTTATGCAGCATCCTGGCCATTAAAGATACACTGGATCCCTGGCATCCTTCTAGCTCACTCTGATAGGTTCTCAGAAGCTTGGCAGGATAGTTCCGGTAAAGGCCAATGATATCCTACCTCCATGCATGTCCATCTGACAACCTTCCTTCTACCTAGGGATGACCTGGCTGTGTCAGGAACAGATCAACTGTGGCAGGAAATGAAACAAACCTTAACCAAGCAAGCATGTGTAGGTAAAGGCTTCAGTTCTTGCCTCTCAGTGCGTGGTTCATGATGCTAACACTCAACCACAGGGAAATACTTTGGAAAAAGCCCAAACTAAGACAGCCTTATAAGCAAAGTTACTTCAGAGCTTAAATTCTGCCTCCTGGGGAGAGGAAATCAATTAAATAATTTAAGTGAGGAAGTGAGATATATATTTAGTTCGCACACCATAGCCATCTTTTGGTGGGCTACACGTATGATAGTTCTCCTACAAGGTGTTGATGAGAAAGTGTGGATACATGTGCCTCTGGCTTTATCACTCAGCTGAATGACCAGACTCAAGAAATCCAACCCCACTCTAGCATGAAGGTACCCAAGACAGCATAATGTGAATGGGGAAGTGCCTAGATAAGGAACCTCAATACACACTTGTAAGACTTGCAACGGTCATTCACATATCATGTCTTTGTGTAGTAACAACTCCATTAAGCCCTTTCTCAGCACTGGCCACATTTAAAACAATTTTATTCCCAGCACCATGCGAACTGCTTGAGGGGCACAGAGGTAGTTAAGGCAAGCGCTGTCACAATACCCAATATACAAATGACCTAGAGCTGTAGCAGCTATTTTAATGTACAGATATAGTCTATGATATTCCCACAAGGACAAATCACCTGAAAGCACATTTCTCAAGTGCCTCCCCACCACGGAGCAAAGCATAGCTGTACATATGTGCACACCTACACACATACATATTTTTAAATGAATGTCTCTGATGTGGTTTAAAGAAGGAAGAAGCTAAAGAGATGGCATTGCAGTTAAAAGCTCTTACTGATCTGTTGGTAATAAAGTTTTACTTTGCAAAATTATGATATAATGACATTGCTTTCCTATTTCCTTTTTTCCCTCTGCTCCTCTCATGCAAATTCATGGCTTCTTTTTCTTTAACTGTTAAACATACATTGTGTAAATATATACAATACACACACACACACACACACACACACACACACACACACACATATATATATATATATATATATATATATATATATATATATATATATATATACTGTATAACATGATTT
This sequence comes from Apodemus sylvaticus, assembly GCF_947179515.1. Taxonomy (NCBI): domain Eukaryota; kingdom Metazoa; phylum Chordata; class Mammalia; order Rodentia; family Muridae; genus Apodemus; species Apodemus sylvaticus. The sequence continues at coordinate 106,115,810 of NC_067477.1, read as the reverse complement.
GTATAATGTCACCTGTATGTATATGATCTCAGAATTAAATACTTGTCATTGGACAACAAATTAGGACATTTGACCTACCCTAAGAAAGACTTCTTCTCTGGTACCCATAGTTATTGGTCTAGGGCTAATGTCCACAATCTTTCCTTCATCCATGTCATTGTGTCCATTGGTGTCATCATTATTTAGGTCTTGTTTATGCAGCCATGTTGATGAAATTGACGTATGCAGCCTCTCTGACATTTCTCATAGACACAATCATACAACAGACGTCCTCTTCCTCTGACTCTTACAATCACCCTGCCCTTCTCCCACACTTCTCCTTCAGCCTTAGGGGCAGGAATTGTGTTATAGGTGTATCATTTGGGACTCCTTCTCTCTACATTTTGATCAGTTATGTGTTTTTGTAAATGCTCTCCATCTGTTGCAAAATGAAGTTTCTTCAATGAAGGTTGGTATAAGGATAAATATTAAGAATGTGGTTAGAATTGTGCTGCTTTAGCAAAGTGGTTGTTGTAAGCTTACCACTAATGTCCACAATGTCACTGGCACTGGGTAGTTGGCTAGGTTTTCATTACCAGATATGGTCTTCCTCTAGTTGAGCAGGCCTTAGGTCCAATTAGTGAGCATTTGGCCATCACCAAAGTATGCATGTCATTACAGCACCCTTAGAGATAGTGTGCCATGTGGGCCATTATTGCAGTTTTTTAGGCATCACAGCTGGGTAGCACTGTTGATTGCTTCTCTCTGTCTGAGGCTTGCATGCTGCCTTCTGCTACCATGAAAGATAGTCCTCATGGAGGAATATTTCAAGCCAAGTCCACCCAGCTCAGGTTCTTTCAGTCCCGTGTCTGAAGTGCATGGTGCCCTCAGCAATAGGGATTTACCTTCTACCTCTTAGAGGCAACCAAAGGCAGTAGAAAAGTTTGTAATGTTTTGGGAGTCTCTTGGGAGCCGTGACCAGCACCTCAAAGGGGAGCTTCTTGTGCCTGCCATTGGAGTTTTGCTAGAAAGTCACTGGGACTGTCTATTGAGTAAAGGAAGAAAGGCAGCCCAGATGGGATAGTGTTCCTTAAATGTCCTATGTATATTTATGCACTGCCTTGTATGTATTGCACAAAATTTTAGGTAGCTAGATAGTAATGTGATGAGTTAATAGCTTTTTGAAACATCCATACTATTCTTTTACTACCTCCTCTTTTCTCTTTTTCTGCATTTATCTTTCTTGCCTTCCCTAGTTAAAGCCTCTCCTCCTACCATTTACCCCTTCAGTTTACTGTACCCCACTAGTCCCCTTTCTTTAGTTCCTCCCCCACCATGGTCCCCCTTTTACTTTCCCAGTTTCTGAAGTTACTCCACTTTATGCACTCACATCTAAAGACTTGAAGCTAGGAAGCACATATAGGAGAGAATATGTCATATGTGTCTTTATGGGTCTGGGTTACTTCACGTAACATGATCATTTCTAGTTCCATCCATGTACCTGAAAATGTTATGAGTTTTCTTTACTGAGGAATAATATTTCATAATGTGTGTTTGTGTATGTGTGTGTGTGTGTGTGTGTGTGTGTAGGTGTATGGGTGTATGTATGTGCATGTGTATATTACATTTTCATTATCTATTCTAAGATAAAGAACATACAGGTTATTTTCATTTTCCAGCCATTGTGAACAGAGCATCACGATGTGGCTGAGCAATTGTCTGTAGAGTAGAATGTCAAGGCCTGGGGACATGTGCTAAGGAACGGTGTGCCTGGGTCATATGGTAGAGTTATTTTTAGGTTTGTGAGGGTTGTTGTCCAAACTGACTTCCAGAGGAGTCGTAGAAGTTTGCAGTCTGACCAACACTGGGTGGGGGTCCCCTTCCCCCACGTCTTCTCCAGCGTTTGTCAGTTGCTTTGTTATTCTTTGCCACTCTGACTGCTGAAACACCAAAGCTGTTTTGGATTGCTTTTTTTTTTAATTGCTAGGAATGGAGTACATTTTTTTGAGATTTTTCTTAGGCATTTTTATTTCTTCATTCGAGAAGTCCCTGTTCAAGTCCCAAACCCATTTCCTGTATGAGCCTCTTTATCCCTTTGTTTTTTGAGTTATGTATATATTTTTGATCTTAATCCTTTCCCATCTTTGGAACTCCACTTTATAGATTAACTGTTTTCTTAAGGATCACCTACTACTCTCTAAGAGGACCCAGGACCAGTTCCCAGCACCCACATGGGAGCTCACATACATTTGTCTCCCCAGTTCCAGGGATTAAGTGCTCTCTTCTCACTTCTGCAGGTGAGCTTGCACAAGATATATATATCTTACCCAGACACACATATATTCATAAATAGATCTTAAGCAAAGAGGGGAGGAGGAAGAGAGAAAAAGAAATATCAGCTAGGAGTTTTTGAACATCGGGGCCAGATTCGAAGTTGGTTGCACAGGAGGCATGAAACACCTGTAACACACTGAACTCTGAGCCCCCTGGCTTGTGGGGCTACAGCTGTTGCTTTTCCTATTGGTGGTGATTTATATTTCCAAGTGATGACCCACCCACTTTTACTGGAACCTCTAATTGCAGAATTACACACTTTTCCCAGGGAGAAAATGCTGCCTCCCTGCTGACTCACGGCCAGTTACTGAACAACATCCTACCCCACTGAGAACAAGAACTTTTTAAATTTTTTTTAGCTCCCTTGCTGTGTCTCCCATGCAGTGTTTCCCTTGACCCTCTCACGAAGCCTAAGCATTCTGACTTGGGGCTAAAAGACTTGTTTCTGATCCCACTTCTGCCTGGTACTTGTCTTCTCTGGACTTCAGTTTTCGCATGAAGAAAAGCTGTATAAAGCATTTGAAGAGGTGGCTGTGTGTGTGTGTGTGTGTGTCTGTGTGTCTGTGTGTGTATGTGTCTGTGTGTGTGTGTGTCTCTGTGTCTGTGTCTGTGTGTGTGTGTGTCTGTGTATCTGTGTCTGTGTGTGTGTGTCTGTGTGTATGTGTCTGTGTGTGTGTGTATGTGTGTGTGTGTGTGTATGTGTGTGTGTTTTGCTCATGCGCGAAAGGACCGAGTTAATTGTTCTGGACGCTTGTTGCTGGCACAGACTGTATAAAATTGTACCCTTCCTTCCATTCCTAGCCTCAGCAAGAAGCTAGTCCTGATGGTTAAGCCTGGAAGGAGGCTGTTGAGAAATGCTGTTCTCTGGGCATGACATAACAGGCTTTTGCCCTCTTAAACTCTCAGCAGCTATAATTACCTTCGAGAGAACTGGTACAAGATTGGACACACAAACATTTGCCTAAGGGAGGGGGCACGCGTGAGGCCTTTCCACCTCCTCACAGGCTATACAGACAGCTAACCTTGTGGGAGGATAGAGCAATTTTCTTCAGGGATGGAGTCATTCATGAGTTGCCCAGGCATCTGTGAGTAACTTGAATTAAACTATACTTGGGTGGAATTACTTCTTTAGTATGTTATTAGTCCCGTGTGGAGTGAATAGATGCAAATTAATCACCCCAGGAAAAGTTTACGTAACATGGACCGATTTACTGATTAAGGAGATGTCTAAGATAAACACAAGACAGCACCACACTAGCCAGTGTCTGACTTCCTTAGTGCCTGCTGTGCGTCGGACGTGCTGCACCATATCTTGTCAGTTAAGGACAGGAGGCCCCGGGTGGGCAAATGCAAGAAACTAGCTGTGGGTTGCAGCTCTAATCTTCTTGATGGCCAAGCAAGAAGAGGATGAAGGAAAGTGTACATATTAGAAATGACACCTGTCATTCATCCCAGAACACCCTGTTCACCCAGTTCACCAGTTCACAGAACACATTCTGTGCAAAGAATCCAGGACCCAACCATGGATCCATGGGAACTAAAAGTTCCAAGTGGAGAGGGCTTGGGCTTCTCTAGCCTACCTTTGGAACCTATCACTGGGTGGCACAACAGGGTTCAAGGAAATTAAAGCTTCTGTAGTATGAAAGCCACCCACAAGAACAAACTAGAGACAGGAGAACACAGATCGAGATCTTCATTGAGGAATGCTTGCAGACACCTCTGAATTTCCTGAATCTTCATGTTCTCAGTTTCCCACACCCCATGTTCTAGGCTCTGTCTGGCAATTGTCATTTGGACACAATTCCTATTACTCAGCTGTATGGGTAGTGTGGAGCACCAACAGGCCCTGAGCACAGACCACTGTTAAGATAATGCAATGCCTGGTGTCATTTGAGATGCTAAGAGAATCCACTAGAGCCTTAATACAAATGCTTTCATGGTCCCCAGTTACAGAAGACACGCACGTGGACCCAAGATCACATGTTATTTGAGAGAGATAGTTGGATGAACCCAGTTCCTAAGTCTGCCTTGCAACAAGAGTCTGAAGTTGTTCAGAACTCCAGTAGGCACAGCAGACTGGCACCAGAGGTGACATGCTGAGAAGATGCCACCATTCAGAGTCTCTGAGTAGAGCATCACTCAATCAAGTGGACAGCAGGAAGTGTGATCTCAGAATAAGTAGCATCACAGCTAAGGACAGCTGAGGTCAGAGCCTCTGCTTCAGTACAGCTCCTGAGACCCCGAATCTGGGACTCAAATTAGTCACCTAACACACCCTAGCAGCTTAGCACCGTCTCTCTTTGTGTTAGAGTTTTATACCCAACACCCATTCCAACATATGGTAGACTATATACTCAATATGCTAGGCACTACCTCTTTCTGAGGACACCGAGATGCTGTGACAAGTGACCAGGTGACCTAAGCATGTCTTGACAGACTTCCAGGACCCTTATATATTGCTTAAGAAACTGCCGTCTTTGATAGAAAGCTATCTAGAAAAAATGCATACACATATGCATGAATAAGCATGTACTCACACATGCATGCATGTATGTGTATATGCATCCATGCATACACACACACACACACACATACACACACACACACACACACTTCTCCCTCCCAGGAGTGTGCTTGTCTTGTGACAGACAGAATCTATTTCTGTTCCCGAGAACACGAGGCACAGTCAGCAAGAAGGCAGAGAGAGCAGGAGAGCTGGCTCAGCCCAGCCTGGACCCACATCACTGAGCAGGTTTTGGGGATGGGCTTGGAAGCTTCTACTTGCCAGTCATTTGTGATGAGCTGACACTTCACAAATGCTGTTTCTTTCTGATTCTGGGAAATCTGCATAGCTACACATGTCGTTATGGCAAGATGACAGTGTGGGATTGTGTGGGTTTATTTTTTGTTGTTGTTAAAAATAGATCCATAGAGGGTCATAATTTAAAGATACTTTTCAGTTTCTGGTTGTGCAAAGGGAGACCCAGAGGAGGCAAGCAGTTTGCCCAGGGACACGCAGTAAGTTCTCAGAGCACCTAGAAAACAAACAGTCCAATGGCCCCAGCCCAGTACTTCTCTCTACCCTGAAGTTTTCTTTGTGAAACACAAGTATAAAATTCTGTCAAGGAATCAAGTGTTCTGACTCCCTCCTCCCTCCATACTGATTCCCTCCTCCATCCATGCTGACTCCCTCCTCCCTCCATGCTGACTCCATCCTCCCTCCATACTGATTGCCTCCTCCCTCCATGCTGACTCCCTCCTCCCTCCATGCTGACTCCCTCCTCCCTCCATGCTGACTCCCTCCTCCCTCCATACTGACTCCCTCCTCCCTCCATGCTGACTCCCTCCTCCCTCCATGCTGACTCCCTCCTCCATCCATGCTACCCCATGAAGTTCTGATTCTGGAAAGGAAAAAATAATGAGTTCAGTGAAGCAAAATAATATTTTCTTGTCATCTTGGAGTTGTTCTTTATGTAAATTCTTCAACTTGTTCATCCTCTTCTTCGAATCTTTTCTCTGCTCTTGCTTTTGAGCTATCGTAGATAATACTGATCTACTAAGTGCCAAGGACTACAGATTACAAAGTAATCCTTAGGAGACCATAACATTAGTGAGATCTGCACTCCTATGGAGAAGTCCTGGGCAAGCCTGAGATAAAGATTCATTTGTAAAACTCCTAGCTCTTGTGGGGCATTCCATCTCAACACTACCTGCTCTGGAAAGTTTTCTTCCCTTTTCTAAGGGGCATCTGTGCTTTACCTCTGAGCCACCCTCATCTTCCAGAGCCCTGGGCTGTGCCTAACTTCAAAGCATAACCGCAAGTACAGAGGAATGTACAATGGCACGGCTTGTAGCCAATGTCAGGTCCACCGTGAAGCTATCTAACATGTACATCACTGTTCCCTCCATTTGTCCCTCTAAAGGTCCCATGCCAGCCAGACTGAGATCAACTAACCAACTCCAAGGTGCTGCCCTGGTCCCACTTGCAGTCTCTTGTTTTGATCCACCTCAGAGAGATTTTCACCTTAACATCTTATGCCTCCTCATTCCACCACAGCTCATTGCCAGAAATGCAGCTCACAGGAAGGAGGACCTACCTCTTCAGGGGGGCACCCCTACATACTTCAAGTTTTCTTCTCTGTCTGAGCCATCTTTGAAAAGCACTGCCATTTGATAAGATGGACTCTGGTATCAACTATGAGATGTCTCACAGCAAAAGCTTAGAATGGTTCTGTTATTGAGAGTACTAGTGCTCTTATAGAAGACAGGGTTCGGTTCCCAGAATCTCCATAGTGGCACACAATCACCTATAACTCCAGTTCTAGGAATTTTAATGGTTTCTTCTGAATTCCATTGCCACTATTTATAAGTGTTACATACACACACACACACACACACACACACACACACACACACACATTCATACATACACCAAATATTTTTTTTAACTTAGGAAGCAAGAATTAGTGGGAAGATAAGGAAGTGGGAGCCAAACCATTTTTTCTGGACACCCTGTTGTTGCACAACTTATGGTCCTCTGTTTGCAGCAGAGCAGAGCAGCCTTCCCCGTCATGTGGCCCATCGTTTTGCCTGAAAGCACGCCATGCAGGCAAGATAAACTCTTTCGGGGGAAGATCTTCCTCAACAGGCCCGCTGTGTGACCTCTGCAATGTAAGAGAAGTCTGTCCAGCAGAGTGCCATAGGGAGGGGTGTTGTACTCCCTAGTCTAGTTCAACAATGCCCACAGATTCTGAATTCAGGGATTCGGGGAGAATACTCCCAACCTTGCCACAGTTTGACCTTTTGACCTTTGACCCCTTGGCAGAGAATGGTACTAGTGTTTCCGAACAGGCTTTGGCTTCAGCTTCTGCGCCCAGAGCCCTGCATGTTAGACCAAACCCCCCTCTGTGGGGCCCTTCCTCAGCTCTTGACCCCGCTAAGGCTGGAGTCATGCTCCCAATGGGTGGGGCCGTACTTCTTCTGAGAGCTGGGCAGTCTCCCAAGGTCAAGTTTGGAGCCCATACATGCTCCAGAGCATAGAAACAGAGCAGAGTGGAGACTCAGATGTTCTCAGCATCACAGCTGTGCTCAGAGGAAGCAGGGGAGCTAGGAAGAATGATCGCTGTGCCTAAGACACGAACATAGCACTAATCCTTGAGAGAGTTGGGGCTTACACGCAGAAAGCAAGTCTGTGCCCCTATATGCACAAACACATGCCTATGTATGTGTACATGTGTGGATGCATAAGCACATCCACTCAAAGGACCTATGTTAGTATGAAGAACACAGCGACAGAAGGAACCCGAGTGCGGAGGGCAGCAGTGTCCAAAACTCTATGGCTGCTGGATCACGAGATGCAAAGGTGACAGTTGATTGCTAAAACAGGAAAGCCTGCTGTAGAGGAAAGTCAGTCTCACAAAGCCTACCGTGGAGTTCTGTTGTGTGTCACCCAGATTTCCCATGCAGAGATGAGTCACTCAGAACTAAGCTGCCAGAAGAACTTGGCAGTGAAGGACTCCAAGTTCCTCTAAACCCAAATCAGGTCCTTTGACTGGGTTCTTGCTTTGTACTTTCTTAAAGATAGACATAATTTGAAACACAAGCCTGTAAACCCAGCTTTGGAGAGGATCAGGAGTTCAAGGCCAGCCTGAGCTTCATAAAATCTTGTTACACACACACACACACACACACACAGATTGAGAGAGAAAGAGAGAGAGAGAGAGAGAGAGAGAGAGAGAGAGAGAGAGAGAGAATACATCCCCTGAGGTCAAGTCCTTAGAGAAAGCTCCCATCCCAAAGGTTATTCAGCAACAACGGGTAAAAGTTTCTGAACTTTGGCAGCTTCTCTAGATAATGAGATGCCTGAGACACCAGCTTACAAAAAGTAAAGGCTCACTTTTGCTCGCAGTTTGGGTGTCCCCAGTCCAAGACACCATAACTGGTTTGCCTTAGGCTTCTGCTGATTTGTGCTGGAGACCAATGGTGGGGAACAAGCAAGCAAGAAGAGCCAACTGCTGAACTCATGAGGGAAGACACAGAAAGAGAGGACGAAGTCCCACAACCCCATCCAGTGCAGGTCCTCACAGACCTACAAACGCCTGCTAGGCCCCACCTTCTAAATGTTCCAGTACTTCCTAATAATTAGCCCCAGCCTGGTTGGTGATCAATTCTTTAGCACATGGAGTCAGATAAGATACTTATCCTAGTCCTGGCATCCTCCTTCTATTTCAAAAAGATTCTGAAGACCATCTTCAGAACTGTCAGTTCTTGCTGTGTAGGCTGGAAGGTCTGAGCCTGGGACCCCTAGAGCCTAGAACAAGCCAGGTATTGCAATTCTGTCCTATAACCCTGGCACCTGAAGGAGGCGATGTCACTAGACAGCCAGTGTAGGCAAACCAATGAGCTCCTGATGTTCTAGAACACACTGGCTCAGAGACTGCAAGGAACTGCCCTGGAGACCCAGTGTGAAAGCTGCATCGCCACATGTTCAATTCTCTCACACTGTGAAAGTGTAATTCTTTACACAAGCAATATCCAGTTTCTCCTACACCTCAGGCCACTTAGAACAGGAGCGACAGTCAAATGTGACTGGAGAGTAAACAGGAACAGCCAATGGTTTAAAATTATTCCATTTGGGGCCGTGCTGATCCGTACTAGTGACAGGAAATCAGGCTACCAGGGCTGGCTGCCGACTTGGAGGCCCTCACGCACGTGCACTGGTCACGTTGAATTCTGTCACCAGATTCCGGGTGCATCCATGGGCTTCATTTGCATTAAATGAAAGGGTGTCCAAAAATACACGCTGTTGCTAAGGTTACATCTTGCTGTATGCAAATGAAGATGTGTTTGTTCAGACCAGTTAAAAATATCTTGGCACTAGCTAATTTCCCCATTGGCACTACAGGAGTGATCAGAGGCCTGTTGAAGAGAGGGCTCAGGGTTACCTGACTCAGCACGAGAGGTCTGGAAACAGCATTATTTATGAGTAATATTTTTAGAACTTGTAGCAACTACTTTTCATGAATTTAAATGATGTCTGGTTTCAAGAAGGTTATAAATACTCTCTAATACCAACACCCACTATCACCAATACAGAGATATCTTTTTTATCTATTTGCAAAGAAATCATCCTAGTGGATAATTCTAGAAGGTAGTAGAAATAGATTGAGCAGGGGTGAGGTCAGCAGTCCAGCAGGGCAGGGCAGCAAAGCTAATATCATTTTTACCTTTCCAGAGTCTTGTAAGAATGCTGTTTAATGTCATTCTAATATTATGGACAGAAAGCAGGGTTTTTTTTTTTACTTCTATATGAAATTGGGAAACTGAAGGTAAGAGGCAATCTGCCACTCTGTAAAAGGACTGAAAATTGTATATTTAGAATCACTCTTAACTCTGATCTTTTCCCTGTATCAGACTGTTTGTATAACCACAGATGAATTATTGAAGAAAAAATTAAAACTAAGTAGGAAAGGCAAGACAGAAAAGCAGTTGAAGTTTTGACATTAAAAACCCTTAACAAATGTTATTTAAAATGGAAATCATTTTGTCTTTTTAGCCTACTTTTCTAACTCTTCCAGATCTGAGCTCAGCATGCCAAAGCCAGGGATGATGTTCTTGCTCTCCCTTCATTCTGGAAGGTGGCCCATTGTTAAAATAAATGGGTCTTGCTACTTTTCAAATGCCAAAATGTCAGAACCAGACAGGACCCCAAAAGTCACCACCATTTTGAGACAGAAGTCCCTGGCACCACATCCCGGAAGAGAGACCATCCAGCCATCTGCTTAGAATCCTGCAACAGACAGCAGCTCAGTTCCTGGGTGCTTACCCAGTAATGAACACATGGTCCTCTTCTCCGTGCTTCACCCATCTTAATTTTTAATTTATGTAACCCCCTAGACCCACCCAATGAGATGGGTACCATTACCTCATTGTACAAATGAAGAAACTGACACAGAGAATTGAAGCAAATTGCCCAAGCCAATATAATTTCTAAATTGTGGAAATGGAATTGAATTCCATATAATTTAATATTCCGAGCTCCGAGCTTCTACATTTTATATTGTCAAGGAAGGCTTCTGTTACACAAAATAACCCATGAGGTTGTATTTAAACAAAGAAGTTGCCTATGCAGTACTCTCTTCTACTTTAGAACTATTTAGACTCTGGAAAACTGGCCAGATGTTAGAAGAATGGAAGGGGGGAGAATAGAATGGAAGAAAATGTCTTGCTTATAAACTCAGGATTCCTATGCAGGGCAGAAGGAACTGCCAACTCCTTCAGGGGAAAGAAAATAGGCCTGGGAGCAACAACTTCATGAGCATTGGGCAACTTACTTCAATTCTCTGTGTCAGCTTCTTCATTTGTACAATGAGGTAATGCTACCCATCTCATTGGGTAGGCCTAGGAGTTGCATCTCTTTAGAGACAAAGGAACTCAAGGTCCTGGGGGCTGGAGACCGGTGGTGGCCAGACATTCAAACCAACAGGACAGATGTGTTCTCTTCCCACAGACATTGTTTTTGTTGATATGTATGTCCTTTGACCTTTTGTCTATGTTTTCCATAATTAATAACTGAAACCAGGGGCTGGAGAAATAGCTCAGCACTTAAGAGCACTGGGTGTTCTTGCAGAGGACTCAGGCCCAAATCCTAGCACTCACAAGGCAGCTCACAACTCTCTGTAGCTCTAGTTCCAGAGGATGTGACACCCCACACAAACATGCATGTGGACAAAACACCAATGCACCTAAAACAAAGGAGACAGAGAGAGTGAGAGAGTGAGAGAGAGAGAGAGAGAGAGAGAGAGAGAGAGAGAGAGAGAGAGAGAGAGAGAGAACTGAAACTCAGAGGGAACTGAGACCTGTATATAGAAATAATATGAAACCAAATTTAACGTCAGTTGTGAGAATTTCCAGGTACTGCAATTTACCTAAAACAAAAGGCTCTCATGTTATGGCAAGACTATACAGTCTTCCTCAGCCCCCATCTCCTCTCTCCTCATTCCTCATTGCCCTTTCCTTGTGCTCTGAGCATTCATGTGCTCTCTCTGCACTTTCCGGAGAACTTCGTGCTCTCACTGTCCTCCTGACCTATCTCTTCCCATCTCATGACTCGATGCATTTATTTTAATTTATGTTTAAGGTTTTGCTGAGGCTTTAGCAGATTTGCTGCATTTAAACGTTAGCTCACATTCATATGACTAACCCCTGTTGGTTCCCACATGGTATCTTTATTTAAATTTCTAATAAACATTTAAGATTCAACAGCTGAGCGAACACTAGATTCTTTCCTCCTTCACAAGGCCCAGCCCTCTCACCTCAGGGCTCCCCAGGTGGAGCCCTGCTACCTTCAGTAGCTACCTTCAGTACCCCAGCTACTCAAAGCCCAAAGCCAGAACCTACACTTGAAAATCAGGTCCCACTTTTATTCCAGTCTTTTCCTCTACTCCAAAATCTTGCCTTGATGGCTCCACTTATGAAATTCTAGAATTTTCTAGTTCTCATATCTTGTTGTATAATTAACATGGCTAATCCATGACAAGGAGAGGCACAAGTCATGCACAGCCCACCCTTCTCTCTGCTCTCTCTCTGTTTCTGTCTCTCTGTCTCTATCTCTCTGTTTCTGTCTCTCTATCTCTCTCTTCTCTCTGTTCCTCTCTGTTTCTCTCTCTCTCTAATCGCTCTCTCTGCTATTTCGCTCTCTTTCTCTGAAGAAATAGTAGAGTAATATCTCTAAAACATGCGTGAGATGGTATCTTTTTTTTCCCCAAAAGCGCCAGTGGCTTCCAACTAAAATTTGAATAAAATATAATTTCTTACTCCAGCTCCTGATTTTTCCTCTGGCTTCTCCATATACCATGATTTAAAGTACTTCCTGTGTCATTCACCATTACCCAATATTACAGACCTCTGTTCCCTCTTGTAGCACTGCAAAGTAAGTTTAACTTGCTATCTCTTCAGATTGGAAATGTTTGGTGTTTGTGCCTATTTCTTATCTGTCAGGTTTCAAACTAAATGTCCTCTTTTATGATAAACTTTTACATAGTTCTCAATCTAAAAGAATATTCCCTATAGCAGGGCAGAGGTGGTGCCTCATGCTGGAGAGGCAGAGGCAGGTAGGTTTCTGTGAGTTGTAGGCCTGCCTGGTCTACAGAGTTCCAGAACAGCCATAGCTACATATGGAGAAACCCTGTCTTGGAAAAAAAAAAAAATTGTCACCGTCATCGTCATCGTCATTATCATCATCATCACCTTCATCATCATCATCTCCTTCATCTCTATAAAAACTATCATATCTCCCTATTTTTTCATATTTATCAATATCTATCTGAAATTCTATATTTTGTTTATCATATGTCATGGCTAGTGAACTTGGCTAACTATGAGTTTGACAGGATCTAGAATTATGTGAGACATCAGACTCTGGATATGCCTGTAGATTATATTGATTAAGTTCACTGAGGTAGGAAAAACTACCCAGTATTATTGATATCATTTACTAGGCCTGGATGGTGGAGTTTATAATGAGAAAATGAGCTGAGTCTCTGCGTCTCTTCCTCCCTCATTCTTGACTATGCATATAACATATCAAACTCCCTCAAGAAACTGCCTGTGTGACTCTCCTCCCCTAATAGACTATAATCTGGAACCATGAACCAAGTAAATCATTTCTCTCCTAAGTTGTGTTTGTCATAGTATTTATCACAATGGCAACAAAGAATTAAGATAGAGCATAGTGTATTTCCACTCCTCATCTACACTGTACCACAGTGGATACCAAATGGTACAGTACCTACTTGCACAGCACATAGAACTTAATCTGAACTTCTCAAATCATTATGGAGGAATAAATAGTGAGTTTTCCATCTCTCCAGTTTCTCAAGCAGGCATTAAATGAAGAATTGTATGAATACAGGAGAAGGTCCTGGAGCCAATGAATTGAATTAGTCTGTTCATATGAACTTCATTTCATAATCTGTGGATGCCATAAGACATGATCAGAAAAGAGAGGATGTAGGTCATGTATTTTTAATAGCTGCTCCAGAAAAGGTCAAAGAAAGGAATTAGGCTTGGGGCCAGAAGGCAGGGCCTTGAGCCTGGGGATTCTTTCCAGGCCTTGAGGCCTAGTGGAATTTCCCCTGGTAGAAACTTGAATTATTTAGAACCAGTCACTCTCTTTTACTTTCTAGTTCCTCATGTTTGCAATGTGGATCTCTGTAACTCTTAGCCCACTCCTGTTGCACAACATATTCTGTAGACCTCACAGCCCTACAGCGAGAAACTGATTTGGTCCCAGGCTGGATCACACTCTAGAGTCTTCCCTGTGTCTGATTTACATGGTAGACATAGGCAGATCTGGAGGTTTTGAAATGACACTAAATAGGACTATTGAGTTTTATGATAATGCCGCATTGGGTTGAGTCTTTTGGAGATATTGGAATGAGATTTGAGCATTTTGCCTGTGGGGTAGAAGTAACTCACTGGGCAGCAGTGTCAAGTATAGTAGACTCAGTCATGACCAATTAAAACATAAACTTCTAACTCATAGGAACTGCAAATATTGACTTGCATGGCAAAAACTTTGCAGGTGTAATTGAGAAACAGAGTAATTGAAAAAAGTAGGCTATCAACATATACAAACAGACAGATGGATAGATGATATATAGTAGATGATAGAAGATAGATATAATATATGCATATTTATTATATGAATATATTGTGTATTATATATATATATATAATGAATAACCATAAACAGAGGAAAATTTAGCACAAACAGAAATCTGAAAGAAACAGGTCTTAGAGAAAGAGACTTGATTGATATGGTGATCATTGAACAAGAGACAGAAGGAAGTCAGGTATGGATGGATTCTCCTCTGGATCCTCTGAAGAAAGCAGGATGCTGCCAACATCTTGCTATTGATCCAGGCATACTGATTTTACATTTCTGAATCCCTGAGCTAAGTCAGAATATCATTGTGCCATTTAAAGGCCCCAAGTCTATAATGATTTATCAAATAGCCAATGGGAAATAATAATATCCTATATGTTTGCTAAAACAGAACACCTGTTTTTGCATAGAGTTTTTGGTATCTGTTGCAAACAATCTTTCTTTGCCCATACCCATCACCAAACAATCTGTACCCAGTCCCACCTTAGCCTGTCAAACTCACTTAGATGTTGAAAGAATTTCCTCTTTCTATCATAATGTTGAAAGCAATGAGGTTATGTGGGAATATTTCCTGGAACACATTGTAACTATTACACAAAGAAAATTGTTCTGACATTTAGTGTGAGGTAGCTGAAGGATTATGCACTTGTTTCTTTAGCTCATCTCCCAAATGCCTACCAAATTAGAGAGCGAAAGGACATTCTTTCAAACTAACACTGGAGAGATCTGGAAGACTGTCCATTCAGATATAGAAATGACACTGGCTCTTAATCGACAACCTTAGCTCTTCTCCCTCTTCTTGACTTCTTCATAAAATGGCAAGTGGTTTAGGGAGAGTTGTTCTTGAGGAAGAACAGGAGAGAGAAAGGTCTAAGTCATAGTGCCTCTATCATTGTAACAGACTACACGACAAAAGCAACATAGAGGAGGAGATCTTTTCCAGGGATAAGGTTAGAGGTTACAGTATGTCAAAGTCAGGAAAATAGAGCATGTGTCCTCTTTGTCGTCAGGAGCTGCTTGCAAGAGTAATTACGTGGTAACTGCAGATAAGAAGCAGGGAGAAACTCTTATGGGGAAGTAGAGAAGTACTTCTTTACAATAATCTTTGCCCAAAGTCCAAAAGGTTCTACAGCCTCTCAGAATAGTGCTTCCAGATGAATATTCCAACAGCTGAGACTATGAAGGTCACTTCACATTTAAACCTTTGACTTTTTTGAGATGGCATTAAACATTACACAACATCACTTTGGCCATACTCTGTTCTGTAGGGGTGTTATGAAAGTCCTGGCAAGCTTCAGGAGAGAAGAAAATAGATTCCACATCTTGCCAAGGAGTGGGAAGATTCTAGAAAATGATATGGAAAGTGTCTAGCACTGGAGTTATCAGATGGTTTCAACCTCAGCTCTGAATCCTCAGGAAAACTCCTGTAAATGTTCCCTGAAGACACTCCATCTACAACAACTTATTCACTTCCTGTAGTAACTGGAACTACTACAGGATCAGTTGATGTGGACCAAATTGTGCCCTTCTGAACTTCACTACAGAACTTCAGAAGCTATGCACATTTGGGGATTAGGTAGTCTTAGGTTCTTTTTGTATTGCTAAGATAAACCACGCTGATCAAAGCAACTTAAAGGAGAAAAGGTTTACTTTAACTCATATTCATGCTCTGGTCTAACAAGGCCAAGAAACCAAGGCAGCAGCAGCCTGAAGAAGCCAGTCGTGTCATTTCTACAGTCAGAAAACAGAAAATGATGAATGCTGGGCAACTGAGCACTTCTTTTTTTCCATCATAGGCAGTCCAGGGTCCTTTGTTAAGGTGATGGTCTCATCCACAAGTATAATGAGTCCTCCCATATCAACTAGCAGAACCATGATAATCCCCCACAGGCAGGCCACGAAGCCCATCTTCAGGGTGAGTCTAGATTCTGTCAAAGTGACACTTAAAACTAACCATCCCAGGTTGTCTTCTCAAAGAAAACAGAAGAGACTTTATAGAAAACCAAATTCCACCAGCACATTTATGGACTTTTCAGCTTTAGAAATGTGAGAAAATTAATTGCTATTTTTAATCCACACAGTCTATGATTGTTATGGAAGCTATACAAAACTAATGCTAGCAGTATTCTGGGTGGGGGCAGTCATCTTTATAACAAAAAAAAACCATGCATGTGTCCATTAAACCATGTATTTTTTTTGTAATGTGGAACAAATACAAATATACAAAATATTAATTAAAGAGGAAAGCAAGTAAACTCTTATGATAACTCTCTATCATAGAACAAGATGATAACATTTGAAAATATTAAGGCCTGAAACCAGTGAGATAGCTCTTTGGGTAAAAGCATTTGCTATCCTGATCAGTGCCCCAGAACCATATTTTGAAAGCCTGATGTGATAATACACATCTATAATAAAAGTACTCATAACAGGGAGATGGGAGGCAGAAACAAGGGAATCTCTCAGAAGCCCCAAGGACAGCTAGCCTTGTATGTGCAGCTCATTACAGTAAGAAATACTACTCTCAATGATGTGAAAGAGACAAGCAACTCTGGCAAGGTGTTCTCTGATCTTCACTTGTATGCCTTGATGTCCTAGGATGTTTTCTATTGTGTGATAAAACATCTATACCAAAGTCAACTTGGGAAGAGAATGGGTTATTTGTCATACATTTTCAGATCATAGTCCATAACTGAGAAAAATCAGGGCAGGAACTCAATGTAGGAACCAGAATGCAGAAACTGATGCAAAAGACAAGACTAATGATTATGCTTAAAGGATTGATTGATGGCTTGTTCTCTGTGCTTTCCCTTATACACCTGGGACTACCTATTCAAGAATAATACTACCCACAGTGGGCAAGGCACTCCTACATCACTTATTAATTAAAAAATGCCCCACAGGCATGCCCACAGGCCAATCTGATGAGTACATTTTTTCAATTGTGGTTCCTTCTTCCAAGATGATCCTATCCTTTGTCAAACTGAGAAAAAAACTAACCATCGCACATGGCATTCTCTCCCCCGTGTGTGTGTGTGTGTGTGTGTGTGTGTGTGTGTGTGTGTGTGTGTGTGTGTGTATGTGTGTATGTGTGTATGTATGTGTGTATGCAAATCCATAGGCAACCTTCTGGAGATACAGCCCTGTCTTAGTTTTCTGCTGCTGAAATAAAACATGACCAAGGCAACTTAAGAAAGAATGCCCATAATTGGGCTTACGGTTTCAGCGATCTAAGGCCACATTGGCAGAGCAAAGGCATGGCAGCATGAGCAGCTGAGAGCTCACATATTGATGTAGAGTGTGAACGTAAAATGATGAGAGTCTCGTGAAACCTCAAGCCATTAGTGACATACAAGGCCATACTTTCCAATTTCCCCCCAGTGGTTCTTCTACCATTGGGGACAACAGATTCCAATACATGAATCTATAGGAGCCATTCCTATTCAAACCACCACAACCTTCAAATAGGAGATTGTGAAGCCTCTGGAGAATAGAGAAAGTTGCAGGCAGTCATGAGTGTTTCAACCACATACTTCAGTTTTGCATTGTAGTTTGTTGAAATTTCTACAGTGGTTATACACTTGTGCACTAATAATGATTTGATAGTGTTTATATTCCTGTACAAATAAAGCTGTTTCCTCAATTAAGACCATCTATCTCAATTAACCCAATAAAATGCCAATTACCGGTTTGTGTGGATCAAGATTGCTGTGTGGCCCTACAATGACCTAATCCCAAAGTCTCTAAGGTCCTTCATCAAGTGGGAAACACAGCTTAGATTTGGAAAGCTTTAGTATGAGTCAGGAGTACATTTCAGTAGTGAGTTAACTCAGCAGGGCAGAGGCTGCTAGTTTGAAAGCTTTCGTCAGAGAACAATATATAAGGTGGCTATGGTGGCCCCAACACTTGTCTTTATTTGTGATTCCTCCCAAGAAAAAGAAAAGATAAAGACTGACTTGAAAATGAGTTGTTTGAATTAAACAATATATACTGGGTAGTTAGTGTGTGTCAGAACCTATGCTCAAAAATGTCACCCGCACAGACCACTTAATGCTCACAAAAAATCAAAATGGATTACCCTAGTTCTATAGAAGGTGAGCTAAGGCTGGTAGTGTTCTTCTTTTTTTTCTGGAATGCCTTTGAAATCCTGCCTGAAGCACTGTATTCTCTAAGGGAAAACAAGTGAAAGGCTACACTTCCTGCTCCCCACCATCCTCCCTGACACTAACTAATATCTTTCACTTCCTGCCTTCTGTCCTTTACCCCTCCATCCGTGCCAAGTTTATAGTCCATGAAGAAACTGAGGAAAGCTTTGTAACTTCTCCCCTGTGTAGATTTTCCTGAGCTGTTCCTTCCTCTCTCCTGAACTCAGGGGCCAGTTCTGACAACACTGGGAACACCCTGGAGGGGAAAGAGGCACTAGAGGGAGAGGTGAGATCTTCGCCTCTCAGAGAACAGGTTGGCAGCAGAGAATGCTGAGAACACAGGGGCTTGCTTCAGGACAAAACAGAAATTAGTGAAGAGTAGAGTGAAGAGTGCGCAGAGCTGGTTAGCTATCTTTCTTTTTCTGGGTTCACGATGTTTAGGATATTGTGCCTAAATCATTATAGAGAGACTCTCTTAACACACTAGCTATTAGATTGTAGAAGAATGGCTCGGGATAACACTTGTCTTTTGCCTGCAGCCAGTGCAGAGCCCATGTTGTCAACTCTTCTACCTGACTTTCATACTCTGGGGGTGACAGGGATGCCTCTGTCCTGCTCGTTCCAGGACTGGTACCAGAAAGCAAAACAGATGACCTCTACGCGCACTGGATTATTCTAAGTAGCCATTATTATTCAGCTGGCTTGACAAGCACATGAAGAAGACTCTGCCTCACATCTGTCCCTTGCTGATTTCACCTCATGCCCACTGGGCATCCTGATGCTTCTCTGGATGGCTGCTTGGGATGGTAGCTATTCTTCTACTTTCGGGGTACCAGAAGCCAAGATTCCCTTCATGACAGCCATATATGTGTCTGCATTCCATCCTATACCTGATTAAAACAAATCAAGGATATATTTAAAAGTAGAAATTCAGGGACCGAGAACATAACTCAGCTGGCAAAGAATTTGTCACTTAAGCAGGAATAAGGCTCGACGTTGGGTGCCCAGTACCCATGTAAAATCCTAAGCATGGTGGCATGCCCTTTACCCTTTAATCACTACACTGGAGGGGTAGAC
The DNA here is from genome assembly GCF_947179515.1 of Apodemus sylvaticus. NCBI lineage: Eukaryota > Metazoa > Chordata > Mammalia > Rodentia > Muridae > Apodemus > Apodemus sylvaticus. The sequence goes on along the minus strand of NC_067477.1, from coordinate 106,096,607 downwards.
CCAGAGGATCTATGGGGATCTGTGGCCAAATAACTAGTCAATAGAGAAGCTTCAGGTTCAGAGAGACACTGCCTCAAAAGTCAAGGTGGACAAGGGATCAAGGAAGACACTGGGGTCAACTTCTAGCCTTTACACACATGTGCATATGCTCACTAACACACACACACAGAGAGAGAGAGAGAGAGAGAGAGAGAGAGAGAGAGAGAGAGAGAGAGAGAGAGAGAGAGACATAGAGACAGAGAGACAGAGACAAAGAGATAAAGAGAGAGACAGAGAGATACAGAGACAGAGAGACAGAGGGAGACAGAGACAGAGAGAGACAGAGAGAGACAGAGAGAGACAGAGAGACAGAAAGAGACAGAGACAAAGAAGGACAGAGGAAACAGACACAGAAAGACAGAGACAAAAGGAGAGACAGTCAATCAGACAGACAGACCGATAGACAGAGGATCTCCAGACAGTAGTTATTTCACTTTCCACTGTTGGGTAGTCAGAACTCTAAGATTGTCCAACATTTTCTTTATTGGGTTTTCTATGAAGTCTCATCAGCCCTCAGAGGTGAGCATTTAGTCTCGGGAAGCTAGCACAGGGCATTTCAGGGATCTAAAAAGCCCTAAGCCCCATCCCAAGAGCACAGCTGGTAACAGTTTCTGGGCTTCTTGCAAGCCTGGAGTATTAACTAAGATTTGGCTTTCATTCTGTATGTAAATGGGGAGGACAAAATTAACTGGGTGAGACACAAAGATGTATAATCATGAATACAGAAGCCTACATACACACACACACACACACACATACAGAAAAGAGAGAGAGAGAAACTAGATGGTTTATTGATTCTGGTTTCTCCACATTAAAAGGCAATCCTTCAGACTCCAGCTAGTTTTTCTGGACAGTGGTATCCAATGGTTCCCCTGACACTGATCAGATCCTTTTATTACCAGGAGGGCAAGCCACACCCTCAGTACCGCAGGAAACACTTGAGTAGTCCACAGAGAACAAAGACCTGCACTAAAGACCCTTACAGCTCAGGAGCAGACACATCCCAGAAGCACAAGGCCCACTCCTTCAACTTCAGGCACTTTCCTTAGAGCAGTGATTTATTTTCAACACTGAAAACCAAACAAATCACTGGGAATTATCACTCCAAAGGCCTTCTCTGTGAGCTCAAAGCAAACAAATAGGGGAGACAGTGAGCTGGGAATTTAATGCAATATTTTAATGCATTAAAAATTCTGCTTCATGTAAATATTAAGACAAATTTTAAATGTAAAAAAAAGCAAATGACATGGGGTACCACAAAATAATGTTTAAATAATTCATGGGCTAAAAAAAAATTCATGGACTGAAGAGAAAATAGAAATTGAATATTTATAAGTGAATAGATTTGCAGTTAAAATTGTGAGAAGTTAGGGCAGTACATAGACTATAGGGGCAAATGTATTAACTAGAAAACAAGAAAAAGTGAAAATAAATGAGCTGCCAATAAAAAGGAATAAAATAATAACATAGGAAAAGTCCAGGTAAATTTAACCCAGGAAGGGTTGTCTAGAATGTATAGATTGCTATATATTGAGTTATGTTTACTATTAGGTTGTTTCCATTCAAGGTTGCTTTAATGCCTTAATCGTTTTCTAACTTTTACATAGGCTATATAAATTCTGTTAGGATTTTCAATATGTGTTTTTATTTCACTTTCATAGCAATGGAATTGCATGTTTTCACATTAAGCCCCAAGCAATAGCTACATTATGCTGGACCTTATTAAGACTTTTGTTGGTCTTGAGTCCAGCCCAACCACAAAGCAAAGTTATTTACTTCTATGCAGTATTATTCTCTAAATAATTAAGTGGCCAGTGAATTCTACTTTTTAGTACTTATGTATGTTTTTCTCTGATATAATTATTTCATTGAGTAAATCATTGTGCTGTCTACATTAGATTCACTTTATGATAGAAGCATATTATTTACTGACATTTTTTATAGTGTGGGTATGCATCTGTGTGTGATTCAAATTTCTTTGAAATCTATTAAGATGGTCTCATGACTTGTTAAGTATTAAATAGTGAATTTAATTAGATGATTTCCTGATAGGAAATGATCATTTCATATGTTAAGATCAGACAAGCAGAAACTTGAGCTATTTTAAATTCATTATGCTTTTAGATTACTGCACAATTCAATCTGACCAAAGAACAATTTTCTAAGTTTTGTTCATATATCTTGGATATAGACCAGGATTTGTGAAGTCTGTGGGTGTGTGTGTGTGTTTATGTGCATGTGTGTGTGCATGTGTGTGCATCTTCAGACATACATATGCAAGTATGCGTGTGCATGCACATGTATGTGCAAGTGTACATTATTTGTTACATCATTAAATCAACATTGGAGTAGAGTTTCAATCCTTTCTGTGCTCCCAGTCAACTCAGATAAAATAATTGTTGCATTTAAAAAGATCGTAACTGACTTTCCCATTTCTTCTACATAACAGATAAAATATGCTACTTTTTATTGATTTGATTTTGCTAACTACTCCACATTTTCTAGTGTTTTGTGTATTATTACTTTATGATTAGGAATCATATTTATTATCATTTTTTAATTTCTATGTTTTATTTTTTACGTTTTTAATTTGGGGATTCATTTTTACTCCCCTAAACCTCATCACTTTATTTTCTTCTTCAAGCTTTAGTTCCATTTTTGAATTTTCTTGCTTACCCCTCTTGTCTGCATTAAAATACTCATCTGTTTTCGTAGGACACTGTTCCATAGATTGTCCACATGTTCTCTATCTTCTCATTCTTTCTTCTCAAGCATTTTTCTTTTGTATGAACTTAACAATGTGACTAATACAGTATCCTGTAGCTTTTAAACACTTGATAATTGTAATGTATTGCTAAATATATTTAATTGAAAATGTGTATTAAATCTAGATTATACTTATTGAAGTCCAGCAAGCTTATAAAAGAGGATTAGAAGACTATATATTTATAAATCTTTATATTTAAAACTCAATAGTTTTGTGGTAAGTTATTTTGAATATAATTCTTGGTTTTGTTACATTGTTGTCTGAAAATTCTATCTATATCATGTTCTCTTCTTTTGCATATCTTGAGGTTTACTGTCTTATTTATATTTTTAGGCTAGCATATGAGGTGGTGTTTTATTGACCCCCTCATATATACACACCACTTAATCTTTCTCATTCATTCCACTCCCCACCAAGATTATCTTAAATACTGATGTTTCCAAAAGATAATGTGTTGTTCCCTTTTATTGGTACAGTTTCCCAGAAATCTGTGTGGATGCATATAATGTAAGTACATGTATGTTACTATATTATGCATGTATATGCATTGTATCTTGTAACAAATCATTTGATTATACTTTGTCATTCTAAAATTGGTTCAGGTCATAACATATCCCCCATGGATATTTGCCAGGACAACCCCCTCAGGAAATGAGCAACCCTGTTGGAAGCCAGAAGTAATTGGCCATTGGCTGAGGCTGCCACAGGCCCCCACAGGCCACTCCATGGCCGCACGGATCAATATCTCAGCACTTCTGTGACCCATCTGTGGCCCACTGCTGTGGGAAGCTGGCAAGCTCAGCTCAAGTCTTTCCTGATTGTTTGCCTAATCTGCCGATTTTAGAGAAACAAACACTAAAACGTCCTGAGGGATATAGATTCATCTTTGTCTTATCATCTGTCATTTTTTTCTCCACATATTTTTGAAATCAGATTGTTAGAAGTCTAAAAGAAAATCTATGATATGTTTGGATTCCATATCTCTTTAAAGTTATAATTTTTCTGATATTTTATTTCTGTGGTTCTCACTTCAAGTTCACTCTTTTATAAAGTAACTTTTCTATTTTGGCCTTTGTGCTACAACAACTTACCTGGTACACATAGACTTTCAATTTAAATGTAATTATATTCTGTTCTGTTTCACTAAGTAGCACAGAGTGGTTCCTCCACATGAGGCTCTGTTTCCCTGATATTCATTGCAGCTATGATTGGATTTATTTTCACAGATATATTTTCTATTTAACACACTGTCTCAAGTCCTTATTTTTATTTCCCTCTCCTTTTTATTGTAAATAAGTTTTCACATTAATATTTTTCCTCTGGTCTTACAAGTTCCTATACCTGATTTAAATTTTGCACAGTGAATGCTCTTAAGTCATTGTCCCATGTATCAGTTCTCTAAAACCCCTCAGCCTTTATTTTAATGAGATTAAAAAAGTTAGTTGCCAGGCTTGGCGGTACAGATGTGGAATTATAGTTACTGGGGAGGCTGCAACAGGAGGACAAGGACATAAGGTGGAAGGATAGGAGTTGGGCAGACTCTTCATTATGATTTCTGGTGGTCAAGTCAGCTAAATGGTACTGGGTACTTAGAATAATTCCAGTGAGTTCTGGGGCATAGAGGGCATATGTCTGACTCTCTGGTACTGACCCTGGGAGGAACAGAACAGAGCTATCCCTATCACCACCCGAGGATGAGACTCAGGTGAAATAGTTGATAACATGGGCTCTGTACTGGCTAGTCTGCAAATACGAATGGTTCTCCTGTTCTTTTGCTAACTATTAGCTAGCCAGGGAGAGACAATCTTTCTATAGTAATTTAGATCCAAGATCCCAGATGTCAAGAATTTAGAAAATGACAAAAGATAGATAACAGCTAACACAACTTCTTCTGGCACAGTAAAACTGAGTAACAATGAAACAGAAGAACGCATTTCATTTCTGAAACATCAGTATTTAAGACAGGGCAACATCTTAACTCTACAGAAAGTCTTTAAAGCCAGTCTGGGTAGTTCAGTGAGATCATGAGTAAGTGTAAAAAGATCTGGAATATAGTTTAGTAGTGGAAAAATTATGTGCATATGTGAAGTCTCAGATTCAGTACTTAGCACCAAAACCAGAAAACGAAGTGCAATTGAATCTCCTTTCTTACTCTCCCTAAATGTAGCTTCCTTCCATGTTAATATCCAAACTGATGCTAAAATAACCATAAGTGACCGCTTTGATGGGATATTTCACTGTATGCTCAGGAATTTTTTTCTTTCTTTTTATTGATTCTTTGTGAAGCATAAGCCCTAATTCATCTCCATATCCCTTTATATCTTCCCTCCACCCTTGCAGCCTCACCCCTAAAAATAAAATTTAAAAATTAATAATAATAATAATAATGTAAACATCTTGTCACAGAAACTGCAGTGGGTCATACAGTATAGCCTTTTGCCCAAATAGCTTTATTTGCAAATGTTCATTGCAATTAACCATTGGTCTGGTTCCAGGCCTCTGGCTTCTGCTACACTATCATTACTAAGTCCTCACAGGGACTCCTCTCAGATATCCTGTTGTTGCTCCCATGTCATAGATATCCTGTAATGTTGGTCCTGCATGACCAGCCTCTTCACATGCTCATAGATGAGGTAGATGTTAGGGTAGGCCGACTCAAGGCTAGGGTGGTAGTTGAGTTGATCAGCCTGTCAGCTCTCCTGTGCCTACCCTGTCAGGGACAGCTCTCCTGCCTGCAGCAGCCAGCAAGGAGCACACTGGCTCTCTCTTGCTGCTGCTCGTGGGGCCAGCTTACCTGTGCCCACACCACCAGTGCCAGCTGTAACATGCTGGACTGGCAAAGGACAGGCTGCTCGCCCATGTGTTGCAGGCAGTGAGTACAGATCACATTCTCCTAGCCATGACATGGCCACAGGTGGCAGCCCAGACCAGGGACATCTACATGGTCTATGGTGGTAACACAGACTCCTACTGCTGCAGGACCACAAACCCAAACATGTCCCTCCGTGATAGGACATCACCACGGCCTCAGGTGACAATGCAGGCTACTCACATGAGACTGTTCCTCACCCTTGCATTTCCATTCCTGCCTCTCTCCACAGTATGCAATCCATTCTGCTTCTCTTTCTCTCCCATCTCTCTGCCACATATTCACTCATCATAGTGTCTGTTACCTCTCTGCAAGCTCTGGTAGTTTTCTCCCTCTCATTCTGAGCTTATACCAGCATGTAGCAGCTTGTTTTCCTTCCCCTTTTATCCCCTCCCCACCTTCTTTTCTCCTTTTCCTCCTCCATCTCTCTGTATCTCTCCCGTCCCTTCCACCTTCTACCTTCTTGAATTCTTCAGTTTGGGAACTCTTCTGTAGCTTCTAGAAAGTAAAAAAATGATGTTTCTTCCGAAAAGATGGATATTCCTGGGACCATCATTTGAAGAGAAGTAGGGAGATGAGACTTAGAACAGGTATGGTAGCTAGAGCATCCCATCCCAGTCTAGAGAAATCTGTGACTCTTCTGGGATCGCATGATCCCATCATGTTTTATGATGCTTCACAGTTTTATTTTTGGAAACTGTACAGGTGTGTTGACTGAGATCTCATGAGCTTTTCACAGCAGAGTGGTTTCTTTGGCTGGAAGCTGAAACAAACTCATTGTGATGGTTTGAGTAAGAATATTCCTCCTCCTAGGACTGGAAAGGTGGCTCAGTGGTTAAGAGCAGAGGACCACAGTTCAATTCCCAACACCGACATGGCAGTTTGCAACTCGCTGTAACTCCAGGTCCAAGGTACCTGACACCTTCACGCAGACTTGCATTCAGGCAAAACACCAATGTGCATAAAACTTTAAAAGAGAGAGGGTAGAAGAAAATTTGAAGCCTCCCTTTTTCTGAAGAGAAAGAGCAGATTGGATGGGGAGAAGGGAAGTGAGGCAGAAGGACTGGAAGGAGAGGAGGGAGGGGAAACTGTGGCCAGGGTATAAAAAAAAGAATACCATCATCGGTCCATATATTTGAATGCTTAGTGATCACGGAGGGACATTACTTGAGAAGGATTAGGAGGTACAGCTTTGTTGGAGTGTGTGTAGCCTTGTTGATGGAAAGGTGGCACTAGAAATTGGCTTTGAGGTTTCAAAAACCCCAACCAGTCCAGTGTCTCTCTCTTCCTGCTGTCTGCGTATCTGGATGTAGGCCTTTCAGTTACTGCCTGAGTTCTGCTATGTTCCTAGATATGATAATAATGGACTAACCCTCAGAAACTGTAAACAAGTCCCAATTAAATTCTTTCTTTTGTAAGAGTTGCGGTAGTTGTAGTGTCTCTCTATAGCAATAGAACAGTGACTGAGAGACTGGTAGGCTTTGTAGCATGATGACTGCTTTTAAGATCGGGTCCCTACAAAGTATTGTCAGGGTTTCAGGAACCTGAACACAATGCAAGTAACTTTCAGTGTAAAAATACACGTCAGACCTACAGACACAAGCACCCGGATTCTGCTGACACCTGAATGAACTTGGGAGTGGATTCTTCTGAGTCTCTAGATGAAAGGCCAGCCAGCAACTGCCTTGGTTTTGACCTTTCCTTTTAAGAGCGAGACAAAGAATCCAGACAAACATGCCCAGACTAATGAACTGGGAGATAATGAATGGGTTTTGTTGAAGGCCTTGGTGTGTAGTGATTTGTCATGCTGCAATAGAAAGCCACAGAAGGCAGGCATTTATCACTGAGGAAAAAATGACTGGGATAGGTGGTCAGTGGTGCCCACTGGATGGGGCTGGGGTTGTGAGCCAGATAATCCCCTTTCTCTAGTGCTCTCTCACAAACAAAACAAAACAAAAACAAAAACAAAAACAAAAAACTTATTTTAAATGTTAGAAATATAGAGAATAATGAATTCTGCATATAGTGAATTGGTTTCTTTTCTGTTTGTTTGCTTGTTTGTTTTACCGATGAAAGTATCATGGTTGACCAGAACATAGGAGAGCATAGACATTAACATATGTCTCTAGTTTCTCATCAAACTTCTAAGAGCATTTAAGCCTTGTGGTAGGGATTTGGAGAGTCAAACATGCCTACGCTCTCATTTTCGTAGCCTGCATGGAGCCTTCCCTGTGTGCTCACAATGTAAGAGGTAGGAGGGACTCTTAGCAGGGTTCATTTGCATCATTACTTCCAAGGAGTCTGTATCTGACCTTGAGGATGACTCCATGAAACTTGTGAAGACAGTAGTTAAGGCAAGCCAAGGAGCTGATGACCCAGAGCAGGCAGCCTTTCCTCAGTCAAGGGGAAGGGTGGAAGTGGATCTTGACAGAGGAAATTGGGGAAGTCCTTGGGGAAATGAATAACGCAGCATCCAGATTATAGCAGACAAGGAGGAGAACAGGAACAGCCCAGATCAAAAGAGGAAGAACACCGCAAAGAATAACTCTGAGCTACAGAAAACACACTGTGCCTATAGTGACTCCTACTACTGCCGATTTGTGAAAATACTTTCCACACTATTAATTACGCACTGCTTAGTGTCACGTTGTATCATCACCACTGAATGCGACCTTTTAGTGCTCTGTTGTCAAAGTCCACTTTCTCATACATCGTCTCACAGAAGTCTGTTGGTTTCTTTCTTTCCTATGGTTTCTATGAGGAACTGATTTCACCCAGTATTTTCCATGGCCTCTCCCTCAGCCCATTCCAGGATGGTTTAGGTCACTCACAACCATGACTTCCCCTTGAGCCCCTTCTTTCCTCTCTTCCCCTTTCCTCCAAGTCCTTTCAAAGGCACTAATTATTAAGGCACCATTAACCTAACCGTGTAAGGTGCTCTTCCCACTTAAACACACCATCACCATCATCCCAGTGCCAGTCCCAGGTTGAGTCCTGAACCTCTTAGAAGGACTTCAGATATGGCATTAGCTTTGCCCTGGTATACTTGCCTTTGCCCTTATCCTCATAGTGTCCCCACAAATTCTTCCATTCCCTGCCTGCTTACTTCTGCTTACTTTGTACCCTTACAGTCCAGCAAAGCACAATCTATAGCTCCCTTGCATGGTTTAAGAGTCCAATGAGGCAATATCAGCAAGGTGCCAGGAAAAATGGTGTTTTGAATTAATCTGCTTGTTCTTTACAAGATATTATTATTTTAATATCATCAAGGAATTATGGTATGAGGGCATGGTATGAGAGCAAGAAGGAATAAGCAAGCCAGTCAATGAGAGAGAAGGAGGAGGAGGAGGAGGAAGAAGAAGAAGAAGAAGAAGAAGAAGAAGAGAGAGAGAGAGAGAGAGAGAGAGAGAGAGAGAGAGAAGAGAGAAGAGAGAGAGCAAGAAATTGGGTAGGAGATTTAGATTCCTGACCAGAGCACAGTTATGAAGCAAGATTACAATTCCCAATATCATTATCTTCAGAGATATTTTAAGCACATGTTCTTCTTTTTCATTTGCATATGGAAAAATTGCACACCTGCATTCATGGATTTTTCTCCAACCTGCAAAGAAACACTTGCTACCCGTACAGTCTTCTAACATCAGAAAGAAAGAGACTAAGACATAGAGGGAGGAAAATAGGAGCCCCACCCAGGATAATGCTCTCAAGTGATTCCTATTCTGGGCAGCTGATGGCTTCAGATTCTTTTATGGTAGGAAAGATTAATCCCCAGAAAGATCTGACAGAGGGTGAAAGGACAGTGCCTCAATAGAGGAAGGTAGAAGGCCATGGGTCAGCTGCCTGTGACGGTGAATCCTGCAAAGAGGAATGACAGTGCTCCTGAAGCCTCAGCCTCGACAGCCCATCAGTGGCAGCTACATTGTGAAGGCCATCAGAACTTCTGGAAGCCATGGAGCCAATAGTCATGGTTCTGATAGTGAAGAGTACAACGTGGTATAGTTTATAAGAACAAGAACAACACTAGTGGCCTCTGCCGTCCCAAGGCCTGAAGTGACTTCTACTTCTGTGTACTTGAGCAGAGGATTAAGCAATAGTGAAAGGGTCCACAGTGAAGTCGCTAGCACCCACCAGGAAACTAAATAATAGCTCCAAAGTTTAATACAAACATGACACTAAGTTTTGTACCAGATCAACAAGTTAGTTTGGATGTTATTTTATATGGTGTTTAAATGTGTATATTTAATGTGTCTAAGTATGATTTGTATGTCTTTGTGTGTTTGAACTCTATGGAGGGGTGGCAGTGGTGATGGTGATGGTGATGGTGGTTGTGGTCCTGGCAGCAGTCGAGGTAGTGGTGATGGTAGCATTAAAGTGACATTACCATATTCTGACTGATTAGTACATATACATTTGGAAACAAAGTCACCAAATTACATCCAATCTCTACAAATAATCCCAGACATTATTCCTTATGGATTCCTTTCGTCTACTCAGTCCTCCCAAGGTTAACTTTCTCTAACTCCCCCCCTCTGTGCTTTGTGATGAGGCTTTGTAATTACCATGCTGGCCCGTCTCTTGAAGCATCAGTTCTCCCACCCTGGCCTGTCTTAAAGCCTTTCTGAAGCCACCTTCCCTTTCATTGTTTATGCTCTCTGGGCACGTAAGGCTGAGCCTCCGTAGACACAAAGAATGAGAATTGATAGGGAAGATGAAAAGAAACAGGAGAACCTACCTGGCAGAAACATGGAATCAGATAAGGATGGGAACAGAAACAACAGAAGGGGCTCTCTTTAAGGAACACAAAAATGGCTTTTGTGTGGAGTACCCACTTGTGAGGGTCCAGGAAGTAGCCTGACTGGCCTGCTTTCAGGAATTTTAGATCATGCTATCAGGTGCCCTCCAGCCTTGCTTTCTACTCAGCTTTATTTCTACCCAGGCATCAGGCTACAGAGTGGCACAAGCTAACAGCTCAGCGACAGGGATCTATGAGAGAGGGGAGACATATGGCCATCAAACGTGTTTCATCATTATCCCAAGTGACTTCCGACGATTGTTGGCTGCTGTGTGCCAGATACTGCACTGCCTGAGAGTCAAGTTTCATCAGAGGCCTCTGTGTCCGTGTCATATGCACAATGAAATAGGGGAAATATTTATTAACACTGAAGATAATCAACTGGCAATAGTACAGATGCCATAGTAGGTACATAAACCACTAGTCTATAATGAGTTTCCATCAAACTTCAAGCAGCTCTTCATTAAGATAGTGTACCTAGGCTAATATTAGCTGGCCATGCTCAAATTCTACTCCTAACCCTTTCTTGGCTCCCTGACATTATAGAACTCTATATTTTTCTATAAGGTCTGTTTTACATTTTTTATGAGGATTATGAGACAATCCTTGAGGTTTTTAAGAACATGACTGTGATTATTTTAATAGTTACTTTAAAAATCCTAAAAATGTAAGTTTTTTTTTCTCCCAAAGTAATGATAGAAGAAACACTTCTAAACATTCTTCACTCCCAAGTCTCCTTCCTTGAGTCTTCAGGGAAATTTTGGTTGGTCTCAAAAGCCTTTGTGTCTATGAGACACACTAAAATTGACTACATCAATATATGTTGCTTTGATTTGCAATGTCATCCTGGCTTCTCGGGGCTGTTGTTCTGGTGTTGAGTATATAGTCTGGCCTTGCAACTGAGTTTACCTCTGTGTGCCAGAATACTGTGGTCTGTCTCTGTGCTTTCCATTTGTCTTCATGGCAGTTCATTTTGGAAATAGACAGTTTATATGAAGTACAAAGTCATCTAAATCATTGCTAGCTGATTACCACCTTGTGTGGATAAATGCCTTGAAACATTTTTACAACTTCTGCAAAGAAGTATGTGATGGGATTCTAGACAAGAAAGTCTATCTAACCACCCAGCAGATTTGGCAAAGACAACACCATGTTGATCTTGCTTGTGTCATATTCTCCTACTCTGAGTCCCCCTAGTCCCAGAACAGCATATAATCCTTTCCATTTCCTTCTGTATATGAGTTCTCAGACAGTTAGCTATGCCCTTCTGTCAGAATCTCATCATTGCATCCCTTCCTCTATCCCTCATTCTCAGGTAGCCACAGCCTCCTTGCCCATAGCTTTGATGTCTTGAATCTTCAAGTAGCTGCCAATGGTGCATTTGCAGACTTGCAATAACATCATACAACTCCTTTCCCTTTTTCCCCGTTCTCCTAAACCTGCCTTCACACACTCTCTCTCTAATTCAGAAGACCTCCAAGGTTAAAGGGTCTAACCAGTATAGAAACTAAGCCAACAGCAGCTGCAGGAAGTGACCACATAGCCTTGTTTAGATATGGAGTAAAAGAAGGCTCTCTATCATATCAACAAGGACTCTCCAATTGCGCTGCTCTAAAAGAAAATTCACCAAAGGCAATTTTTAAGATGCTTTCTAGAGTTTCTGGAATGCAAATGTTTATGGCACCTGCCTGACACAGGGCCAGGAAACTATAATGAACTGCATAAAATCATACAATGAGTGAAAGGAAGCTTAACGTTTAGTTTAGTGCTAGGCTCACCTCAGTCTCTGAACACTTCTGGACACACAACACATCTTTGGAATAGTTGATTTCCTTGTAATGTAGGCCTTATTGTCATCCTCTGTGGTTATAGGGAGTTTTGTGTAACTATTGTCCTTGAGTCTCTAGAGTCTTCTCTTTCTCAGTTTCAGTGCCTTGTAGTGGTCTACAATTTGATGTGTCATGAATACCCCATATGCCCCTGGCTTTCACTGTCTGCTTTTTTTTTCTTTTTCTTTTCTTTTGATATCCAGCTTCTTTTTCCAAATGTATCTTTCAATACCACCACCTCAAAACCACAACTGATACTCTGCTTTTACCACTCCGCTTTTTTTTCAGCAGCAGTTGAAGAAAGACAGCTGGGCTACTTTTTCTCCTAATGTGCTTGTCTTGGTCATCTTACTTGCAGCTGTTTTGTTTTTGTATTGTTTTGCTTTAACTTTCAGGTTTTACAGTTTGTAAAAGGACAGACTCAAATTGTGTAGCCTCTACGTAAAGAAATCTTATTTGAATTTTTCCTCAATAATGGTGGCCTACCCTCCTAGCCACATCTATGTTCTCATGAAAAAGCCAAAGCCTGTAGGGAAATTAGGTGGTTCCCAAGATCCTTAACTGAGAACATCACAGCCAGAATGAAACTGAAGGCCTCTGACTCCCATTCCACATGTGTTCCTCCCTAACACTTCCTGTTAGCCTATTTTTTAAAAAATCCTCAATACTCCAGTCATTTATGTGAATTATTCACTTGTTCATATGTCTTCATATCCCATGAGCAAGATGATCACCCTCATCTACCTTTAATAACATCAACAAATGCATACATTATCACTAATTAAGCCGTTGTGGGGTTTTCCCATTTGTCAGGGCTATGCACAGTGATGGTTTGATTCCCTTTTGGGAGGCAGTGGTAAATTTAACAGCAGCTCTCAAGCAGGATCATTTTCTGCTCCTGGGAACAAGGTTACAGTTCTCACATTCCCACACTCACCTCTGCAACTTCAAAGGCATTCTGCAGATGAGAGGCACTGTGCTGCCTTGCAGCTAAGGCTCTCTCCCCTCTCTTTTCTCCAAAGCCATGCTCAAATTTTCAGTTTGAGCAAATAGGAAAAAAGAGAAAGAAAAAAGGAAGGAAGACCTGACTAGGCATTAACAAACTAATCTCGCCACTTCTTTGAAAATTGCAAACTAGCTGAATTTTTCTCTCATGACAAGTAATAGCCATGAAGAAACCAATCAGAATTCTTTCTCTTCAACCTCGGAAATACATCATTTGGAAAAGCTTTCCTTATTGGAAACTAAAATGAAGAGAAAAATCATATTAGAGACTAATGAACTCACACAACATTACTTTCATTACTTAGTAACCTCCGGGAGTGGATAATTCTCTTTAAACAAATCGTTAGAATGTATACTAAGGGATATGCATTTCTAAAAGCCTCATGTTATCAAACCCTAGTGACAACCTTGTTTTAATCGTACAAATTTTAAAACAGAAAATCAGTCTAGTCTTTCTTTTTTTTAATTTATTGATATATTTATTTACATTTCAAATGATTTCCCTTTTTCTGGACCCCCACTCCCCGAAAGTCCCATCAGTCCCCTTCCCTCCCCCTGTTTTCCCACCCAACCCTTCCCACTTCCCTGTTCTGATTTTGCTCTATACTGCTTCACTGAGTCTTTCCAGAACAAGGGGCCACTCCTCTGTTCTTCTTGTACCTCATTTGATGTGTAGATTATGTTTTGGGTATTCCAGTTTTCTAGATTAATATCCACTTATTAGTGAGTGCATACCATGATTCATCTTTTGAGTCTGGGTTACCTCACTTAGTATGATGTTTTCTAGCTCCATCCATTTGCCTAAGAATTTCATGAATTCATTGTTTCTAATGGCTGAATAGTACTCTATTGTGTAGATATACCACATTTTTTGCATTCACTCTTCTGTTGAGGGATACCTGGGTTCTTTCCAACTTCTGGCAATTATAAATAGGGCTGCTATGAACATAGTGGAACATATATCCTTATTACATGCTGGGGAATCTTTTGGGTATATGCCCAGGAGTGGTATAGCAGGATCTTCTGGAAGTGAGGTGCCCAGTTTTTGTCAGTTATTGTTAACTTCAATCTAGTTAAAGTCAGTAAGCCCATGGACTGACCCAGGCTGAGAAAAAGAAAGAGGCCATCATTTCTAAAGGTATGAGCATTAATGATAAGAGCTATTGCCACAGCACCCATTGGGGCATCATGGTCTCTTACAGAGATGATTTTACATGGTGACAATACACACAGTCCAAATTACAAAGCCAACTGGGCACCACCCAAAGTTCACAAGAGCTAAACTGGTCCCAGAAAGACAGGTGCAGCCTCTATTAACTTCAGCAGTCTAAGGAATTGTCACGGAAGGATTGTGTATGTTTAACCAGGCAAGATTGATCATTGCTAAATATGTAGTATACTTTAAGAATGAAAATAAGCTAACTTCAACCTAGTCTTCTTCTTCTTCTTCTTCTTCTTCTTCTTCTTCTTCTTCTTCTTCTTCTTCTTCTTCTTCTTCTATGAACATACAAAGTGTCTGAGCAGCCCACAAGAAAGCTTCCCTATGTGTTGTTTACTTCATGCATGTACCCTGGGGTCCTCTGGCAAGTGAGAACAATTAAACTGATATAGAAGACAATCTCCCTCCCCCACACCCAAAGCCCCAGAGAAATGATGGGTTTAAAAAAGGAAAAGCAAATCAACTAGCAACTGAACATTCATAGCCTAATTTGAGACAGAGAGAAGAATATAAAGAGGGAATCTCAGAAACAGGAAGTGACAATTATAGCTGAAAATATTGAGAGGAAATTAGAAGATTGGACAAGGCTCAGCATCTGGGACTGAGGATTATTGCCACACAGCTGGGAAAGTTTACCCAGCAACTCCAAATGGGTGGGCAACTGGAATTGAGCTGCCTGAACTGCTTCTCCACTCAGAAGCAATTAAATTCAAGGAAGCTCCAGTAAAATTCCCATCCTTCCAGGTGGGTAGGTAAGGGATTGGAGAGATACACCAGTAAGGAATCAGAACCCAGGACAAAGGTCCAAGTTGAAGCCACTCAAACAGTCCCATATGCTAAAGAAATAGATTAATGTAAATATTTTCACAGTGTGCTTAAATTAAAAAAAATCTCATCAGATATACACAAAGCTGACATATGAAGTAAGTCACATGGGCTTCTCAAGGAAAAATATTCTGGCTGACAATGTATGCAAAACCAAAATTATAAACTATGCAAGAAAATGAGAGACCAGGGTAATACAATCAAGAGAAATAGCAAACATCCCTAATGTCATCACACGGCCTGTAGAATAAATATTTAGAATGTTTTCAAAAAATAGAGGAAGAAATGGTGTCTTCATCAGGGTTTCTATTACTGTGAAGAGACACCATGACCATGGCAACTCTTACAAAGGACAACACTGAATTGGGGCTGGCTTACAGTTCAGAAGTTTAGTCCTTTATCATCGCGGCGAGATGCATGGTGACAGGCAGGTGCTGGAAAGGAGCTCAGTGGCCTACGTCAGGGTTAAGAAGAGAGAGTGAAACTGGGCCCAGTTTGAACATCTGAAACCTCTAAGCCCACCCTCAGTGACACACTTCCTCCTCAAAAAGGCCATTTCTCCTAATAGCGCCACTCCCTATGGACCTATCGGGATAGTTGACACTCAAACAACTGGAAGTAGAATCCTAGTGTAAAAAGTTCTAACGTGGGCTGGAGAGATGGCTCAGTGGTTAAGAGCACTGACTGCTCTTCCGAAGGTCCTGAGTTCAAATCCTAGCAACCACATGGTGGCTCGAAACCATCTGTACAGCTACAGTGTACCCATATATATGAAGTAAATAAAGCTTTAAAAAAAAAAAGTTCTAACGTGAACTCAGGAAAATGAATTCTAGAAATGCCAGAAGAAAACTCAGAACTCTTCAGATATGGAGAGTGTGCAGTCCTTTATCTTATATAAGAGTAATTTAAAAAAAAAAGCACTAGTATTAGTATTTAACTTAGAATTTGTTCTTTAATTAATAAAAACAAAGTTTTAACATTATAAATAGTATGCCCAGGGAATTTCAGTTTCTATTGTAAAATCTGGTAATTCTTCAGTAGCACTCACCCTGTCAACAACAAAACAAAACAAAACAAAACAAAACAAAAAAAGCTGAACAAATTAGAAATCGACAACACTCTAAAGATCCATCAGAGGCTGGGGCTCATATGCCATCACTCCTGGAGAAGCAGGTGGCTTACTAAAGCAGAAATAATGGGTTATAATATGAAGTCAGTCCATTTTAGAAGTAGGGGCAAACCAACAAATGGCATTGGGACAAAGAACTTTTCCTGTAGAAATATAATTAGGATCCTCTTTCCTTCAAATTTTCCTTCAAAATTTCTCTCATACACATCAAAGTGGAGCATGAACTAGAACACTAATAAATGTAATGACTAGAAAATAGTTTTGCTAAAATAATACTAGAAAATGCTTTCCCAAACACAACATTTAAAAAGAAAAAAATATATAGAAGAAAATAGCTTGACATCAGGAAAATAAAGGAAACCCTTATATAAGATATCAGTTGCCACAAACAAGTTAAAAGGCAAATTACTGACTGTATGCAGCAATGTGTATAGGAGATGGATTATTATTCTGAATTTAACTTCCTACATATTACAAATAATGAACAAACTCTTTAATCTTAAATTATAGTTTGGGAGTCCCATAATAAATATAATTTTGAAGGCTAGGTGATTTCATCAGAAAGAAAGCCTAAAGGGAAGGGGGGAATGGGAGAAGGGAAGTGAGAGGGTGGGACTGCGATGAGAGGAGAAAGGGGTCTGTGATTGGGATATAAAGTGAATAAATAAATTAATGAAGAAAAAAGAAAGCCTGAAAGACCAATACAACTACAAAAAGATAGTGGATACCTGCTAGGCCAACTTCCACGGCTCACATATTGGGAACCTAACCCACAAGCAGCAGTTGGAAAGAGGGCTGTGAATGAGAGGCCAGAAAGGCATGAAGGCTTTGCATTTGTATGTGGGTTAATGCCAAGGGTGCCCCTGTGAGAGAATTATTTTAGTATTGGCTCTTTCTCTCTTGACCCTCTGCGTTCCACCATGATGTGCTGCAAGAAGAAGGCACAAGCAAGATACAAGATTCACGCCCTCAGACTCTCCAGGCTCCAGAATGAGCCACACTTAGTTCTCTTCTTTATAAGTTACTCAGTCTCTAATATTTTGCTAAAGTAACCAAAAGCAGACCAAGACAGTATTGCTCAAATTCAAGAAAATGACTCTGAGAACATAATCGCGCAAGTACATCAAAAACACTTGGCAATAGAAATTTAGGATATATGTGGATGTTTTAGCTTACTGCCATGTTGGTAGTGTATAGGACCATTTAGAGAATCAAAGTGTGTGAATATTTCACAGAATATAGCATGAATATACCCAGAAATTTACATAGTTAGCAAAATGGATAGTTCTAAAAGTACATGCTACTATATGGGGCTGGGGGATGGCTCAGTTGCTAAGAGCACTGCCTACTCTTCTAGAAGATCTGAGTTTAATTTCCAACATCCACATGGTAACTCACAATGATCTATAACTCCTGTCCCAGGGAATCTAATACCCCTTCTGGCCTTTTTGGGTACTGCACACTTGTGCTGGATAAACACATATTCAGACTATATATATAGTCTGAATATACTTTACATCAACTAGATGAAACATTAAAAATAAGAATGTAGCCGGGCAGTGGTGGTGCATGCCTGTAATTCCAGCACTCTGGGAGGCAGAGGCAGGCGAATTTCTGAGTTTGAGGCCAGCCTGGTCTACCAAGTGAGTTCTAGGACAGCCAGGGCTATACAGAGAAACCCTGTCTCGAAAAAACAAAACAAACAAACAAAAAAGAATATAAAACATATAGAACATTTATGAAAATGTTTTATCCATGCACTAGGATACTATATGGTAAGCATCCATGTTTATTTAGGAATACTTAGAAAATGCAAATGGAAAGAGTCTAGCAGCTTCGTGATACCAACTGTCTCTCCATAGTGAGAAATTGGAAAAGGTTGGGGTGGGGATGGGGGCTCCATTGGTTAGTAACGCTGACTGTGATAACAGCTCTAAAGAGCAAAAGAGGTGGGGGATACATTGTTAGAAATTAACGGAACTAGAAAATATCATCCTAAGTGAGGTAACCCAATTACAAAAGAACACACATGGCATGTACTCACTGATAAATTGATATTAGCCCAGAAGCTTGAAATACCCAAGATACAATTCACAGACCACATGAAGCTCAAGAAGAAGGAAGACTTCAGTCCTTCTTAGAAGGAGGAACAAAATACCCATGGGAGGACATACAGAGACAGAGTGTGGAGCAGAGACTGAAGGAAAGACCATTTAGAGACTGCCCTACATGGGGATCCATCCCATACACAGTTACCAAACCCAGACACTATTATGGATGCTAAGAAGTGCTTGCTGACAGGAGTATGATACAGCTGTCACCTGGGAGGCTCTGCCAGTGCCTAACAAAAACATAGGAAGATGTTCACATCCGGCCATTGGACTGAGCTCAGGATTCCTAATGGAGAAGCTAGAGAAAGGACCCAAAGAGCTGAAGGGGTTTGCAGCCACGTAGGAGGAACAACAGTATGAACCACCCAGTACCTCTAGAACTCCCAGGGAGGAGCCTACCACCTACACCTCCAACATGGAGGGACCAATGGCTCCAGCCACATATGTAGCAGGGGATGGCCTTCTTGGGCATCAATGGGAGGAGACGCCCTTGGTCCTGTGAAGGCTTGATGCCCCAGTGTAGGGGAATGCCAGGACAGGGAAGTGAGAGTGGGTGGGTTGGTGAGCAGGGGGAGGAGGGATGGGATGGGGGGTTTTGGAGGGAAAACCAGGAAAGAGAATAACATTTGAAATGTAAATAAAGATAATATCTAATAAAAAAAGAAAAATAACAAACTAACAAAGTATTCCAACATAGAGGTAAGTTACGTAAGACTGCCCACAGATCATTGGTCAGAACTTGACACATGATCCTGCAAAAGAGGCAGAGAAATAAAGTCCTCCCATGGTCACATGTAAAGAACTGACAATTAAGCATCAGAAGTTTAGAATCATCAGGGTAGCCAGCTGATCATTAATATTCCTTGATTTAATGAGAAACTTAAGCACATACTACAACAATGCTAATATTCAGGGTGATAGGAGCATGAGTGTGTCTTAGATTAATCTTTGTCTAAATACTCCTTGCAGAGGGGAAAGCACCTCTCATTCATTACTCATTGGCATGAGTTAAATTATCAATCTATCAGATCAAGACAAAGAGGGAAAATGGGATGTATGCTAAAAATAGAAGCACAATAACTCAAAAACATCATCTTTTTTCAAACAATGGTATTATAAGCCTATTAAAATATGCCAGATGTGGTGGCCACTATCTAAATACAGTCTTCTTGTTTTCATCCCTTTAAGTGAAAAATATTCCTAAAATATTTTGCAAGCTAACATTGCGATGTAATTGATGCTTTTCCTAACTTCTCTGCTTTTGTTGATCATATCAGTCTTCCTTAACTTACACATGAAAAAAAAAATAAAGCTTGTTTCAAACATCACTGGTTCTTTTGTTTGTTTGTTTGGTTGGTTGGTTGGTTGGTTGGTTGGTTGGTTGGTTGGTTTTGTTGGCAATAAATAAGGGTCAAAGAAAGTCTAACTACCTGTGGAAAATTAACAGCAAATGATTATGCATACTACTTTAACAGTAAACAAAGAGAAAATATTCTGTGTTTCTAAAGCTACTAGAAATGTTTTTTCATGTAGCCTTTCACCGTTTTCTTGTCTGTCACTTTGTTTGATTCTCTGAGGGCTCCTGTAAGAAAAGCAGGGCAGTGTTTATTGCCCATGGAGAACAAATGAGCATTTTGTAATGGGGGAGGGTCTCTGGCATGCCCAAAATCATACAAGGTCAAAGTTGAGCTGTTCCAGGTCTAGATTTTAAGACCTGGTTTCTTCTTGCTGTGGCACTCTGCCTGTTTGGAACTGGTGGACCATTCATCATGCATATTTATCTCATTCTGGAGACATGACTTAATTTAGGCCCGTGTCAGAGTTTGGGAGTTCTTAGGGAATTATGGAAGAAATTTGATAGTTCGCCAAGAGAAAACTGGCATGCTAGATATGCCACAAGCTGTAAACCTTCACACCAGAATGAGAGAAGATATTCCCTCGGCATTGGGAGAGTACAAACAACATAGTTTGTGTTCCAGTTCTGTAGTTCCCTTGTCCCAAGGCCTTAAAACCACCTTCCCTCTCCAAGTGTCAATTTCTCCAAAGTGTCAAATGAAGAGATTAAACGAGGCTGCCTCTAATTCTGCATCTACTCTCAATGATAGTGAAATATTTAAACACGTGTAATAAAGGCAGTGTCTCCTTTCCATCTAGGACCTCCCTCCCCTCCCCCTGCACACACATTAAATAAATGCACTGGAACCTGGGTATGAAAAAATGCAAATCAGAAATCTGCATTTATGTATAAAAATATGAAAATCACCAGATTTTCTAAAAGCTTCCCATCTCTTCTCGTATTAACAGATGGGACACAGTTTGATGGAGCTGATCAGAGGAAGCAGCTGCCATCTTCGCAGCCACACCGCATGAATGACACTAATGAGACAGGTGAAACTTGCAAGAGCCCAAGATGTGCCTCAAGAAACCACTGCAGCTCTGCCAGGGTCATAGTAGGCCTGTTTGTGGGCTTGTCATCAGCTCCAAAAATAGACCATGTGGGTAATATTTCCTCTAATGATGATGATGATTATTTATAGTTTGCCCCAGCCCAGCAGGCAAGTGTCCCCGAAGAACAAAAGGATGCTTGATATAATTAAAACAAAGAAAATGTAGAGGTGTTGGCATATGAGAAAAGGGAGCCATTCAATATCAAAAGTAGAGTAGTCTCTGTTAGATTTGACGAATTATCACTAATGGGGTGTTTATTTTAGGATCACACAACATTTGTGGGTGTATTGTCTGTTGCATGCACAAAAATACATTCTAATATTTCTTTGCTGGTGAAAACCAAAGTGGAAAGTGTTCTGTACTGCTCTTCCAGGTTTGCCTTTGTTTCATATCCACGTAAATAATTTAAAAGGGAAATCCTCCTAATCTATGGGTCTTGAACATAGAGGAATACAGATTAATTGTATGGTTGCTTATTAAGGATACATTATCTTTCTAACATTAGGAATGCAGATATGGTGTGTGTGTGTGTATGTGTGTTTGTATTTTTGCATATGTATGATTTCTAAATTAAAACTCTATGATGTGTGCTATGCATTGGAGTTCAGGAAAGAATTTGTTACATTTCATATGAAAGGGCAGATGTTTTACAAAGGGAGGAAGCTACAAGGTACAAAGGCAGAGAGGTGTGATGAAATAGTTTGCTTTTAAAATTATGGACACACTAGAGGGAAGAATAATCATGTACTGACAATAAATGAATTCTGTCCTAATGTGATGGGTAGCCATTGAAAGGTTTCAGTAAGGTGGCTTCCACAACCATGCTTCCTTAAAGAGGATCTCTGGAACTGCAGGTGGACAGTGAATTGAATGAAGAAAGAATATCATTGAGAGAACATTCAGAAATTACTAAAAGTCTTTGATAAATGGTTTGTTGTAGGTAATGGGAAGATAAACAGAAGATAGCAGCTGTGGAGATGGCTCATTTGCATAAGGCCTACTGCCCAAGAGTGAGGACCAAGAGTTGAAATCCCCAGAATAAGGTGGCTAGTCCAATTTTTGAGGTCTGGGTTCATGAGAGAGACTCTGCCTCAAAGTGGATATTGACAGAGGAAGACAACACACATCAACCTTTGGTCTACAGACACGTACACACACACACACACACACACACACACACACACACACACCACAGAAGATAAATGTAAAGTGTTACTATATTGAGTTCCCTGTAAAATTCAATAATCTAAGGCATTCCTCACATGATTAAAGAGTTAAGAGAAACAAACACAAGAACTTGAAAAATGTTCAAATGACTGCTTACATAATGATTGTCATATACAGTCATATATGCGTATACATGTAGTATGACACATTTCCATATTAGAGGCATGGCCTGTCAAGAAGATCCATGGAGTCACCTTAATTGATTGTGGTAAGAATCCTAATGTTATCTTCAAACCTAGATCCTGTTTTCCAGATGCTGAAATTTGGCAAAATTTGTGGAAGAGGAAACATCTTGACCTATGACTGAACTAAAGTCTAACCACTTGTTCATTAATATGTCTCTTGGGAAATAAAATAACTCTTTGCAAGAAGGAGAAAAAGAATAAAATAATATGGGAGAAGGAAGGAGGAAGAAGAGGAGAAGGATGAAGAATAGGAAGATGAGGATGAGGAAGACAAGGAGGAAGAAGAGGTGAATTCCAATAGATTCAAGGTTTAGTCCACAAACGTGAGCCTTGAAACCTTTGCTGGTCTTTCATGACTATGATTCAGTTTGATGACTTGAATAAGTTATAGCAAGCCTTAATTTTCTGAACTATAAAATGGGTACAGTCATAAGTGACCCCTACTTATCTGTTTGCGATGCCACACTGATGATGGAGGTATGCCTGTAAAACGCTCCAACCCTTTGCTCATGGTCTATTTAATGTGTCATTACTTTGTTGGTAGTGATTTTGGGGACTATGTATGCTTCAAGGGTGGTAAGGTTAGGTCTCCTAAAGAGGCTGACTCATTTGTCAAAGGCACCAAAATTGATACAATCAGCAATTTTGGATTTAGTTATCCAGCCAAGTATTGAGGTCAACTAACCTATTAAAAGTATTAAAGGATTTGTACTTAGAAGAGAGAAGTCATACGTGGAAGCCCTACTAGGAGAGGTGAGAAGAATAGAAATAGATTCAGGATTATAAATACAATGACATTTCAAATTTGGTAGCTTGAGTGCCATCAGTGCTGTGCTGGTACTCATTCATCTCATGGATATTTCTTCTTTTGATCCAATTTCTGTTCATCATTAAACAGGCACTCATTAAATGTCACTTGCGTACACAACTCTTTCTGGCCAGTGCTATGATTAACACTTTCTCAGGTTTGGTACAAGGCTATGGAAAGCCTTGCTCATGCCCCATTGCTGAGGGGGAAGGAAGACAGCCTGGATCTTCCCACAAACTCAGTCTGTCAAGCGTCTACAGTTTTTCTGACTTTCTGGTTTATAAATGTTCACTTTCCTCTTCTATTAATACTGGTCCATCCTTCTTCCTTTCAATTCTTGGGGTATATAATTTTCTCTGTTACTGACCCTCATTTAACTATGTTTATACAACACCTAGTTTTTGACCCCATTTTTCTTTTATGGTTGGATGGATGGATTGATGGATGGATGGAGGGTGCCTACATCTATATGCCTGGCTATGTGCCAAATGAAGGGTTTACTCCCAAGTGCTCCTTATATTCAAAGTTGAGAGATCTAGTAAGGACCAAACTGAGTCTTTGACAGCCCTCTGAAACAACCAGACGTATTTTTATAGCTTTATTAATAGATGTACACATTTTTGGCAAATATCTAAAGAAATAAAAGCAGTAAGACTGCAGTGAATTGTTCACTTACTAAACTAGCATTCACTTAATGTTAATGTTTTATGTATTAGATATTCTTCGGGGTGCTTAGAATCTATAATACTGATAACGCATAAACCATGGCCTCTCAAAAGTCATGGTTTGGTTGAGAAGCATGTAGGTTACTTATTATTTAAGAACTCTATAGTTTTTAATTTATTCCTTTGTTGAAACTTATTTTCACATAAGTGCAGGGAGCCTGGAATGGCCCATGTATGCTCTTTGGTTGGTGGCTTAGTCTCTGGGAGCTCCCAGGAGTCCAAGTTAGTTGATGCTGTTAGTCTGCCTTGTCTGGACTGAGAGGGGATGTGCCGAATCCTGTAAAGACTTGATGCCCCAGGGAGGGGAAATGCCCAGGGGGGTGCCACCCTCTCAGAGGCAGAGGTGAAGGAGAAGAGGAGGGGTGCAAGAACTCTTCAAGGGAGGACTGGGAAGGGGGCCAACATTTGGGGTGTACATAAATAAAATAATTAATTAATTTTTTAAAAAACATATTTTTAAAGCCAGACTATCATGGAGCATGCCTCTAATCCCAGAACTTGGGAGGCAGAGGCAGATGATCTCTAAGTAAACCAGCCTGGTATACAGAGTAAGTTCCAGGACAGATAGGGCTGTACAGAGAAACCTCTGACTTAAAAAACAAACAAAACAAACAAGCAAAACAAACAAACAAGCAAACAAACTTACTTGTAGTGGCTGGAGAAATGTCTCAGCAGTTATGAACATTTGATATTCTTCCAGAGGACATGGGTTTGATTCCAGATCCCATATCAGGTACCTGTAATTGTTTATAACACCATCACTGTGATATTCATTGCCCTCTTCTGGACCCTATAGGCACTGAGCATATATGGTATATGGTATACTCTCTCTCTCTTTCTCTCTCTCTCTCTCTCTCTCTCTCTCTCTCTCTCACACACACACACACACACACACACACACAAACAATGCATACACATGAAATGAATAAATATATATTAACATCTGATATCTATCCCCCCAAATTAATACTTATAATGCTTCTGAGGTTTTCATTTATTTTGCTTCAACCAAATACTTAAGTCGCCCTAATGCACATGTTCCCAGAGAGGCTAAAAGAGATGACGTCCATTGCTTTCTCAGTTCTCTGTACTGTACCATTCTCATTTCTGTGCTTTTGGTTGACAGTTTCACTCTCTAAAGCACAGAACCAAATACATACAAAGATTCTCCAATATAAGAGACAGAAGGGCTATGATGATCTCAATAAGGAGAAAATATGCACATGACATCTGACCAGGGACAGTATTACTGGGCATGGATTCACTGCCAGTGAATCAACAATATATATTAAGTGCGATGTCCCTAAATAGAAAATGTGGCTGTTTGGTGATGTGTTGATGAAACTGTACCTAGAGGCTTATGGCCACCAAATCCTGTGTCTCCCCTAGAAGCTGTGGTCCAGTGTCTGTGTGCAACAGCCTCAGGTGTGATGACTCAATAGAACAGAGCTATTGTGAATAAGGAGAACGGACCATTTAATTGACTAATTCCCCAAGCATGGTTAAGTGGGAGGACTATGAGGGTATGAGTGGAATGTTTTGGAAAAAGTAGTTACGAGGGGGGGGGGGGTGTTGCTTCTGAGTCCAGTCTTTAAAACTATAAAAAGATGTTCGATGGATGATCTGGATGGTGGCAGGTCATTCAAGGATTGGAGGACCGTGTGTGTGAAGAAATTCAACTATGAAAGACCTGGCAAAACAAGCGTCTCAAAGAGCAGTGAGGTCAGAGAGCTTTAGTCATAAACTAAGCTACAGGCAGGACCTTTCAGTCACTACAAAGTTTCTCTGCATAGTTTAAGCTATAGTTTTTGTATCAAGGAAATATGCAGCATGTCAGCTGTGAAAATTGGCTCAATATTCATAATCAAATCTATTATGCTCCTGCTGAAGCCTGGCCCATGTTTCCGTAGAAACCCCTGGTTACACAAAGGTACCCTGGCCGGCCATTGGCAAGAAAACTCAGGACCCCTGGAGGCCAGCGGAGAAAGTACAACAGAATTCCTGGTGAGACCAGTGAGCTGAGACAGCAAAGTATTGTTAGTGTATAGCATATAGGACAGACAGTACTACAGCGGGTCAGGATACAGAATCCCTCAGTCTCCCCACTTCACCCCTATCTATACTTCCCACCAGTGCATCTGAACCTAGCACTCTCTCAACATACAGTGCAATTCAAGGCACACAAGAGGGAGACTTTCCAAAACAACCCTTCCAAGGTGATTGATAAATGTGCTCTCGCCAGCCTCCTAAGTTCCATTTTGTAGACAACGACTGCCAATGACAGAGTAATTGTTTTAAAGTTCACACAGATTGTCCCAAGGGTCCTTAAGGAATCATCAGTCTCTTTACTTCAGGCTTAGCATGGGCACTCTGCACAGCTCAGCCCCCGCCCGGGTCTCCACTCCCTGCTTCGGTGTGCACAGTCTGCTGTACTGCGGTATCTCCCTCACCCCTATGTGAGTTGTTCTTGTCCTATTCGCTGCCTGTTGAAGGCTGGGTCATCTCTCAGCATTTAACAAGACCCCTTGAAGCTTCCGCTCTCGTGGTAAATGCTTTCTATTCTAGGTCTATAGGGGCAACATCTTCATTCCAACTTCCTCCCTGTTCCATAGCCTGGGCTAACAGCATATCAAAGGCCTGGGACAAGTCCTCATCCATCCGTTAGTAAAGTTCCTGACACTTAGTCAATGTAGGCTATCAAAACAACAACAAAACAAAACACAACAAAAACCCACCACACAAAAAGGATGTAATTGAATTTAGATAGTAAGCTTAGTTCATGTGAACCAGCAAATACTGTGAATGAATACCATCCAAAACAAAGTCTGAACGCACCTGCCCCTAATTGACAGTTTAATTTCACTATAATCTTTATTATGACAGCTTCTGAACTTGTCATTAGCATTACTGATAAAGTTGAAAGACTATTTCATCTGATTATTGTGTCTTAAGAAACACTTAATTATTAAATTCCACACTGATAATTAGAAAACCCTATTATTTCATAATGGACTCAGCAATACTACCCAGGTATCCCTCAATTACTGAAACAGAAGCCACCTCCAAGTGTGCTAAAGTGAACTCACACACCAAGGACTCTCTACTCACCAACATGAGCTGTGTTCCTAGAGAAGGAACGTATAAAATAAAAGATCTGCTCAACTTCCAAAATGGTAGTGTTCCAGGTATAAATTAGTTATCTGGGGCTGATTCACTCATGACCTTCCCAATGCCAGGCCAAAGTTGAAGGTAGACAGGCTAAGTAAAGGAGAAAAGGTGGGACAGAGATGTGTGTGTGTGTGTGTGTGCGTGTGTGTGTGTGTGTGTGTGTGTGTGTGTGTGTGTGTGTGTGTGTTTCAGACAAATAAATCAAAACTAAGATCATGGCAAGAAAAATCCTAATAGAACCATAATAACATAAACTGTCTTCAGAAGGACCAAAAATATAGACTTGTACAGGTCAGGGGGGGCTTGAGAAATTTATGCAACCCAAGAACCATTTCCACGTGGGAGACTATATTATTCTAACTAGACCGTCTAGACCCTGTCTGAATTCTTGCCAAAACTGAACCAAACACTCCACCACTAAGCAGTTCCTGGGAGACTGTTAGAAACACAGACTGTCAGAGCCTTGGGAGACTTAGGCAGAGTAAATTCATCATGGGGACTCACACTGGCCTCAAGCAAGGGGATAGAGCAATGATCTCCCTGAAGCTATTTCCATCGTGGGAGTCCCAGGCTTCTCCTCCTGTTCCCAACCCACAAACTCACTATCAAAAGAAGCCATGGCTGTCATCACAAGTCCTGACACACTGTGAAGGTTTAATATTGTATACATTTTATAATTACCTTCTTTGGTTGGCCGACTGGGGAAAAGAGCAGTCACACTAAGTGTCTGCAAGGCAAACACACATCCAGGGGCTCTGACTCACAACCTGTTTGGCACAGCTCCATCCTCTGGGCTTCCGGAATCTCCCTCTCTTTAATGCACAAAACCTTCTCGGCAGATGTTTTAAAACAATGATCCGTGACAATGAGAGTTTCAGCTACTGTCTCCCTACACCGCAGAATTTTAGACTCACTGTTTAGAAGTCTAAAATGTCTAGCCTTTGCATTTCATAGGCTAGACATTTGGGAAGACTTTTTTTTTTTTTTTTGAGGGATCCCATTCAATAACTGTGGCCTTTAAGGCTGGGTGTGTGTTACTAGGATAGGCAAAGGAAGTGTGAGAACTCGCAGGTTCACCATCCAAAGTAACTTGGGGCGGCGAGAGAGGGGAAGCTAAGTGTTTTGGGGTGATCTGGCGTGAGCACTAGTGTCAGTGTGAGTGTTTACCAGTGGCCTATGGAGATTGTGCCTTTTGGGGGTGTTTTGTTTGTATTTTGTTTGTTTGAAGGGGAAAGGTGAGTATGGAGGAATTCAGGCCTCCTAGTAAATAGCAAGGCAAGTGGCCCAGGCGGAGAGTGAGGGTTACCATTAGCTGGGAGGTACAGTGCTAACAACTGGGTGCAGCTCCTAGTGTCTAGCCTGACTAGAAGGGAAGCGGCCCTCCTGGTGACAGCGAGGTGGGATTCCCGGGCTAGGGCGGGGCGGGCGGGCCGTGGGGCGGGGCGGGGGCGGGGCGGGGCGGGGCTGGAAGCCGACTCTCGGGCTGCGGCTGCCGCGGGAGAGGCGTCCACAGCGGCGGAGCGAGCGGCGGAGCGGGCGGCTGAGCAGGAGCGAGGCGGCGACAGCGGCTACGACTCCGGTGAGCGTGGTGCGTCCGCGACTCGGGTGCGGCAAGGTTCGCGGTCTGGGACTCGCAGGGAAAGGCGCTGCAGAGGCGTAAGGGCCTCCCGGGCGCCGGACTTGGTGGAGCGGGGCGACTGTGGCTCCCGTCGCCCGGCTCGCGACGCCCTGCAGCCCGGGGCGAGGGAGGGAGGCAGCTAGCTCACAGCTCGGTCTTGAACTGTTCTTCTTGGTTCCCGAGCACAGAGGTCTATGCGTCCATTGCTCCTTCTCTCCGGGTCTCTCTCCTGATTTTATTTCTTTTCCAGAAGAGTTCCCCTTCACCCTTCAACCACTCCCACCCCTATCGCCCTGCGCCCCTCCCCCGAACCTTCATCTCCAAAGCTATTCTTCAGGAGACTCGCGATCTTCCTCCTCCGGGTTTCCCTGCGAGGGCCATGCCTCTGCTCCCCTCATTTCTGTACCCCCAAGGCGAGTGGATGAAGCCCGTCCTGGCCCCAGCACACCTGGACCCTTTTGCTGCCACCTGCCACAGAGGTGCTTAGCCAGCAGGCAAACTGCTGTGCCTAGGACCTCTTCTCCTCCGCGGAATTCACTCCCCCTCACGCCAGAACTCCTAACTAGAGTCCAGCAGGAGGAGACTTTTCCAAGCTGGAGCTTTGGGAACAATTTGACCCACTTCCCGAGGCGTTGGTCTCAGGCCAGCCTTGCTTTTTGGTAGACACACCTTTCTCGTTTGCCAGCTGAGAGACTGACAAGAACACCTCTTGACAAAATGTGCCAGCCTGTCCCCTATCCCTTTTCCAAGCTGTTAAACTTCTTGGCCTGTGTCCCCAGAGACAAGGTCTAGGGCCTTTGCCATTTAAATCTGCTAAAGCTCTCGCCCTCACCATCAACCCCCATCTCTGTGAAGATCCCCAGAATTCTGTCAGCCATTGTTGGAAGAGGAAGGGTCCAGTACTCATAGGGCCACCATTCTGAGTTCTGGGCATGATTTCTTCTCCTATGTGGGTGATTCCCTGCAACTTCATAGCCCCAGGCTCACAGGGCTCCCCTGAAGCTTAGTGGTTTCCTTGTGAGAAACTTTGCCTGCTCTGACCAATCACCACCTCTTCTGGATTGTCCCATGCTATCTGCACAGTGCTGAGTCCCCAGGGCTCAGGGAAAGCTGGGTTAGGACCATGCAGTTTGAGAACCGGTGCTGGGCAGCAAGAGGAGGGTGGCTCCAAGCCAGGCCTCAGCTTTGGGAAGACCAGCCTGTTAGGATTGTTCCCTGTCAGACTGAATTTCACACACTGGTTCTGAGGGCTTCATGTGAAGAGAGGAGGCAGACCAGGGGCTGTTTTTCCTGCCTGTTTCTGACTGTCTTGTGTTGCTATGGTGACAGTTTTGCCTCTTCCTCCCCCTGACTCTTCTGGGAGCTGGTTTTTATTGGTCTGTTGTCCTGTCTTTTATGGCTCTAATTTCTTCTTTCTACTTGCTCTGAAATAAACAGTCATAAACATGGGCACTGGGCCCAGGCTGGGGGCTGGCAGAATTCACCTCCTGCGGGGCCCCTAGCTCCTGTGAGGAGAGAATAGTGAATAAGAAGTGGTGGGATAAACCTACCAAGCTCCTTCTTGCTCTCAGCTTTGAGGGAGGGACAGTAGCATCCCAGGTGGGGTACATATTTGGTAGCATACTTCTGGGTATGCCAAACACTTATGATAGCTCACTGGGGGAGCTAGTGTTCTAGGGGAAGGGCAGCCCCCATCTCTCACTTTGCATCTGAGAAGACCAAGCTCAGAGCAAGTGAGCTGTTTCCCATGGGCTCCTGTTGATGTGAGCACACAGTCAGCTCTCAGATTTGATCAATGAAGGGAAGTCATAGACTTGATACAGGGCTCTCTCTGCCTCCCATCCTGCTGTGCTCCCAGTTAAGTCTCAAGGACTTCCCTGCACTAGGAAGTTCATTAGAAAGGGTTCCAGTCCCCTAACCCAGAGACGCATGCTGCCTTCCATGCCCTTTGGACATCCTGAACCCCAAGTGCTGGGGACCCAAGTTGAGAGAGCAGAGTGAAGCCACTTGTGACTTCCTGTTTTTACTCAGCACTGAGAGGAATTCAGTTTGCTTTTGCTTATACTCCCAGGGCCTAGATGCAACTGGATGACTCAAGGACACAGAGCCAAGCCTGAGTAAGGAGTTCTCAGAGAGCTAACCCAGTCCATAGTATCTATCTATCACCCACTGCCCCCTGACCGTGACACTTTGCAGTGAAGTTGTTCCTCCCTTCCTGGTTATTTTTCCCTTCCTTGAATTCTTGTGCTTTCTCTCTTTTGTATGGCAATGTTCCAGTCTCTTTCTCTCTCTCCCTTTTGTATGGCAATGTTCTGGCTTGTTGAACTAGAGCAACATGTTCAGACAAGGGTATCAACAGCGACGTGGTCAGCTGTTGACCCAGAGGAAGTCAGTTCACTCACATGGACCTTATTCTATCTTTCAAATAGACTCAAAGCATCTTTATCTTTCTTGTTGGGTGTTGCTTCTTCTTTTGGGATGAAATGGATTAACCTACCTGCTATGTTTTGAATGGTGGGAAGGCTGAAAGACCATTAGTGCCCTGGGTTTTGTTGGAAGATCTTAAGTTCAAGAGATGTCTTAGCCATGGTTGGCAAGGTTGAATATTTTAGGATTTTAAGTCATCATCTTTCAGGGCTAGTGGCATTTTCTCAAGTTATTTTGTGACGTATTCGTGGAATGTACACCTTCACTTATACACTTCATATTTATGTACCAGATACGGTGCAGGGATCTCAGAGGCATGACACCCCCTTCTAAAAAATGTGGTCTGGTGGAAAAGGAAGACCTGGAAATAGATTTTTGTCATACAGTCAGAGCAGTGTTTTGACAAAGGGAAAAGTGGGTGTGGAGTCCAGAGATGGCTCTTAGTCAGATCATCCCTTAGGGTTGATCAGGTAGCCTGGGCTTGGTGGCTGAAATACAACTAATCAACGACTGTCATCTTGGAAGGCCCTCATTTAGTCTACACAGAATCGAGTGATTATCAAAGAGAGCCCCTCCTTTGGTTCTGTTGAGCATATGGCAAGGAGCCAGTCCTGCCTGTGTCTGGGAGTTTTGATTCATAGATAGTAGCTTCTGGTTCCTGCTTCATCTTGGTTAAAAATCCTCTCTATGGTACAAGAATTCCAAGACTAGGTCTTATAGTGACTGGAAAGAGAGGAGATGATGGAATTGGCATGAATTTAAGCTCTGTTCTGGCTGTGGGGTCCAGAAAGTCTACCTGAGCTCACGGAGCCTCCGTTTGTGTGGCTGTAAAACTCCAATACTTAGACTTGTCTTCTTCCAGATTAAATGGTCTTATGTATTTATAGGGCTTGGCATGGTGCCAATCTCACAATAGACTTGCTCTTATTTACTTGTATTGATTAGAGAAGAGTTCTCCTGTTAAGGGGCTTCTGGGTCCTCTTAGAATGAATCCTGTTAAGGGGCTCTCTGGATGAATCCTGGCCCTTGGAGATCCATTCATTACCTAAGAAGGTTAAAAATTACCCATAGTCAGACTTCTAGCTTTGCTAGTCAATCTTCTAGTTATCTCCCACCAGATAAGCCATGCCTTCCACCACCAGAACAAGTGCCAGCCTCAAACACTTTTCGAAATGGAAACACACTTCCAGGGTTGAAGGAATGCAGTTTTACCCCCCTCCCCCATGAGAATTCTTTAAAATAAATGTTTGCTTAAAAAAGAAAATCCTGGACCTGTTTAGCTGCCTCCTCCCCATTTGTTTTTAAATCTATGTTTATACATTTGCTTGTCTCTATTCTGGATTTAAAGAAATGGGGACAGAGAGGTAAAATCACATCAGCTAGTAAGTGGCAGGGCCAGAATTTAAAATGAGGTCCTGCTTACTCTTTGTTCTATGGCATACAGTCTTGTCATTTTCTTGGCTGGTATGTCAGAGAACCAAAATAAGTGTGTTTGGAGAATACAAGTGGATTTTAGTAAGGGTGGAACTGGTCAGTGCTGTAGTAACTCAGACTCATAGTAAATATTTAGAGAGCTTATTAGGGTTTTGCTCTCGGTGCAGCATTAGCAAGGCTTTCTGCAGCTGGCTGCGGGATTTCTTTTTCCAAGTGATGACTAGAAGGGGACTCCGACACGTCTTAGTCAAGAAAGGACAGTTGATGAAATTCTAAGTGGTTTTGTTAGCACAAAGAATGGATTGTTGGTTTGTCATTAATATAACCCAAATCACTGGGCAGGCCAGGATTTTATCACGGAACATGTGAATGGGAAACATCGCAAGTGACAAGAGATACAACAGAGTTGGAATGGTTCGTGACAGGCATGGCGGTAGGGAGCCTTTCAAAGGCAATGGTGGTGTGGATTTAGTCTGCTGGAATGGCTCCTATCTGGGAAGGTGAGGGTGTGAAGTGGTTTGAACATTATTCCCTAGCCCTTCCTAAGTAAGGTAGAGGCCTTTCCTTAAGAGCCCGGCTGCTCCACGTGCTGAGGGCAGGGACCACACTTCCCAGGAGTGTGCTTACCAGGTCCAGCTGAGCACTGCAGACAGATGTGGTGCTATTTGCAATTATCTCAGGGTCTGAGTCTGGTGTCTGCTTATTTAATGACTTCACTTCCTAATAAAAATTCTGTATGGCATAGATAATTAGATTTTTAAAATGAAACTGGGAAAGAGAGTGCCCCAAAGAGTTTAATTGTAGTTTTATGATGGATCAAACATAAAAACGGGACCATTCGTTTATATAACCAATGCTTGCCGTGTGGGCTCTTGCCCTTGGCCTGTACTGGGTTGAGAGCCTACAGATCAGTGTGTTATCATCCCTGCCCTCAGGTAGTCCCCACTCCAAATGCAAAGTGAAGGAGGAAGCACCGTCCTAGGCATGGCCAGAGTCATAAACCAGCTAGCTATAGGAGGAGGTAACATGACACAGTAGAGTCCATTATCCTTTGCCATTAAGGTATCATCTCAGGGATCTCAGTTCCCCCCTTGAATGCTAAAACAGAAAAGGCACGTGCCCAGGAACAACTACATCCAGCTCTTGATGCCCAGCCTAACTTCTAGGATAAGGGAGGAACAAGCCCCTGGGCTCCTGCTTCCCTGGCTATGAAACAGGAAGGATTTGATGGCTCAAAGGACTTCTCCGTGTCTAGTCTGATGGTCTTTGAAACCCTTTGGTTTATTTTTCTCAGCAGTCAGTGAAGAAGGGTGTCCTAGAAGCTTTAGTGAGCCAGCTTGTTGAGAGAGCTGAGGAAAGTCAAGAGTACTTCTAGGGAATTCTTTTAGAGACCTGCTCCCTCCCAGGAAGGGAGCCATTTTCTGATTGAGCAACCCCCAATACTCCCAAATGGTTGAAAATCAGAGCGGATGAGAGCAGAGGACCAAAGAAGGTCACAAGAGTAGTGCTGAGCTAATACCATTTTCCATAACTTCCATTAAGGTGAGTGGAGAAGGGGCTGGTCTTACATGCCCACCACCTACAATTGTCTTCTGCTTTGAGCTGATGTCCTTAAAACCTTTTTGGGGGGAGGGTATGGAGGGAGCCATGTGTTACTATTTTCAAACTAAATTAAAATGCACATGAGGAGCAATGGACAATATACGTATTTTAGGGCCTTCAAGTATTTTCAAAGCCATCAGCAATGAGGTCTTGGACCATGCAGGAGCAGTAATGCAGCTAAATCCAAGTCAGCCAGAGAGGGGAGGCAGCACCTGTGGCCAGGGGCCTGGATGCAGAGTCAGAAAACACCGTAGATCTTATGTCCACACTGTTTACCCAAGTGCAACCTGGGCTTTCATAAGTAGTCTTGTTTTGGTTTGTTGTTGTTGTTGTTTAATTTGGATATTTTCTTTATTTACATTTCAAATGTTATCCTCTTACCCAGCTTTCCCCCTTCCTAGAAACCCCCTCTCCCATCCTCTCTCCCCCTGCTTCTATGAGGGTGTTCCTCCACCCACCCCACTTCCACCTCCCCACCCTCAATTCCCCTACTCTGGGGCATCTATCAAGCAAGCCTTCATAGGACCAAGGACCTCTCCTCCCACCGATGCCTGACAAGGCCATCCTCTGCTACATATGCAGATGGTGCCATGTGTACTCCTTGGTTGATGGCTTAGCCCCTGGGAGCTCTGGGGAAGATGTCTCCTTAATTTAATTTTTGAGTCGTCTGCCGCCTTTGGTGCCATGCGGGCAGCAGCATTTATGGAACAATAGAAGATCTTGTCAGCAAGATAATACCAAGCATTTGATAACCATCTGGGGCAAAGTTCTGAAGGACATGTGCAGCAGATATTAACTCTGCCTTGTGGCTGGGGAAGCTGACATCCAGAGATATTTTTAGGAACTTCCATAATGTTGCCTCACTAGGAAGATGGCCAAGATGGTGTTTGCTCCTATGTAAAATGCCTTTGAGAGCCATTTTTTCTCTTATTTTACGCACAGTGTAAATAAGAGACCTCACATATGTGAGGAATGTGGTACACATCAGCAAGTTTCTTCATAAAATACTCAAAAAGGTAGCAATTCTGTGCTAGTCAGAGCCACCTCCACTCTTCAAAACCGTAACACACCAAGTCAAATCAAGCTTATGTTTTAAGTTTCTCCCTGCAAGTGACTGGTGTCTTTCAGAGTGTCCTTTGCTCAGTGTGTTTTGTCAAAGGACGCCATCTGATAGTAATGAGCCAAGCCTGAACTCAGTCCTGCTGAGTGGTGGGTCCCTCCCAGCTGAGGCAGGTGCTGTGCAATGTATTTTTCATACTCTTCCCTGGGACAGCTGGCAACCCAGGAAATACAATAGAACTATGTTCTCAGTGTACAGAATGACAGAGTCAGATGTACATGAATACCTTTGGTGTCTTTATCCTAATTTCAGGGGGTATGGATGGGTGGGTTGGGTGGGTGTATGGATAAGAGATTAGAATAGGAAAGATGCAGAGATGGAAGAAGAAGTGAAGGTGAAAAAGAAGAGATGGATGAATGTGAGAAGGGGAGAGGGAGAGGGAAGGAGGAAGGGAGAGTGTGATATGTGTATGTACCTATATAGACAAATATATAATATATTGAGAGACAGACAGACAGACAGACAGACAGATTTATCCTACAATTCTGAAATCCAGAGTAATAACATGTACCTGGGAGTTTGAGAGTCTTTGGAGCAAACAGATGATTTGGAATCTTGGCATCTCCCTTGGTCAAATTCCTTAAGTTTATGAAATTTTCCAGCTTGTACATGATAGGTGATGATGTTCGTGTCTCATGAATGGTATGAGGGATATGTGGATCAAATATTTATTAGGTACTCTTTTTGCTTGGGCTTTGAGTAGAATC
This sequence comes from Apodemus sylvaticus, assembly GCF_947179515.1. NCBI lineage: Eukaryota > Metazoa > Chordata > Mammalia > Rodentia > Muridae > Apodemus > Apodemus sylvaticus. Next base: position 106,060,553 of record NC_067477.1, on the reverse strand, counting down.
TGTTTGAAAAAGTTTTGACCTCTCTTGTAGGTTCCTCTTTGGTGTTCTGATGTGAGCTGCCACAAAAGTCCTCCCCCCTTTCCTTTGACAACCCATCTCTGAATCTCCCCCTGAAAAGTCCCATCTACAGGCTCCCATCTCTAGCCTGTGAGCTGTCGCTCCACAGGACACACACAAAATAACCTTCGTGTAGTATTGCTGGATCCCAACAGGGAAAACCAAGAATCAGTCTGTGCATGTTTATTATCAGTCTTCTTGCTCATTTCCTTATTATTTAAACCATTTTTCCCTAGTGTGTTGAGATTTCAAACACGGGCTCTTAAATACCTTCCCAAGAAATGAATAGGGTCAACGGCAATCTTCTGACACATCCACATCTTCTAGTTGTTGAGTCGAAAATTCAAAAAGCTCTATCACTATTTTGGAAGTAAAAGCTAGCCCAATTTCATGTGAGACTATTTATAACTCTTACTGGTCTCATTTTGGGATGAATCAGTTTTTCAGCAGAAAGATGAGTGCTTCAGACCCTCCGGGGGGAGCACATAAGAGGTAAGTATGAGCTTTGTTCCCTTCTGAAGTGAAGAGAACACCAAATTTAGAGGCACATCAAGTCTGAGAAAATCGTTCCAGTAAGGACTGATGGGCTTTTGTTGCAAATATCTACAGGAACTCACAGTATCCCTGGGGTTAGGAAAAAATGGCGACATGTTTTATCTCTGGAGACAGGGTGGTTCACTGGTCATGCTATTGGCATGTCATGTGGGAAGAGGGTCATCTAGAAATAGGGAACCTCAGCTGAGAAAATGCCTCATTTAGATTTTCAGGTAGGCAAATCTGTAGGACATTTTCCTGATTGATGATGGATGTGGGGAGGCCTACTCTCTGCGTGCTGCACCACCCCAGGGCAGGTGGTCCTGAGTGATGCAAGAGAGCAGGCTGGACCACCTAGCAAGCAGTGTTCCTCCATAGTTCCTGCTTCAGTTCCTGACTCCATGTTCTTGCCTTGTGTTCCTGCCCCTGTCTTCCCTCAACGATTGGCTATGACTGGAACATGTAAGCAGAATAAACCCTTTCCTCCTCATAGCAGGTAATGGCCATAGTTGCTTTAGGTCATGGTATTCATCACAGCAATAGAAAGCAAACTAGAAGAGATGGAACGGTCACACAGTTCTCTCCATTCTAATCAGAAGCGTCAATGGCCGCTTTCCTACTTTTTCCACTTTAGAATGCCTTATGTGAACATATTGTTAAGAATACCAACAATTTGTTCAGACATGGCTTCCAAAAGTTTCAAAAGGGCAAGGCAGTTTTCCAAGCTGAAGTTTCTTAGAAGTAGAAGGAATTTTGTTGTGTGTGTGTGTGTATGTATGTATATATATATATATATCCAAGTGTGGCATTAGGGGAAGACAGAGGGACTTTTTAAAAATGACTCATCATCATTTTAGCCTTGTGAGGAGGAACCAGGCTTGAAGAGGGAGCATGGGGAAGTGAGAAGCCCCAAGCAGAGCGTGAGAAGGTCTTGGCTTCCAGTTAGGGCTTGCTCTTGACTTACCGAATGACCTTGGACTTGTTACTTCCTTTCTTCCTAGGAGTCAAGTTGAAGTAAATGCCCTTTGTCTTTCTTTGAGCCTGGGTCTGGATGCCCAGGCCCCAAAGGACAGGAATAAAAGTGAGAAGGGAGACACACCAACTGCCTGCTAGGAACCTCTTCTATGGTTCTGTTCAGCCCATGAGGACTTGGGACACAAGAAGGCCTCTCCCAACTTTCCTTTACTTCTTTCATAGCAATGATCTGTCCTTTAGTTGCTGCTGTCCTGATACATTTCCCCCCAGAAACTTCAATCATTCTTAGGGACAGTACTTGCTGGGTGATAGACCGACTAAGAAGACAGTGGCCACAGCCCCAATTGTCAGCGGCCCTCTATAATAACAAGTTGAGAACACACTGTGCATTGTGGTAACAAAGAAGGCCGGAATAGTTCCCTCTTGGGGAGGAGAGGACCAGGGTTAGGTCTATGCAGCAAAATGAAAGGGTGCAGATCCCAGTGTTAAAGTCCACATCTGTGTTGATCTGGTACTGAAATAGGGACATTTAGGCAAAGAAATTGTATAACCTATACCCAAGTGACCCCTCTCTCTCTCTCTTGCTCTCTCTCTCTCTCTCTCTCTCTCTCTCTCTCTCTCTTTCTCTCTCCTCTTCTCTTTTGAGTTTATACTTCATGTGCGTCATCATTCTGACTTTACCCTGCTGGAAGCTGAACTTTATCCCAGGATCCATTAGGTATGACAAGTTGTAGGTCTACATTCTTCTGGGATCAGCTGGAGGAGATTCTCCCTCAGCAGGAGCTGTGACAGGATCAGGGCCTTTAACCTAACAGGAAGTTTCCACAGTGCAGAAATGACAGTGGGGCCTGGGGCCTTCAAAGCCTTTGATTGGCACAGACTGTTGGAGTTCACGAAACTCTAAATAAGGCCTACTTCAGAGTACCACTCTGAAGTAATGGACTTTATCTGTTCCAGAAGCTTCTCTGTGTATGTGTGTGTTCTCCCATAGAAGTTTATTTATTATTTACTTATTTAGTATAAGTGTGTTTCTCATATGCAAGTTTATTTATTATTTAGTTATTTAGTATGAGCAAAAGTATGTTACATATAAGTCAATGTATTCTTTACTTATTTAGTTTATGTGTGTGTTGTATGCATGCATGCTTGCATACACATGTAGGCTCACTTGCCATGATACTTTGGTGTTATAGTTTAGTGGAACCTGTGGGAATTCACTCTTTCCCTTCACCTTATAGGTTCCAGGGATCAACCTTAGGCATTAGGCTGAGGAGCAAGAGCCTTAGCCCACTGAACACACTTGCCGTGCCTGCTGTGTTCGTAGGGCATGTGTAGGAGGTGTGTAAGTGTGTAGAAAAGTGTGTACTTGAGAGTAGGCCAAAGGTGTAGCATGAGTATGTGTGTACTGTAATGTGCATGTATGTACTTTGTGAGTGTCTGTGTGTAATCTGCATGGTTTGTGTGAGACAATATGTTGTTTTGCTACATGCTTTGAGTATGTGCAAACTATGAGTGTGCATGCCTTGTTATAGGTGTGTGGATGTATCAGAGGGGAGAGATGGATATGCTTTATGTGTGCTGGGTGTGAACCAGAGTGTATGCTGGGTTATGTGTGTAGTGCCCATGTTGGGGGCATTTGTGTGTTCTTTCAGATCTAGGATGGGGTTGCTTCATGCAGGGCCCTCTCAGGTTTTATAGACATAGCTTTGACTTAATCCAACCCTTGCCTTTGTGTGGCTCATGAAAGAAACTGACTTCTAAAGAACTCCTCTAGCTGAAGCTGAGGGACCTTCTGGGACATTTTAGGCACCAGTGCCCACAGGAAAATGCAATGCTGAAACCAAGTGGCAGAATGCAACTGAACCATGCTTTCTGGGGACAGTGTCTAAGCCCTCTGTTTAGACCCCTGTTTCAAGAGACAGACCCTTGAAAAAATTCATTCTTGTATATATAAAATACATACATACATATATACTTCAAAATGTTTAAGTATGGCTTTGAGAAAAGGAAAGAAAGAAAGGAATGTGAATACAGGTTATAAAAGTATAGGAGACTAAACATTTATTCCATTTCTTAGCATGGTCCATTGCTAGAAGTGGGAAAGATGGGGAAAGAGGAGAAACTGCTGTTGCCTCTGCCCTGTGTGGCTATGACTTGCTCTGCCTTTGCTTCCTGTGTCTTCTCACAGGTCAAATCAGCTGGGGAGTCGGAAGAGCTGTGAAAGAGAGGGAACAGAAGCAAGGATGAAACATAGCTATACAGTTCTGCTTACGGAGCTGGTAGCGATTAGGAAGAGGCTGTGGGCACAGGAAAGCCTGTGTGGATCTTGATCCCCGTTACTGAGTCTGGTTCTGCAGCTGATCTGGCCCAGCTTGTGAGGTCCACTTTCCTTTCTGAGTCTCACCTCTTCCGCCTCTAATGAGAGAGCTTAATAAGGTGCCCCTTGAAGCTGGACTGGGAGACAGACCTGGCCTTGTGCACCAGTCCCAGAGGCTTTTGAGGTGGGTTGGTGGGAGGCAGATCTGTTTTTAGCCTGAGGTTATTATGGAGAGCCTCATTGTGCAAGATGGAAACTGGGGTTCCCTCTAAATGTGAATGTGTGGGTGACTATGAATATACCAGGAAGGGTCCCTCATTATATACATAGCTCTTGCTTGCTCCCCACTTTAACCCTCTGTGTGCTGGAGTTCTTTCTTTGACTCCCCTTCCCTCCTCTCCCCTCTACTCCCCTCTTCTTTTCCCCTTCCCTTTCTTTTCCACAGTGTACTTACTAGAACTTAATAATAAGGTAGTGAGTTTTGCAAATTTCTCTGTTAAACCTCAAATTCAGCAACAAGTTCGAATAGCTTATATAAGCCAAGATACCTACAGTGTGCTGCCTATTAGGTTGTATATACATGTGAGGGTTTTCTTTTTGCTAACCAATAATTTTCAGGTTACCTAGACCCAAGTTGACCCCTAAGTTTTCAAAGAATTCTTAAATCTTCTTTTGTATTAATTAAGATGAGTTATGTTCTTTAGCAAACATTTAGCCATAAATGAGCATTAAATTATTTTGCTGGCTTGGTCTTTTGTATATACTTCTCAGGCAACAAATACTGGCAAGGCACATCTTTAATCCTTCTTTAAGAACCAAGACATGGTGACTAAGAATGCATTTTTTTCCCTGAAATTGCATGAAGATATAGGACTCAAAGTGGGTAGCATAAATGGGGTACAATCTGTCTATTTCTGAACACTATCTGTGTTCCCATACCACACACCCCATGATGGTTCTAGGTCACAGGGTTTGCTTTGTTTCTTTTTCTTTTTCTTTTTCCTTTTCCTTTTCTTTTTTTCTTTTTCTTTTTCTTTTTCTTTTTCTTTTTCTTTTTCTTTTTCTTTTTCTTTTTCCAGGAAAAGACACTCTCACTTTCTGTCCATAACTAGTCCCTTAAGCTTCAGAAAATACCTTCCCAGATTGCTTTCTTTGCCTTTTTTTTCCCAAAAGGAGTTTCATGCCCCACTCCCGACCTTAATGTATGTAAATTTCATGCAAATGGTATCTTCTGTTTGCCACGGGCTTCCAAAGTGCCAGACTGCTGCTCTGGAAACTTTCACATGTGTCAAGTAACAGTAGAGGATTCTGGGTGCTCGCTATAGAGAGCAAAGCTTAGATGCAGTGTTGCCCTTATTGCATTGGAAACGTGTGGCCTGCTTTCACAGAGCGCAGTTCAGAGAATAGTTGGTATTTTGCCCTGGCCCGGAGTTCAGACATCCTTATTACAGCCTGGGATCATGTCCTGATGACTCTTTAGCTCCCACCCTCACTGTACTGGGCTTCCCCAGTTTCTTTCTGTGGTTAAAACTTAGACCCCTGGCTGTGGAGAAAGACGTGCTTCCTTTTAGCCTCTCTCATGTTACATCAGCCCACACTGGTTGGCATGATTTTTCTGTCAGAAAATCCTATTTTTAGTTTTATGGCTCATCGTAGACTTGCATATATTTTTGTATTAGCTTCATATTACAGAAGGAAAAAAAATGGAGTTGCATCCTCTTTCCAAAATGCTGTCTGGACTTCAACAGATTCTTAGGGACTCACTTCTAACAGACTCTTCCTCTGTTCCCCACCAAATTCATCCATCCACTTGTTTAATGGGTATTCATTGACTATCTATAATCAGGTCCTTTTCTGTGAAGGGGGGGGGGTGGTGGTTAAGCAGTGACCCAGACAGATAAAATTCCCTGGCTTCACAGATTTGATTATATTCTTATGAGGAAAGATGGGCCAAGGCACATGAGCAAGTAAAATAAAATAAGAGAGTAACATGAGGTAAAGCAAATCTCAGCTGATTCTAGAGCAGTGGCTCTCATCCTTCCTGATGCTTCGGCCCTTTAATACAGCGCCTTACGCTGTGGTGACCCCCAACCATTAAAATTACTTTTGCCGCTTTCTTTATTATCTCAATTTTGTGACTGTTATGAATCATAATGTAAATATCTGATATGCAGGGTATCTGATATGCAACCCTGTGAAAAAAGAGTCATTGTCCCCAAAGGGGTCACAACCCACAGGTTGAGAATCACTGGTGTAGAGGGTGAAGCTTTTCTGAGAGGAAGTACAGTCACTATTTTGAGCAAGATGGTCAGGGAAGGCCTCACCAGAAGGTGGGGACTGTGTGAAGACCTGAAGGAAGTAAGAAAGTGAGCCTCCTGTGGATAGCCATGGGAAACCATTGTCTATGGTGAGCCTCAGCAAATACCCAAGCAGGGGTGAAGTCTTCCTGGCTGGAGGATGGTAGGCATAGCTGAGGGAACCAGGTGGCTTTCAGGTGGTTACCAGCCAGCCTGTGAGTTCAGTACCTCCTGCCTCCCTCTGACTGAGACTGTAGACTTCATATTTACTGTTAACTGGTTTGTCTGACACTAGACTGTGCACCCAAGAGGGCAAGCCTGGGCTGGTTTGTAATCACATCTCTAGCTCACCCCTGGGGCAGGAGGAGAATTTTGTGGTCTGTTTCTTTTCTTTTTCTTTTTTTCCCCCAAAACCAAAAAGTCCTAGTCGAAGATGATTGGGAACATGGAAGTTTTGGGGTGTGCTGGCTCCACACCCCCACTTGGCTAGATTTTTGCTAAAAAGCCATCGGGCAGGATGGCTGTAAAATGAATGAGGTGCCAGGCAAATCTGGAAGTGAGCCAGAGGAGGGAAGAGTGTTAACTGGAGTCCTGAGGATGAAGAAAAGCCCCGGGGATTAACTGTACAGGAGGTCCCTGCTGGGGACTGGTGTTTATACAGTGTGACTTCAGGGCTGGCCCTAGAAAGCTCTGCAGAAACTCTTCAGTGTGTTAGGATCTCATCCAGGATTCCCATTCACCACTAGGGTGACTCAGAGGGAGCAGGGAAGACCTTTCAAGGAAGAAAAGAATTTTCTCAGTGGTTGGGATCCTTCTTCTCTCAGACCAGAAGAGTTGTACCTGAGAGGCTTGAGTTCCTTTGTTCGTTCTGGGTGGGAAGCCACACTGAGGAATGCAGGTGAGCTCAAGAGGAGAGGAGAGGGCTCTGAAGAGCACCCTGAGGGTAGGCCACCTCTGTACTGCCTGTTCCAACTTCCGGTGCCTCCCAATCTGACTCTTGCATCCTTAGGATAGAAAGATGCCCCAGCAATGTTTGCCAGTGTAAGCCAGTTAGAAGATAGTGATGAGGAGAAACTGAGGAGAGAGAGGGAGAGGGAGAGGAGGAAGAGGGAGGGAAGGAGGGGGAGGAGGGAGAGGGGAGGAGGGAGAGGGAGAGAGAGAGCATCATGATTTCAACCAAAATCTGTGTGTCTGTGTGTCTGACTGTCTGTCTGTCTGTGTGTTCGTGTGTATGAACATATATGTTTGACTATCAGTTATTACATTGTTGGGACCTAGACAAGTGAGGCAAGGTTTTTTTTCGGCTCATCTGTGAGACAGTTTCAGTTTGTCATAGGGGAAGAAGACACAGTGCAGCAGCTCAGGCCATGGTGACAGTGAGAGCCTGTGGAAGAGGCTTGCCACACACCCAAGGACTCCGCAGAGACCTGTCTTCTCTGAATAGTCCAGAACTTGCACAGTTTCCCTGACCTCCACAATTGGTGCCATCTGCTGGGGACCAAGCCTTTGAAACCTGAGCATATGTGGGTACACTTCAGATCCACACTACAAGTATGCATGCCATGAGTGTGAACAAGCGGAGTGTTCACTCACGTGCATTAGGGAGAAAGGAATTTCACTGCTAGGTCACAGATGGGAAGTTTGCTTAGATACAATACAGGGCAAACAAAGATTTGTCTTTATTTTATTTTTAGTTAAATAGCTGTTTTTGAGGGATGAACTGACAGCACATGAACCTTAGGGAGCCTGGGTGGGAGGCTGGAGAGGCGGTTAAAAGCATACACTGTTTGTGTAGAGGACCCAAAGTTTGATTCCCAGCAACCACATCGGGTAGCTCTGCCTGTGGCTGCAGATCCAGGGGACCCAGTGTCTCTTTCTGTTCTCTATAGACACCTGCAGGCAGTTACACATACCCTACAGGCACACACACACACACAGACACACACACACACACACACTTAAAAAAGATCTTGCAGAAGCCTGGGTTGGTTGCAGAAGGCCTGGCCTCAGGGAGACTGAATTCTGTGCCCTAACCATTGTGATAAGTTGTTTGGATTTTCTGATTTAGGTGTGCATTGCAAGTTTTTGAAGTGAACATGTTAAGAAGGCAAAACAAAACAAAATAAAAATCAACAACACCACCAAGGAAATATTTTGGTTACTTGATATTAAAGGGTGCAAAATTAATTCTGTGTTTGTGCGTGATGTTCCCTGGGCTCTCCTGTCCTCATGGTCCAGTGGGGTTGATCCCTGCCCTGCTTTCCACCCTCTAGATGGTATTTTACAGTAACAAACAAGTTTTGACACAGATTAAAGTCCTGCGCAAATCACATGCCTATCTGGGGCCTCTGTTCACCATGTGATGCCTGGGTTGAGATGAAGTCTTAACATTTGTTCAGAACTCAATTTGTGTCAACTTTGCTCCTCTTGGTATGTCTCCAGCGGACTGTTTGGGCTTTCTTCCAACCTTCAGAACTACTTTTCCTGATTTATATTAGTATTTGGCCTCTGTAGTTGAACGTAATGCTTTAATAACATACACATGGGCACTCTTAGCTGACTACCAGGAGGCGATTATTTTCTTTTAGTTGCTACTGCGGTAATGAGGTGGCAGGGGTCCGGGGTGGGGGTGGGGGCAGGGGTGGCGATGCTCAGAGGAAGGAGGCCTGGTACTGCATGGAAACATCATCTGTGGGCAAAAGGGGAGGGTGGTGTCAAAATTCAACCTAGCCTGGGTTAACACTGGAAACCAGTGATGTGAACCGTGGTGGGAAACCACATGTAAGGTGCCAGTGCCCCCCAGAAATAGCTGCTGAGAACCAAGCTGGCTAGCAGAGGGCTGCGTTCTGCAGAATGCCTTCCCTGCCTGCCTGCAGGGTTGGGGAGCACAGGCCAGGGTGAAGAGTGTCTAAGCTGACAATCAAGCTGACTCATCCACCCCTGTTGAATAGGCTTTTTTTTTTAATGGAAAGTAAAAGGGAAAGGAGAATAGAGAGAGAAAAAAAGAACAGTTAAGTTCTGAAGCAACAATAGGAACAAGAACATTGCATTAGTCACCAGAGTCAGACTGAGCCTGTGAACTTCTGTCCTGAGTAAAGACCTCGCCGAGGGGCCACGGAGGTCAATGCTCTTTCTGTCCTGCCGAAATCACACACCCTCTGTTAGCATTCCCCAGTCTCATTCCAGGCCTGTGGAGAGCATTCTGGGAATTTCTGTTGAGGGGTCTTAAGACCACTCCCCATCCTGAGCTCAGGGAGATCTCCCAGGCCACAGAGGAGGGACACCCCTTTCTGACACACTTCCCTCTTCTCTGTGTGACCGCATGGTACCCCGGGGGTGAGAGCTGAGGAACTGGCCCATCTTGTTGGGTGGGACCGGGAGCACTGTATTCTGATTCCGTGTCTTTAGTTGCACACTTCCTGTTCACTGGCTAGATCACCTCTGATACTGGGAAATGTCCCGAAGGCAAATGAAACCTTTATGGTTTGCTAGAGTTTTAATTATCTGCACTTTGTACGGGCTTTACTCCCATGCAAGTAGGAAAGCCTTTCATTGCACTTGGTTATTAAAATGTGCACGGGTTTGTTTATCCTGCTTCCTTCCTGTTTGATTTACCTTCTTACGGACTTTTAGTTCATGGAGACATTACTCATAGAGAGGACTTAGTTCTCTCATCTAATCCATTATAAATGTTGTATATCAGGCAGTTACACAGTGTAGAGGTAAGAAGATCCCCATCCTAGTAGTTGAAAGCAACCTGTATCCCCTTTATGCCACATTTCAGAAGATGTAAGTGGGCTTCTGTAGTTCGTCCCATATTTCTTATTATATTGGTGACCAGATTCTTTTGGAATGGGTCAGGCTAACATTAGGAAGACGAGGGTGAGGAAGGCAGCATAAATGTGAGAAGCCTGCCGAGGCTTCTACTGGGATGCAATGTTCTCTATGCCATTCACATCCCCTTTGTTAAGCAAGACAAGTGATCAAGTATTCTATCAGCTGATACCTTCCCATAGAAGAGGAGGTGGACCATGCAAGGCACATGGAAGCCAGTAAACCTGTGTGATCCTTTGGCATTGGGAAAATGGTATATAGACTAGCCTCCACATGGTAAACCTATTTCATAAAATGTGAACAGTATCTTCTTAGGAAGACAGTATTTGGTGGTATCCAAGGAATGAAGTATCTGATGTCTGTATTTTTGAGGGAAGTATCTGTACTAGAAAAGCTCCTTGACAGAAGAAACTGTCCTATGTACTATTAAGTCTTAGGAGCCAGCCCTGTATTCTGCCTGGTAAATAGTAGGTGGTCAATACATACATGTTGATCTGAATAAATCCATGAGATCATAGCTGCTCCAATATTCTAGAAACCCAAGAAAACCAAACATAGTTGTTACTCTATATCTAAAGATTCACAGCCTGTAGATCCCACTAGTCGTAAGTGGAAAGCATTTGAAGATAGCTTGCATTCCAGCTTATGTAACCTACATCAGTGTAACCTGAAGAGTTACAGTGCTGAATGTGTACGTGTCATTATTTTCTAAGCAATGCCCTTTGCAGTGATTTATATAAGAGGTGGTTTAAAGTAATAGAATGCATACGGGTAGGTTATGAATAAATATTAAGCCATTTTGTAGAAGGATTTGAACATCTGTGAACTTGGGTGTCTGGGAGAAGCACATTCCCAGTAGATGCTGAAGGATGACTATATAATTATTCTCTCTGCAATCTACTTGTGATTAGAAAATTTGACAGTGCACATATGTCAGCTGTGTAAAAGGTACATATGTTTATCAACTTATCCCTTAAATTTAAGCATAATCCAATTCCTCCAGTATTTAACCCTATCTTAAAATTCATTATAATATCAAAGAATATCAATGCTGCTTAACTCAGGGTCCCAACATCTTGATGATCAATGTCTTTGACAGGGAAAGCAATCACATAGTGCTTTTGACCATAGTCGTACTTTTCTTTGGGTCTGTCCTGAATGCTTCTGATTCTTACTACATCTTTACTGTAGCACTTTGGGGACAACATTGCCTATTGCTATTTTGTGTTGTAGGAGGACTCAATGAGATGATAGATTAGTTTAGAATCTTCACATTTGGGGTGGGGACATGTATTGTGTGGGTATCCAAGTTGGACAGGATTTCTAGTTAATTCCAGTTTGGGGTCTCGAATTCTTGGAATGGTTTGTTGGAATTTCCTATAGTGAGGTTCATTCGAAGCACAAAAGACATTCCCAGAGACCCTATCTCTCTTTGTCACAGACCTCTGGATTATGTCTCCTATTGGCCTCGGTCAGACAATGCTAGTTTACAGAGACTGTAGCACCAACTATAACTCAGGAACCATGGTACGCCAAAAGCCATCACAGGAGAAGAAACCTAACAGGGAGAATTAACGTGTTGACCTATGAGACAAATACTCAGCCTTCTAAAGCTAACCACACTCTGGAAGCTCCCTAATATATCCTCTGAGGTGGTACCACTCTGTCAATCTATTTCTCTCTAAGAACTAGACTAACTCACAGCTGAAAAGGCCAATGTGACTGGTGGCATGCCCTTGAGGACAATGCCATTCTTCTGGCTATGCTGGCGTGGGCATTCTAGCACCATTAGTTGAAATGATTTTATCCTGAGCATCTAGAGATTTCCCAGTCCACCACATCATCCCATCCTTTGCTTATCAGGATTATTAGATATCTATAAGACAAACAAACAAACAAAAATCAAAACATAAGAATTGTTGGGTTCCCCTCCAGAGGGACAAAAAGAAAAGAAAAACTGGTGCAGATATGTTTTAGCATTAAGAAAGAAACTATAGGCTTTATTTGCACATCAAGTGTTTTTAACTTCTGCTGATATTAGTGAGGTAACACTCAATACCCAGCTCTGAAGTTACATGGGGAACTGAGAATTCTACCTTGTCACCTTTGATCTTTGTAATTATCTTGGGAATTAGATGCCATTACCACTTTCCCCAGCTCATGGAGGACAGAAAAAGAACTCATATATGTACCTGTCCATATATGGTCCAGGTCAGATAGCTGATAGCTGGAAGGGAAAGAATTGAAACCCTTAGTACTGAGTGTGCCCAGTCCATAGCACATATTCTTGCTTTGTGAAAGCAATGGTCAGTGGCCTGATGCCCTCTGCTTGGTACTGAGGAAATTCATCTCCCCGTATACCTGGGCCAGTGTGACTGAGCCTCTGTTATATAGCTTGAGGAGACTGTCAGGAAGGTCTTGATGACCAGGAGAGGCCCACTACAGAGTCACCTGCCATTTGCCAGCACATGTTTGTGCACAGAACAAGTGCTGCTTAGGCCTGGTGTCCCAATGAGGGGCTTCTTCCTATGTAAATCTTTTAGCATCTCCCCACAGCTGAATGTCTACCCCTTATACTTCCAAGCATGTGCAGTTGTATCAGGCCTGTGATACTGGGCCAAGTTCAATCAGTCATTTATTTTCTTATTCAGTGAACAAATGTTTATTGAATGTATATTATGTTACTGGTGTCTCGAGTAAAGTGAAACCCCTGTTTGTCTGTCAGTCTGTCTGTGTGTGTCTCTCTGTCTATGCCAAGGTCCACATTGTGTTAGGCAGTGATAGATATCCTTGAAAGGTGTAAGAACAAAGGAGGTAGGAGTGAAAAGCATTTCCAAGTGATTCAGGGGGAGACAGTTTTATGACTGGATAGATAAAAGAAGTTGGTCAGGTTGAACCATGTGAATATCTCAAGGGAAAGTGTAGAACATACAAAATAGAAGGAAAAAGAAATTAGAGAGACCCTCCTCCACCAAGTAGAATGCAGTTTATGAAATCAAAGATCTGCAGAAGAGGGCAGAGTATCTGGGATAGACTTAATACAACAATCAGAGGTCATGGGAGAGGTAGAAGCTGGACTCCATCTGATGGACCTCATAGGATGTATATTAAACAAGGAGAAAGAAAACCAACACAGAAAATGATACATATGCTCAGCTCTGACCTGGGTCAAATCCGTTTTTAATAATTTTGTAAGAGAATCTTCTCTAGGCAGTATATCTGAGCAAGCATGACACATACTTGTCTGTCATGAGATAATTCACCAGTGACAAAGATGAGGTGTAGACAGTCTCAGGTATGAGAGCTAAACCTACAGCAAATTTATCAAACATATTTTTGGAAGGAAGACCATAGTCAATGAATCAATAGTTCTGTTGCTTAAAAAATTACTAGCGATTCTATTATTTGGTGTATGTTTTATGATGGATCTATGTGTAGATCAGAGATTTAGACTAAAAAAATGACAGCTAAATAAGTGATAGATGATGGTGACAGGAGAGAGGGGGAAGGACAGGTGGGGAACTAACACATGCAGCTGTAGAAGCCTGGAACTCCCAAGATCTGCAGTTGGCACACTAGAGTGCCAGAAGAGCTAAGGGTCTAGATCCAGCCTAGATCTGCAAGACTGAACACCAGGGGAGCTCACAGTGTGAGTTCCAGTTCTAGTCCAAGTCTAAGTGCATTAGCCCCATGTGCTAGTTTAAATGCAGAGAGAGAGAGAGAGAGAGAGAGAGAGAGAGAGAGAGAGAGAGAGAGAGAGAGAGAGATACATGCTCTTGTCTTCAATAGATTAGAGGAGGAGGGGGCCCACCCACTTGTGGGAGGCTACACTGCTTTACTTCATCTGTGGATTCAAAGATGTCTCTCTCTCTCTCTCTCTCTCTCTCTCTCTCTCTCTCTCTCTCTCTCTCACACACACACACACACACACACACACACACACACACACACCTCTTTATCAGTTTATCAATATATGTCTAATAAATATCTGAACATCCCTGTGGCCCAGGCAAGTTGATATGTACAGTTAACCATAACAGAAAGCATTTCTAAAATTATAGCAGGACTATAGATAACAGAAATTTGCCATGAGAAAGCTTCATCATTATTCCAGGGCTGCTTTGGCCATGTGGGGAGGCCTGAGCTTGGTGGCCTTACAGCCCCATCAGCTCTTAAGACTAACTGGCTTCTCTAGATTCCTTAGATTCTTCATTTGGCCTATGTGAGCATGCACCATTTTCTGGGCAACTCTTAAGTTGGAGCATAGACTTATAGTTCCAAATACTGTACCTTTGCATGCCCTTGATACATTTATTTGCTTACCTTAAGGAGGCTTTGTGGGATATATATTCAAACCAAGAAGAGGTGAATTTGTCCACTGAGAGGCGCCCAAATGCCAATCCTGAGTCATTTGTAATTTTTGTTTGTGATTATGAAATTGCTGGCAACAAAAAGTGAAAGAATTCTGGTTCTCATGGGGCAGTTCGACTCGCCTGCCAGCTCCCCGGGAACGTCTGCAAATTCGATTGAAATACAACTTTCAGATGAAAAAAATGTGACCACATGCCAAGTGTTCTTTTCTCCTTGATTTCTACTACAGTGAAAAAAAAATAAGAATTTATCCTTTCTCATTTTAATGTTAATTGTGTTGCTGGATAAATCTTTATGAACTACTCCTAATAATAGGAATATGAATGTGTGTGTGTGTGTGTGTGTGTGTGAGCCTGTGATATGCATACCCTGCTTTGTTTTTCTGCTCTACTTTCTTCTTATTTCCCATAGCAATAATTGACCCCCTTCCATATTAAAGACTCCCCAAAGGAAGAAGAAGGTGCACACTGATGCCAGAATCATCTTCCATATGATTATCTATGTGTGGCCTCCAAGGAAGTTACTTCTGGAGCTCGGTTAATTTCTGACTTTAATCAGAGCCCGAAAGCCCCTAATCATGCTTCTGAACTTGTAATGGCAAGCCTTCTTACAAACATCTGTGAAGAAAGAATAGTCAGGGAAACTTTTGATGGACAGTAGTAGTTACGCACAGCAGCCCTTGGACAGCTGCCTCTGGAACATGGTGTGCTCCAGCTCCCGGGAAGACATAACAGGGACATTTCACAGGAGAAATGGTCATCTAAGGCCAGGACGTGGGCTCTGTTTCAGAAGGTCTTAAAATCCTCTGTTAGTGGAAACAGATTCTTCCTTGACCCAGCTCATCCACGGCAGGGGCAGACCTTAGATTAGGGACATTATGACTTGCTTCTAACTTCCATGTATTAGAAGTGGATACTGTAACTGCCGGAAGGTTGACTCCACTGCATATCAGCATTAGGGCCCAAAAAGCTATAGAAGCAGGAGAGTCTCAAGAGGCTGGCCCTCGAGAATTAAGATATTCCCTTGACCGTGTATTCAGGCTAGAAGGGCTATGAACTTGACCTTCAGTCATCAAATGCAGATCAAGTAATTGTTCATCTTCAGGCACTGGGGGCCAGGGTAGGGGATGGGAATCATGGCTTGTGTGCTTTGAAGGTCAGGTTGGTTGAGGACTTAGAACACACAGGTCCGTCCTGGAACTAGTCCTTGCAGGAGACAGGTATCTCTTCATCCACAAAATCCTTCAGGGTGTGAGAGTGAGCAAGACCAACAGAGCTGAGCCTGGAAAGCACGCTTACTGGAGCTCCAGTTGTGGGAGAATAGAGAGGGAATGAAGGGTGTGTGAGTGATAATAACTTTAGCATGAAGGTGAGAAAGCAATATTTGAGAAAGGAGGTGTGTAAGCAGAGAATGTGTTCTGGGAGGGAAGAAGGTTAGCATAATATACTTAGCGTAATATACTGATATACTTGAGGCATAGCAAGGAAAAAATAATAGAGCTCCTCAAAACAAAGGCAAAGCGTGGGTGATGCCAGAGAGGTTTAGAGCAGGGTGTGGCCCTTTTAGCATGAACAAAGTGGGACTTACTAGTGAGCCTAGACCATGGGAGGGTCATGATGGTATTTTGGTATTAATATGGCTCTGGCTGCTGCGTGAAAAGCACATCACCGGAGATAAAGATGGGATTGCAGAGGTCTGTTGAGTGGATATTCTAGCTAGACTGAGAATCAGGTTATGGAATTTCCATAATGGTTGGATGTGGGTCACGAAGTAAACAGGCTAGATGATTCAGTGTTTGTCCTGGGATCCGAAATGCCTGGAATTGCTATTAGCTGAAATGAGCACGTCCCTGGATGAAGAGCCTGGAGGAAGGATGAGAAGTTCCAGCCATTAAAGCTAGAGTTACACATCTGAGTGTAGAGTCCACCTAGGCTGTCAGTTATGACAAAGGGCAGATCAAAGCTGGGAGTATACATTTGGAATTAATTAAAATAGAGAATGCATTTAAAGCCCTAAAACTAAAGGAAGACCACCAAAAGGGTGTGTCCTGGTGGAACACATAAAGGCCAAAGGTTCCGGGGAATGCTAGCATTCAGAATTTGGAAAAAGAGGAGTCATCTGATCCCAGTAGACTAAGGAGGAGCAGTCATCAATAAGAGATTTGGTTCTGTAGAGATCAAGAAGATGTGAACATTTTAGAAAGGATGGCGACTCACATGGGTCTCATGTAGATGGCACGGTGGGCTTTGTAATGAAGACGAAGAGCAGACCCTTTCCTTTGGTGTCCTGGAGCTTACCACATTCTCCACTGTAACTCCGCCTTGTCTCCTCTGCCTGTTCCTGTGACTTCAGTTCCTGTAGCTAGCTGTACCTCCCCCAGGCCCTCAATTGCTCACAAACTCATTCATTCATTGTCCCACTGCTGATGTGCATGCTACCTACCTCCTGGGTATCAGGAAGCTCTTGCTACAGTGAGCACACAAAGATAAACCAGTCATCCCTTCACCCTTGTGTATCTTACAGCTTAGGGCACTGGTTCTCAACCTTCCTAATGCTGCGACCTTTCAATACAGTAACTCATGTTGTAGTGACCCCACCCACACTATAAAATTATTTCATAGCTACTTTATAACTGTAATTTTGCTGCTGTTGTTAACAATATCATAAGTATCAGATATGCAGGAGATGTGATATGCAGGATATCTGATATGCAACCCCATAGGGATTGAAAGCCACAGGTTGAGAACCACTGGCTTTGGGAGAACAGTAAGCTAAATAGAATCCATGGCTTCAGATTAGGACAAAAGCGATTGAGACACAGTAAAATTATGAGTTCAAAGGGAAAGAACTTTTCTCTAGAGGTCAAGGTCCAGTCCGTGGCCCTGTGATCTGCATTTGACTTTGAAGGGTGAGTAGCATCGAGAACTTCTGAGGTAGAGTGGAATAGCAAATATTTGGCACAGAGGGAAGATGTGAACAAAAGTGTGCAGATAAGAGTGGTCAGAGGGTCCCATCGCTCTGGGAGCAGATTCTGAGGGGAAGAGCCACGAGTGGAGGATGAGGCTAGAGTTTTGACCAGAGACTTAATGAGGAGATCCTTGGAAATGGGAGGCTGTGCTCTATTTCTGATCAGTCAGGCTTTAATCATGGTGGACAGTATCACAGAAGGTAACGGGATAGTATTTGTTCCTTCTTAAGTCTTCAGAATAACAATGGGAAAAATTAATTTATCATCCAACAGGTGATATTTTAGATGAGGGTGTAAGAATTTCTTATCTGAGGGAAATACTATGTTTCAGGAATGGGGTGGGGGGGAGCAGAGCGTGACATCAGAGAGCTCTTGGGAAAGAAGACTCCTGTCTGGACCAGAGGATGATCACAATGGCATCTAAATATTAGTATTGTTACTTTAGCTGCCTTAGGAGAAGTAGATCACTAGGCAACCAGGATGGAATGACATCCTGATCAGGACTGGAGACAGATGGGGGGACACATCTTAGAACAATAGGGTGGAGCCAGGGCTCTGAGATGCCCCCAATCCCCATTCAGAAACCACACAAACCTTATGAATGCAGCAACTGGGACTCAGCTACCACAGGCACTTACCTCCCCACTGCTTCCCCATCGTCCACCCACCCTAAGCTTCAAGCTCAGTCTCATTAATGACATGGAAGCTTATTTATTGGGGGGAACTCTGTGATTAACACCATTTCACTCTTAAAGAGACAAAAGGGCCCTGTGCCTCTCAGACTCCCCACCCTCACCCCGCCCACTTTAACAAGGCAATCCTGGAGCCTGAGAGACTGACCATCAGGTCTGAACTTTCTTGGCTTCTCTCACATCTGCCCTGATCAAGTGCATGCAGTGGTTTGGTCAGGAACCGTTGAGCCAAGCACCTCTGGAGACCCAGGGAGGGCAACAGACAGCACCACCGGAGCAGCAGCAAACAGTACCATCACAAAGGCCAGCCAACCAGACGGGGCTCTGCACTCTGCCTGTATAAAACTCAGCCCAGGCAGCCTGCCTGTTCATTGTCCCTAGAAGACCAGACCCAGGAGAATGGCCTTTGTGACAGAGAATGGAGACCTACTCCATCTGTGCCCTGCATTCTCTCTGTCGTTCACCAGCAGGGAACACTAGCACGAGGTAGATAGTCACCCATAGGGGCATCCACAAGGATTTCTAGAGGTTGGAACCCCATCACTGCGGGGAGGGCGGGGTCTGGACTGCAGCCAATCCGCAGCATCCCCATTCCTGTGGCAGCTCAGGGAAAGAGCCTTTGTGGCAGGCAGGCAGGCAGGCTGGCTTCCTCCTGAATCTGCCCATAAAAGGATAAAAGTGCTGTTATCTGGTCTGCATTGGGTACGGTGGCTGATAATACAGTTTTTTTTTAAAGTGTGGATCTTTCCCCCTTATTGCAAAGATGTGTGCTCGTGTGTGTGTGTGTGTGTGTGTGTGTGTGTGTGTGTGTGTGCTCGCGCGCACATGCGCGCGCCTGCTATCGCACAGTTTGCTTTCTGTATGTGCTAACAGATGGATCCAGCCTCTTCTTTTATCCGGTGTTACAGAAGATAAAACTGAAACCGAGTGTCTGGCTGCCTCTTCGATTCAAAGGAGGAGAAAAAATAAAATAAAATAAAATATAAAAGCTTTTCAAGGGAAGCCCTTATGCTACAAAAGAGTGATCCAAAATCTCATCTGGCGTGGCTTGAACGGCAAAAACGCGGCAGAATCGTTTCAAAGTGGCTTTTTTTCCCTCCCCCTTTTCGACTTCTCCAAAATATATGATCTCTTGTCAGAAGTAGGCCAAGCTTGAAGGCGATCATGAATTATATATCAAGAGACATCATTACCCAGGAGCCTTGAACAAATGCCCCACGGTTTAAATTTTACAGATCTCTTTCCCCCTCCCTAGTAGCAGCAATTTTTGCCTGAGATGGACTTGGAAGGTGTTTTTATAAAATGCACAATGAGACATTATGCTAATAAAGGTGATTGTGCAATGGCTGGGAATTCTTCCTTTCTGAAAGAGGGCTTTTATCCCCAACACACTGCCTGCATGCCAGGTACTTAGACCGGTGTTCTCCACTTGTCCTGCCTTTATTTCTGCAGGAGTTAAAGACATCTAGAATGAGTGCTGATTGAGAGAGAGAAGCTGGAATCAGCTGGGCCCACCCTTGGAGGCAGAGACTCTGCCATTTCATTTGAGTACCAAATATGCTTCGCATACCTATTTATTCACTAAGATTCAAAAAGGCTTTGTGAGAATCCTCTTTACACCCGAAACTGGAAACACTCATTTGGGTAAATAAGAAAGGAGGATTTGGGGGTGTTGGCATTTTGCTTCCTTATTGCTATGCATTCATCAGAGCATGAGCCCCAAGGCAGGTGCAAGCAGTGGTTGCAGGGTGCAGTACTTCTAGACCAAAGCTTCTTAAACTGTGGCTCACCTATGGGATCGCATAATTGGGGGTCCTGAGCAATTTAGAGCCAGTAAAGAATTTATGAATATGCAACAACCAAAAGTTAAATCGGAGTCAGACGACCATGAATAGAAGGTGTTTCCTTTGGCATTGTCCCAAGCCACACTATGAGACTTTGTCGTATTGTTGGTTTTGAGCACACAACATGTGCAGCCGTGAAATGCCAAGGAAAGCTGTCTGAGACGTGTCCTCCCAGAATGGAAGTGCAGTGCTTGTGCTGTGTATGCAAAGTGTTCTCCTCTTATAGGAACAAGGGTTTAATTATGGAAAACAAAGACCTTTAATATTTTTCTACCATTGTCTCGCAGCATGTATCAAATTAGTGTATCTTTGGGTTGGACCATTTTAGAAAAAACATATATATACATCCCTCTTACTAGTGTGTATATTTGCCTTTGTTGTAATAAATGATAAAACTATTTTTATGTAAGACTTGTTTTAATGTTATTTTTATGACTCATTACTGGTAAATGTTTGATTTGTTTGATTATTGGATATATCGATATACCTGGGGTCACGTGGTGAAAGGGGCTGTAAGTGGGAAAAGCTTAAGAGGCCCTGATCTCGGTAGTGAGAGCCAGGGCTACATGAGTGGCCTTCTCTGCTCTGGGAACCAGAGTTTCTTCCTAGCCCATTCCCCTAGGTGGGAACCGGAAGCTTCCTTGATGAGATTTAAGAATTCCTTGTTTGTTTTCTCTCTCTCTCTCTCTCTCTCTCTCTCTCTCTCTCTCTCTCTCTCTCTCTCTGTGTGTGTGTGTGTGTGTGTGTGTGTGTGTGTTATACATAGGGATATGTGCAGGGTTTCACATACATGAATGCATATATGGATGCTGAAGTCTCTCGCTGATCTTAAAGCTCACTGTTCAGCTAGACTGTCTGACTAACAAGTTCCCAGGACCTATCTCTCTCAGCCCCTCCTAATGCCGGCCTTACAGAGACAAACAGCCATGCCTGGCTTAAAACAAAACCAGCACAGGCTGCTGGGCAGTTTCCTTCAGCTTTCTCTCTTACTCTTTGCAAGCACTCTTACCCACTCTCCATCTCTGACCCTTGGCTTCGCACTTTGTATTCATCTAACATTGGGGGATAGGGTTCATGACGTTTGCCACTTTAGAGATGCAGCTGTTGCTAGAGCAGGGATATAGATGTTGACAATAGAACATATGCACAGGAAGCAAAATACAAACCAGGAAGCCCTGTCTTCCCTAGTCTAAAGAAGGGTAAAGCCCTATCTCAGAGTGTAGATTCCTTAGGATTTTCCAGGCCCCTGTGGTCTCAGCACCCATGACATGTCTCAACTGAGACTCTTCTCAGGCGTACCCCATCAATGTCTCTTACTCCTGTGAGTTCCATCACTTGTATCCATTTCTAAAACATTAAAAATTTAAATGATGTGTAGTAGGAGGTGTGTGCATGTGAGTGTAGATGCCTTTGTAGGACCCCGCTGGGCCTAGAATTACAGTGGCATGGTTCTTAACCACTGAACCACCTCTGTTCATTTTTATTGTTGCCTGGACCTGTTCCTTATACCCCCATTAGTGTGGCTAAAGGCTATGTGGCTCCGCTTAGGCCCTGGTCCCTCCAAGAGTCCTTTCCCAGCCAGAGACTCACTCCCCACTGTGCAGATGGAGTCCTGTGCACATCACTGTGCCTCTTTCCTGCCCTGCTTCCCACCACCATGTCTGCCACGCTGTATTTAACTGTCAAGCCATGTATTCTTTTCTGGTAGCCTATCAGTTATTAGCAAAAGAAGATGAGGTTGCCAGACTTTGTTCTCAGAACCTTCCTACCAGGAAGGGAAGAAGCATGGGAAGTTAGTAAGAATCTGAAGATGGGTCTCAGTTAGATTCATCCTCCTAAGCTCTGTTCTTCTCTCTAGACATATAAGGACTCCATGCACTACTGGGACTCCATGATGATCTTATATGGCTGGACCTAGAACCTAACATCAGCCCATAGTTAGTACCTTGTTCTTCCTCCAGGACCCTATTTCTCACTACCATGCTCAGATGATATCCTGAAGGAGGTGACCTCTGGCCTACCGCCAAGTTAATGCAATCGTTCCCGAGAAAGGGGCTCCCACTATGGGAATGAACACCCTCTGTCTGACTCAGACACCCTCTGCCATTGATTGCCTATGTGCTCTCTGATACTGGCTTATTGGTTCTGGGGTTTTGCATCAATAAAAGCAAACCAAAACATGCATTGATAAGGAGACATTATTTTGTAAAGTGCTCAGTTCATAAAAGGTATGCATAGATATTGGCCAGCATTAAAATGCAGAAATCCCAGGTTGTGATTGAATAATAATGATTATTCAATAATATATTATTATTGAATAATAATAATAATCAGGAGATTATTAATGATGCAGCAAAGTAATTCTCACTAGCACCCATTGTCAAATGCTGGAGCAGGCTTAGACCTATGACTTCAACAACAGAAATATATTCTTCATGGTTCCAGGAGTCAAAGAGGCCAAGATAAAGGTGCTCAATGTCTACTGTCTGCTGACAGCCTGCTTCCTAATACTCAGACGGCCACTTTCTAGCTGTGTGCTCATATAAGGAATGGGGAGATCAGACAGTCACAGTCTTTATAAGGGTTGTGAATCTCACTCATTCAGTCACAGAGTTCCAGTCTTGTGACATGATTACTCCTGAGGTATCACCTCCAAATTCCCATATGGCATTGGGAATTTAGTGTTCAACATATGGATTTGAGGAGTTTCCAGTACTGGTTTTTGTTGTTGTTGTTGTTGTTGTTGTTGCTTTAATTATTACAACTTTAAATAATTTTTTTAAAAACTTATCTAGGCCTGAGTAGTCTAATCAAAGAAATCCATTTGCTGTTTGGCCAATGCAGGTGTGGATTTCTCTTTGCCTGGCTATAAGACCCACTTCACTGGAATGTGGGCTTATTTAAAGGAAGACTGAGCAAGCAGGGCATGGGAGGGGCCACATTCACCTTCTAGACGCGATGGTTGGAAAGTACTTTCTCTGAAGCTTTCCACTTCCCCTGTGACTCCAGGTCCTATCTGGATTATAGCTAGCTTGTTCTGACTCCCAGAGAACTGCCAGGAGTGTAGAGAACTAAAAAGCCACTCTCTCTGGCAAGGTGTGGCACTAGGTACTGAAAGCACTAAAGCCTGCATTTGTCTAAGAGTCTCTGAGGAAGGCAGCCAAGGCTGCCAGGCCTGGGGCATCAGCTGCCTCCTTAACCCTTCCTTGACCAAGCCATCCCCAAGGAAAAGGGAGGGAAAGCTACTTGCTCAGGTGCCTTCCAGCTCTAGCATTTGGGAAGTGTAATTTATAGCTGAACCAGCTGTCATTCATAGATCAGGAAGGGCAAAATTATCTTCATTACTCTGCTTGCAGTTCTGGTGCCTGCGAAGCTACTGGGTCCTGTCACATCTAGAATTAGCTCTGAGCCCTTGGGCTTTTAATTAAAGGGCTGAGTGAGTCAGATGGTTTATGGTTGGCCTCACATCTTCAAGGAGACACAGAGGGAGGTCGCCTGTTCTGTCATTTTCCCCGTTTAGAGGTCTACTGCCTCTCTGCTGTGAGGATGTAGATCTGGAGACTCGCAGAGACTTCCAGGAAGGGCCTGAGGCTAAGCTTCTTCCTCCAGATCCATAGAAGCCAGGCCCTGGAAGCTCTGAGGCAGTAGGTATGTGGCCTGCTATTGGTCTGTTCCTTGTGAGGGCCAGAGCTGAGCCCGCCCCAGGGGATTCTCTTGTGGTCCCCTGGGCTCTCCACAGTTTGTTAGTGTTTCTTAACCCAGCACTGCGTTCCACTTTGGGTGGTTTGTGCTAAATACATTTTCAGTCCTCAGCGGTACAAAGAATAAAGGGATTGTCTTTTTAAAAGTGGGGTTGGTTGTATTGATAGGAAGGCTGCCTGCTGCGTGTCTCTGACAATTGTCTCCCCAAAGGAGTACTGGGAAACCTTATCTTTCCAGACATTTCTACTCCTGTTTGAAAGGGACTTAAATAATATTACCTTTCTGACCAGTGCTGACAGGGTCAGCAGGGTAACGATTATTTATCTAAGCTGAGTCTCTTAGGTTGCAACTTTATCTCATTTTTCCCAACACCTTCAAGAGGAAGAGAAGTTTGATCTTTCACAGGGTGTCACTGTGGAGGTCATACACACAATGGAGGCCTGTTCAGTGTGAGAGTGTGTATCATGACTTGATTAGACCGATTCACCTTTCAAATAAGCATCCCATAAGCTGTGGTGTGACCAGCACTGTGCTAGGGTGAGTGTCCGCCTTTCCCCAGCACTCTCCATCAATGTTCTACCCCTTTGGCTAACCTTCCAAGGCTCCTGCAGAGAACCCGGATCCTTTGTTTTCCTTCTCGAGGCTGATGCACGCACAGATTTGCTTTTTCTCCTGAGCTTGAATATCCTCTCAGCAAGATCTCTCAGTGTACTCCTTTGAATAAGAAATAATCTCTCCCACGGGCTTACATGTTTAAATGCCTGGTCCTTGGTGTATATTTGGAAAGCTTACAGAACTTATTGCCTTGTTAGAGGCATGTCACTGAGGGGTGGGCTCTGAGAGTTTATAGTCTCATCCCTCTCTCTGCTTCCTGAGCATGGCTGGAGATATGATTTCTCAGTTTCCTGCTCTGGCTGCCTGTGACTGTGCTTTTTCCACCTTTATAGAGTCTATATCCCTCCGGAACTATAAGGCAAAATAAATTCCTCTATAAGTCACTGTTGGTCATGGTGTGCTATTATGACAAGAAAATACGTTACTTATATACTCAGCCTCAGCGCTGCTGACATTTGGTGCAAAATATCCCTTTATTGTTGGATATTTAGCAGTTCCCCAGCCAGAAGCACTACACAGACTTCAATTTGAATGACCAACTATGTCTGTGAACACTGACAAATGTCTGATCCATATTTATCTTTACCAAAGTACCCTTTAATTCTGTTCCTAAAAGAAAACTCATAGCCAGGAGAAGTAAAGGCATCTCAAACAGTTAATTGGGGACAGAGATTGAAATAGCTTATGTTGGGTCTGGAGAGATGGCTCAGTGGTTTAGTGCACTTGTGGATCTTCTAGAGGATGTGTGTTCCACAGTCATGCGTGTTCAACACCCATGTGGTGGCTAGCACCTGTCTGTGACTCTAGGCCCAGGGGATTTTCTTGCATCCATTTGCAGGGCACACTTGCGTGTGTATGGGGCATAGGCATACATGCAGGCAAAACAGCCATACATATAAAATAGAAATGAATTAAATTAAAAGCAAAAATGGAGGGAGATAGTAGCTTATCTTCTCACAACCCTATTCTGCATGGTGGTAGTCAATGTTTAATTAATTAATTCTATGGAATAACAAAAATTAATTAGGGCATCTATCCACTTCTAAAGTGTGAACACTCCTATCATGGCTGCCCTCAAGTGTTTGTATAATGTCATTGAACATGAAGTTGGGAAGAGATGCAGTTGACTTTGAGCTGGTATTAGAGCTTCAGAGTACCATGGAATCATGTTGCTGGTCATATAGTGACCAGCACTGTTCTCTTTTATTTTCTTCTATTCCTTCCTCTTCTATCCCCAAAGACAAGATACTTAACTGCCAGGATGATCTATGGGAAGAAGCTTTAGCCCATCATGGTTTTTGGGGTTTTTTTTGTCATTTCTTCTTACAGATATAGAGAATAGTTAGGCTGAGCTGTTCTCCTTCATCTGTGAAGTGAATGTTGCTTTCCAATCCTCGTACTTTAGGCGTTTCCCAAGAGCGGTATGATAGCTCCAGTCTTAGAGAAAATGCCTCAGGATGTTCCCCACAGGGCAGGATCTCCCAGACAGAATCACTCTGGGTAGGGAGTTGAGTCCTATGTTGACTATAAGGTACTTAGAAGGAATCACGTGGGATCTGTAACAAGAAAGGAAGTAATCCTTTTTGCTGTGGCTATAAAGTGAACTCTCATGCCTGAACCTTCCTTGGTGAAGTGGCTGATTGTCATAGAAATACAACCTGACTGACCCCAAGGTCATAACTGGTGTTAGCTCTTTCACTTGGGCCCGTGACTCAATGTCAAGTGCTCCCAGTCACCTCTGTGCATTGTTACTAGAAGAGTGAGAAGAAGTGTAGTTGGCCATGCAGAAGTGGGTGGTCTCCTCTCTTTGGTGGCACATCATTGTGTAACTTTGGGAGGAGCCTGTGACTGGAGAGTGGATAGCTTGGGGGGGAGGGGGAGGAAGATAGGTGCCTAATCTTTGGGATTTTATCCTGAAGGTGACAGGAGATCATTTGAAAAATGTCTAAGTAGGAAAGACATATCAACTATGTGCTTGATAGATTCCCTTCTCTGGGCAGTAAACAGGGTCAACAGCCTGAGAAGAATGGGGGAACCGTCCAGTGGAAAACTGGTGAAGCAGTCATGAGGACTAAATGCCAAGGAGTACAAGGGGTGTAGATGAGTGTGAGCTGCAATGGAACTGGGAACCTGAGAAGACTTCCTGGAGGAAACGTCTGCTGCTGGCTTCTAAGGATAACCTCAACGGCAGAGGGAACATCTCAGCTAAGCAAACACGAAGCCTTGCTGAGCACCTTTGGTTTAGGCTGACTTCGTATGAGTTTCGTTTATGGAGGGATGTGGACAATTGGTTTAGGAAAATGGATTCTGCTAGAAGATGATGAATCTGGAAAAATGCTAATAATGGAAGGTGTATTTGGCTGTTGCCACTCTCAAGATCTTATTCTTGTCTCTTCTCTCTCTGTTTCCTCTTTTTTCTCTTCGACAAGGTGTGAGGTGTCAAGGGTCCTTATATGAAAGGATCTTGTTCCCTGATCTTCAGGGACAGGATCATCCTTTGGTTTCTGAGTGCATGACCTGCTGAATGCTGATCACATGATTCCCTCCAGATGTTCCTCATGGCAGAAATCCCAGATCCCAGAGCCTTTGTCCAGAGCAAAAACCAGTGTTTATCTGGGAGGCCAGGATAGCCTTGTCAGCACCACAGATAAGCTGGCTTCCAGCTGTCATAGGTAGGTGACTCCTCTTTCTGTTTGTCCCTTACCACGAAGGATGCAAGAGTCCTATTTCCCTAGTGCCACCTTTGTGGCAAGACTGTACTGCCTCACCTGCTTTGACTCTAACCTAGACTAGTGTTATAGGAGAGATCTACACAAAGCACCTGACACAGCTTCCAAGAGTGTGGACTGAGGCCAGGGCCTTAGGAGACACAGCACGGTTTATGGGCTTCAATTGCTGTTTGCTATATGAGTCCCCTGTGGCTTTGGGTTCCTGATTACTGGAAGACAAGGTATGCTGGAGTTTGCAGTCCACTGCTGTAGTTTGAATATTAATAGCAAATGCCTATCACCACAAAGCTTTCAGCTTTGGCTCACACAACAAATTGACCTTTCTGACTTCTGCGCTTTACAGTGACATTGCCTTCAAACCCCTAAAACCTTTATTTACACCAGATGGCCAAAGGTAGCTTTGCCTCAATCAATTAGGTTAATCCTGTTTGCTGATCTTCAAATGGTCACTTTAAAAACCAGAGAGCTCTAATAACTCTGGAATCAGGCTAGTAGTAAGTACTATTGTGGGAAATGTACCAACAAGATTCAACGAATATACATGTTCACGGAGCTGGAATTGGGATTAACGCCTATGACTCTTCAATCTGCAACTCTAGGCTTTTGGCACAGTTATGTCCTCCTTGTAGTGTGTATAATAGCTTCTGGCTCTGCTACCCTTAATCCCACCTTCTCGGGAGTTACTGAATGCTTCTGCCCTCAGTGAAGAAGCATGGGATGAACTGGGACCCCAAACTCCTCTTTTGTACACACCCCTTGAGTAATCACTGTAAAGGAGGTGGGAGGTAAAATGCTAACTCTCCTACTAAGAACTGTTCATCCCATGGTGCACATGAAGAGTGAACACAGATGAGTGTGATTGTTGGAAAAGAAAACTCATTTATTGTCAAAGTTGCCCAAAGAGCCTTGCTGGCATAGCATCACTGGTCTAGGAATTGGATTCAGGGGGATTTCATTTTAATACTTGGCTGACCAGGGACTGCCCAACTCAGGGACAGACCCAAGTTTCCAGTGTTCAAATTAAATCATCGCCCTGGCTTGGATGTACTGGATGGAGATGGTCAGGCACAGATTTTATACTAACTGTTCCTTTCTGTCTTACTGTGTGGCTTCCCTGTGGAGACAGGGTAGGATGTCAGCTGTTGACATGTTTGACTTCCTGAAGTTGTACTCCTTACTGCTTCCCAAAGGTTACACACTTGGAGTTGCTTCCCCAGGGAAAGCAGGGGGAGGAAAAGACGTGTGACGCCTGGCATTTAATTGTCTCTTTACTCAGAACTGTCAGAAGAGGAAGCCAAATGCATGTCATGTGCCTGGAATACCTCTAGTAAAGAACGTTCTAGAAGCTGTTTCCAGAAAAAGGAATCTACCCTCGCCTTTTGTTCAGTGAATGAGTTGTGGCCTCACCCAAAGGAAGAGCGGAGTTTTCTGAAGGCTCCAGCCTCTTTGTTAGGGACATTCACTATAATGGCATCGTGCAAGTGACAAGGACCACAGACCACTATTGACCTGAACGTAGATATGTAATTCTTATTCTTGTTCTACTACCATAGGCCACTAGCATCTCCTTCACCACCCTGAGACTTGGACCACTAATGCCTGGATCTCTTTACAGAGTCCAGGGACAGGGATTCAGATGCACAATTACCTACCCCAATATTAGCAGAATAACAGTCTCAGCTTCTCTTAGTTACTCCTGTCTGTGTGCTGTACATTGCTTTTACCATAAAGACTGATCTGAGTCTCAGGGAGAGACCCAGAGAAATAGTTACAAGATCCCCATCACAGAGCAGAATGGACAGGTATGACCTTTGGTAAATAGGGCAGACATGTCTGAATTAGGGAGCGTGCATATAGTATGTCCCTCTTCAAACACTGTGCTCTCTCAGGTGAGACTGGGAGCCCTGGATAGAGACTGGGCTACTTAGAGCTGCCAGGCTTTCTTTGGGTCTCAGCCAATCCCCAATCTATAATATCCTTGGGGTGCATGCTAGAAACTTAGTCCCTTCAAAGCATGGCCGAATGGTGGTTGCTCTCTTGTTAATATTTCATTTATCTGTATTGATATGTGAGTTGGATTCACAGCTGTTTTCCTGGTTTCAAAAGAAAGGTAGATATTTTTCTCCTCTGGCCTAAGATTCTTAAGAAGTGGGCTTCTCAGGAAAGATGAGAAAACAAAACTGCTCCTTAAGTGGGGGCTCTTTCCTTCTCTGGCCCAGGGCAGGAAGAGAAACTCCTGCTGCTCACCTCCAGGCTGAAGTGGAGTCTGCTTGTAGAGGAGAAGGCTATGACGTGTGGAGTTTAGTTACATACCGACCTCAAAGGAACCTGGGCTCATCCATACAGTAGGCTTGACTCTTATCTAGTAGATGTAGACAGCATAGTCAGGTCTACTACATACACTAGCAGCCATTGTCTGTCTAAGGTTGTAGATCTACCACCAAACCCTGACTTCTGGAGGACTAGTTCATCATCAAAACAACTAGTGGTTCAATTTGTGGATGTGACAAGGAACCAACCATCTCCCCTCAGGTAGCTTGCTAAACCATTATGTCCCCAGTCACATCCAGTCACACAATTGTCTTGAACTCATGATACATGGCTTTATGAACTTAAGAAACTTAAACAGTCTGGGGAGCAAAGAGAGGGTTCATTGGGAAGTAGGAGAACTGTTCAACAGAGTTCTTGTGTAATTAGACATGAGAATAACCAGTCCCATAGGACTGTGAGTTGCGTTTGGGGGACCATGTGTCCTGATATGTCTGGGTTCTCTCATTTGTCTCAATCATATTACCAGCGAGGCTGTTTTGTGTTCCCAGAAGCATCAAAGTTTCCTTGATAAAGCATAAGGACACTGTAATTCCGTGTGACCTAAATACGGAGACGTGGTTAATAGCACTGAGCGTAGCTGTGCAGAATGGGCCACACATTTCAGTGAGGTCCTGTGCAGGGTGCTCTAACAGCTCGGAAGTTGGTTATGGGTTATCACAAGGGCAAGTCCCTTGAACATTTGTTATTAATGTGGCTTAAAAGTGAGATGTTGTGCTGAAATGTCACATGAGCTGTGGCTCAAGAGCCCTCGTAGCCTGCTACTTTTGACCTTTATAAAAAAACCCTATTTAGTTATCCTAACTATGAAGTAGGAATATGCATTGGACCTCCAAGTGTTTGAATAGTCATCTAGGCAAGGCATCTGCCTTTCTGATGGAGGACAATTAGTGGCAGCTGCTTTCATTGTCTTTATACTATTAGTTGGTCCAAGGCTGGCGGTGTTTGTATTTTACTCTCATTACCTGTGAAATGCTGAGAGATGACTCCTGTCCTACCTTGTCTCTTCTTTGTGAGGTTGAAACCAGGCATCCAGGAATTCTTGGGAGAACATATGCCATTAGCCTGGGGACTGTGAGCAGAGTTGTCCCCACCCTGCCTGCCCCAGCTACTCCACCCTCTGGGGCTTAAGAACCGGCTTCCTAAGGCATCGTCATCCCATCCACCCACCTCAATGATCCATATATCTCAAGCCTCCAGGGTCCAACCACTTCCTTCTCCCATGAGTGGGGCTATGTAAACACCAAGACCAGGATGTCATTTACTGGTGCTGGCTGACCCCAGTGGGCTGCGAGCCAAGAGGGACCAGGGACTGCATTCTCCAGCTGGCCCTGAGTACTCTGTGGTATTCCCTGCCTGGAGAGCTTTCCCCCTCTGAATGAAGTGTCCTCTGTTCCTAAGGGATCTTCTTTTATTTAATTCTTTCCAGTGTTTTGCCCTTTAATATAGCTGCTTTGGGAAGGCGTTTTAGGAAGTGATTAGAAGCAAGAATTCCAGCCAGCTTGCCCAAGTTCATAAATTGACCCTATGTCTCAAACACTGAATCTTTTAAACCAGAGGCTAAGCTGTGATGTATCTCAGTTCCCTTAATTATAAAAGGGGCAAAAGCAATGCCAAACCAAAAGGATTTCTGTGGGATTTTAGGGGTGACAAGATGTATAATCAAAGCTTGAGACACAGCAAATCCGTGATATAACACTGTCTAACTAACTCTCTCCTCTCCTTCTTCACACTGCTGCTGTTCTCATTCTTGCTATTGTGAGAAAGATGTCAAGTGTCACACTTTAGACCGGAGTCTTCTTCCTGCTTAGAGACTGGGGCATTTTGAAGGAGCCCACTCCCATGCTGGGCTGTAGATTCCCTAACTATATTTCCTCAGGCCTTTGGACTCCTCGTCTTTCTCCTCCTACCTTACTTTGCCCCTGCCCTGTCCTGCCACCACAGACTCTCAAGAGTAGAAGACAGACAGCTGTCAGCAGCTGTCTCCCAGCTCCTTCTCTGGATAGGAGGGAGGGGATGATGTGAGAGGGACACAGCATTGGATGTCATCAGTAGATGCCTGTGGAGCCTTGGTTCTGTTCCGGGGCTCTTCACATTTCTGGGTGTAGGCTTCCCCTGTTCATTAAATTGTCTTAGAAGTTGAGCAATGGCTATGGTACTGGGAAAGACATTTCTGGTCACCATGTGCTACGGAGGGGCAGCCATCCTGTTCTCCGATGCCAGAGGCTGCCATGGTGTCTCCAATCCCGGGGCAGAAGCAAATGAGTATGATAGGCTGCTAGGTCATGTTGCTTTGGAGACAATGGATTTGCTGCTGCACTGCTCACTTCTCCCTGTGGATATTCGGTTCTTACCATCCACCATTAGCTACCACTTCAAAGAGCTTGGGTTCCTGACGCAGATATGCTTACTCCGGGCTATTCCATGGTTGCTTGAATATTTTAAAAATAAATCTACAGAATCCAGGACAGATCCCCAGAAAGCCATTTGATGTTAGACCTTGAGACAGTTTTCACTGGGTCTTTGTGATCATATCTAGAGAAACACACACACACACACACACACACACACACACACACACACACACAGAGAGAGAGAGAGAGAGAGAGAGAGAGAGAGATGGAGCCGTAATGAGAGCACTCAGTCTCCCTTGTTACCCAAATGCTAACCAATGGATCCAAGCCAGGTTGATGGCAGCAAAACCCACAGAGACACAAGTTTCCCAGTGCAGAGCCTTCTCAAGGTCTGGTCTGTACTTTTTATTAGCTTTGCTGATGCACAGCCAATTAGAAAAACTGAGGAGTGGTGGGACATGTCGCCTTGTTTGTTAAAGGAGGACATGTTGCCTTGTTTGTTAAAGGTTTCGCATTCTCTGCTGAATCAATCACGGTGCCCATGAGAGAATAAAGAGAAGGAAGAGAAGGGCTAAAACTTATGTGCCTCTCTCTCTCTCTCTCTCTCTCTCTCTCTCTCTCTCTCTCTCTCTCTCTCTGTGTGTGTGTGTGTGTGTGTGTGTGTGTGTGTGAAAGAGAGAGAGAGAGACAAAGAGAGAGACAGAGAGAAAGGCAGACAAAGTCAGAGTCAGACAGATTCAGAGACACACCTGCTGATTTGAACTAGGATTGTATGGGGGTGTCATTTATTGAATCATGAACAACTTCACCGGTGACTGAACTACAGAAGAAAATGACAGTCACTCAGCAGTAACCATTAGCTACCGACAGTCCCTCAGGGAGCAGTGGGGCCTCTTGACCCTCTTCTATATAGTAGGGATATTTTTGTGAGGTTGTTGAGCTGTCATCACCAGGTGACATCATGTTTAATGATGTGGATTTGGACGTGGGGAAGCTCTGGAGGCATCTCTGAGTCTCAGAGTCAACAAAATGGGTAGGAGACATCCTGGCAGTGTCTTACCCTTGCCTGGAGACTCATTGTTCTGACCTTCTGGGTTACCTGGATGAAGGTAGCCCGTCCTCTCTGGGTGAATGAGATTCACTTATGCCTTCTGAACCACTAGTAATTTGAAAGTGGCTGAGAGAGAAAGCAGATGGTGGTGACGTGGGAAAGCTCTCCTAAAGTCTGGTGACTCAACAGCTTCTCTTTTGTTTCTAGAACCTTCCATGGCTCACCTGATCTTTCAGGCTTTGCCAAGAGGAGATGGCTTTGTCCTCTCACCCTTTGGAAATTCGCTTTCTTTAGCATTTCCACCCGGCTTTTGTGTTGGAAAGGCCAGGCTCTGGTGCTGGAAATAAAATTTATGGGCACCCACCCACAGGACCCTCTTCCTCATTTATACCACACCCTATTTTCCAAAAACACAGGTCCCAGCTCCACAAGTCTGCTCAGAAAAAACTCTCTCACAGAGGGTGTTTCAAAGTGGCTGTTTTCTCTATCATTTCCTCCCCCCACTTCACTTCCTGTTTTTTTCTTCCTCTTTCTCCGCCCCCACCCCATCTCTCCTGGCATGTCCCGGCTGTCACTGTCTGAGAACAGGAACAGAGCCCAGAGCGTTGATAATCATGATTTCCTGTGGTGCCCTCTGGCTGCAGCTGCTCAGAGCTGAGGCTAGAAGTCCAGCCTCCTGGGGCAGGCAGGGAGCTGGGCAGTAACCCTTGGCTTTCAAAAACCCCTCCACCCTGCCCGAAACAGAACCTAGTAAGAATAATCCTCCCTGTCTTTAGAACACAGACAGCTTCCAAAGCACTGTGTCCTACTTTTGAAGAAGACAATGACTACATAGACCTCAAAACTGTAATCCGATTGATATGAACAGGAAGATCTAAGAGTGAAATGTGGCCCGGTTTCTCTTTCTTTTTCATATTTTAACTTTTGACCATACTCATCTTGCTTCCTCCTTTTAACCCCTCCCTCTACTAGTTATATTCTTTTTTTCTTTTCTTCCCAATTAGTCTTCCTCCTCTTTCCTTGCTTGTGTGTATGTGTGCGTTGTGTGTATGTATGTGTGTACACATGTGGATATATATGTGTGTGTGTATGTGTGTATGTATGTGTGCATGTGTGTGTATGTATTGTATGACTTCATATGTATATGTGTGTTTGCATGTGTGTATGCGTGTGCGTATGTATGTATGAGCGTATGCATGCATGCGTGTGTGTTCAAGGAAGCCTTGTGCAGGTTGGACTCATCTCTTGTTCTACAACGCACTTTCTTCATGCCTCGGCAAATGTAGCTGTAAAAAGTTCACGATTTTGGTTGCTTGGACAAATGGCGTTAATGGTACCTAGTTAGGACAGTTTTAAGGAAAGTTGGAGGAACATCTGTATAGCATTCACATGGTGTGCCTGGCAGATAGGATTAGGTTGGTAAATGTTAGATGCTAGATGCTTGCATTGCTTCTGTCAGGTCATTTTCTGTGTAGAAGAGTGGCTGATCAAATACACAGGCAGGTCAGACAATCCTTTTAAAAATTGGTACTCAAGGAAAATGTCCATATCTTTTCCTATTTTTCTGTAAAATAGGTAGAAAAGGAGGGAAGGAGAGAGAGAGAGAGAGAGAGAGAGAGAGAGAGAGAGAGAGAGAGAGAGAGAGAGAGAGAGAATTAAAAAGCAGAGGCCACCTACTGCTGTGTCCCTGTCTCACAGTCTTTCATAACAACATCTTTATAATGAGAAACATGGGCACCAGCCCACACATAGCCGTGGTGGACTGTTTTACCAATTTAGTTTCTTCATGGTAAAACCATAAAAGCTACAAAAACAGCAGTCTGTGGAAAGCATCACCTCTCTGTGTGAAATCTGTTTCTAAAGGGGAGCGGAGACATGTCTCCATGTGTTAAGTACTTGATGTGCAAGTGTGAGGGCCTATGTTCAGATCTTCAGTATTCATATTCTCCTGGACAAGCATGGTGACCTCTTGAATCCCAGCACTCAGGAGGCAGACACAGAGGATCCCTAGGGCAAGCTGAGAAGATAGGCTAGCCAACTGGGTGAGCTGTGGGGTCAGTGACAAACACTGCCTCAGTATCTAAGGGGCAGACTGACTGAAGAAGATACCCAGTGTCAACCTCTGACCTCCACAAATGTACAAACATGTACACACACACACACACACACACACACACACACCTTCCCATTCAGAGCCTGCAGCCCCTCTTCGGTCAGCCTGACCATGAACCTGCATTCTACAGTTCTAATTGCCAGAGAGTCAGAAACTCCAACCTGGATCTGACTCCCAAGCTGATGACTCTGAAGGATGCTGTTTTCTTCTTTGAGCCTTCCGTTCCCCACTCCCACCTCACTACAGAACGAATAAATTGGGCAGGTTTAATTCCTGATTCTTGGATTTTCTGTGCTTGGCTAAAAAACTGCATTGTGATAGGAGAGCTCCTAGAAATTGCCCGTCATAGTAACGCAACCTTGATTCCATTTCCACAGAGTACCACTCCCGTAAGGACAGAGAGTCTCGGGGACTACGGACCTAATTTGGAGAGCCTCTTCCTGTGGCCTTATAGCTGCCCTGCCGGTTCGTGCCTTCGGTCTGGATTGGTGACCCACGACCACTGGAGACTATTTCCAGGTAACGAACTGCTGTGTTTGAGGATGTCTAAGAGTGGTAACTAGCATCTCAGGGGGAAGTATGTAATGTGCACGTTTGTGTGTCATTCAGAAGTACAAAGTTTGTCGTCTTTGATTAGAAGTTGTGGCTCCTAACACTGTCTCAAGAAAAACCAAATGAAAAGGGACATACATAAGAATTGTCACATATTCCGAGGAAGCTGTGATTAGGAAGTGGTCTGGGCCTCTGGGCTTTTATTTAGCTGTATTCTCAATGGTGTCTGTGCCTCTCCGGGTGTCTGGAATACTTAGGCATGAAGTGGGAGATTAGCATGACGCACAGGGAAGGAGTATATTAGAGTTGGAGTTTTAGTTACTTCCCCTTGCATCACCCATTTAAGATGAAGCACAGTTGAAGACCTTTCTACCTTTATTGGCTAAGCAAATTGAGACCAGCATGAGTTCTCCTGAGGTGAAGTTTTGGTGTCCTGTGAGAAGCTTGGTTTGCTTCCTCTTTACAACAGTTTTAGGGAGAAATGCAATTTATGGAGGTGATGTCCAAAGGTACTTGTGATACACAGGCTGTAGTGTGTGTGCCTTTCTCATTGTGCCTTTCCTGACTACATATGTGTTCCTCTTTATACCCCTGTCCTTTACCTAGCCCCACCAATACTGGACAGTTTTCATCTTCCTATGAGTAGGACAAAGTCTATTTGAATTTCTTCACTGAATTTGCATATGATGTGGGCTGACAAGCCTCCCCATTTGACTAAAGATCTATGGGTTTAAGTTTTCCTGGTTTAAGTTTACTAGTACATCTTTCTTAAGTGGTCCTGGGGCACAGCATCAGATTGGGGAGCATGAAGGCAACGTTATTACACTGAAAGGTGTTACCTGTCTGTACCCTCTGTGCTGAAACTTCTTTCACACAAAAACAATCTTCAGATTCCTTGAAAGCTAAAATTAGGAGTTCATGAATATAAGACAGGACAGAGTCAGGTGACCATTTAGGGGTCCCATGGTCAGGTCCCAGAATCTTCAGCTCCACACTTGTTTCTTGTTGGCTCTTGGATGAGTAGCCTAGCCTTGGGCTCCCTGCCTTCCTCTCCTCCTCTTGTGTTTTTTCTCTCCAGTGCTTCCTGAGCCGTGGTACCATCCCAAAGAGCAAGAAGAGTGAGTGCAGTGAGCTGTGAATTAAACTAAGCCTAGCGTGTACTCAGCTCTGTGTATTGACTCGGTGGCTCTGCTTATATTACCGCTAAGTCGCTGAGCCTGTGTCTCTTTGCCTGTAGTAAGGAGACAGTGACTGTGTCCAAAGTTGATGGGGACATAATCCGTTGACATAGTTCCTTCCTTCCAGTGAACCACAGCAGAGGTTAGATCCTTTCTCCACCCAACTTTTGCACAGCTACTTAATCACAGCTCTAGCCCCATAATGGGTTCTGTGAACTGTGTGCCTATAATCTGTGGGCAGACGCTGTCCCCAACATCAGTCAGTCCCCAGCAGTTAAGGAAGGGGAGGCTGTCATCAGGCTTTGCATTTCAAGGCCTCTCTTTGGATTGGGCCAGGACATCCTCTTCAGCCTAGCCATTTGGAAAACTTTCTGCCTGCGCTGCCATATGCAGCTTTAAGAACCACCCCCCTCTCCCAACCCTTTGACCACGTCCTTGGTTCCCTGACCTACCAATGAAAAGCTCTTTCCCTTCCAAAAATCCTTTCCCTTCCCTTCATATCAGCACATGCCTTTGGTCCAGAGGTAGGACCATGTGATTTGGGGCAGGTGTTCTGATTTGGGACTTGGCCAGAAAGTTCAGTTCCAACTACAGTCTCCTCCAGAAGTTCTTCCTTGGCTGTTAGCTGTTAGGGGCATTTGCCACATACCCCAGCCATCCATTCATTCAGCAAATATTTGTAGAGCATGTGTTCTGTGGCGTGTGGCAGGTGCTTCTCAGTGCTAAGGATAAAAGTGCAGGGGAAAACAAAGTTCCTATTTGCAGGGAACTGGCATCTGAGTAAGGCCGGGGATCAGGAATGATTAGCATGTGTACAAATTTTATAGAAGGTGCACAGTGGGGAGAAATAGAGCAAAGGAAAATAGCTAAATAAAGCTGAACACCAGGTATTACTAGGAGGGTTGGGCCGGACACTCCTTCCTGATAAAGAGTTCTCTCAGCAAGATTGGAAGATGAGGGATAAGAAGGTGAGAAGGAATTGTTGAGACAAAGGCCCCAGGGAATGGTGCTTGGCCTTTCTGGAGCTAAAAGTAGCTGGTGGGGGTTGGAGCGGAGGATTGCAGGCTGAGGGGAAGGAGGCGAAAGGAGGGGAGTGTGGGCAGGTAGTGAGGATCCCTGAAGGCAACTGTCAGGACTGCAGCGTTGATGTGCTGGCCAACTCTGCCTTCACCGTCCCTCTCTCTTCCCCAGTACGTGTCAAAGCCTCATCCCTAAACAGACACAAAGATAAGTGCTCTTACCTAATGGAGTATTAGTCATCCATTCAACAAGCCTTTTTCTGGGCTCCGACTCTTAAGACTGGAGATGAATGAGGCTGGGCCTTAGGAAGTCTTCCTGGTGCTCCTTCATAGTTCTGTGGAGAAGTTCTTCAATAGGTTAGATCGAGGTGAATAGATACCCTAATTTGATCAGAGTAGAACCAATTTGCTAAAATTGGATTTTTTTCCCCTCCCAGAACCACTGAAAGATCATTTCCACCAGTGCTTCTGGAGGTCATTTACATAATAGGCTTTTGCCGGGACTTGCCTTCAGGCGGAGGGGAGATCACTTCATTCCATGAGTGTTTAGATGTTCTTCTCAGTCAGCACCTACACTCAGGCCTCAGCAGAACTGCTGATTAGAGTCTGCACCCAGGCCTTGCTTGTTTGTGAGCTTACCGGGCCCGTAGTGTGCAACACATAGAGTTACCAGCAGTAAGGTCAAAAGAAGTGCTGAGGAACCCAAGGAAAGGCCACTGACTCAGAGCCAGGGCATCCAAAGGCCAGAGTGGAGAAGCTCCCTGGGGCTGTTTTTTCTGTCAGATCTAGTCAGGAAATGGACAGGTAAAAAAGCAGGGAGGTGTCTTCATGGTAAGATGTGAGGAATCTGTAGGATCCGGAGCGCCAGGAGCAATGGCCTTGGCTCTGGTGTGGACTCTGCTTTCCCAGGGGCTGCAGCTGGAGGTCGAGAACCCTCTACAGAGGCAGAGCTGTCAGAATAGGACTTGGTCGGCCAGGCCAGGTGGTTTAAACTTCTCTGAGCACTGTGCCAGGGCTGGGGAGATATGACCTGGTTGCCATGGTGCTGGTCAAGCAAATGCAAGGAACTGAGTGTGATATCCAGAAGACATGTGAAACGGATCCAGGTGTGGTGGATGACCCACTCTTAAAATGCCAACACGGCAGGATCACAGACAGATGCTCCATAGAGCTTGCTGGCCGGGAAGCCTAGCCTACTTGGTATGTTCCAAGACAGGGGTAAAAACAAAATTAGATGGTCAGTTCTTGACTAGTAGAACCCTGCATTCTACACATACACACACACACTTCAAAAACAGCCCCCCCCCACATATATATATACACACACACAAATATGTGCATCCAAATACACATGAACACACACACACACTACACACCCATGCACATGTACCTGCATACATACACACACAAATATATGTGTATCCAAATATATGAACCCACACACAGACAGTACATCCACAGAAATATATGCGTAACCAAATACACGTGAACATACACAGTCACACAAAGTACATGGTCTGATAGGATTGGGATTTCAGAAGAGAAAGGGCTTGGTTTCCCTTGCGCCCTCCCTCCTTATTCCTTTGAATACTAACTTTATTTTCTTCCTCGTGGAAGACCCAGTCTTCTGAGGTCTAAAGGAGATTCTCACATTGTACAGAGGCTTCATGGTGGGCATTGGATACAAGGGGCCTTTCCACCACCCAGTGAGTAGGGAGCACAGCAGTAGGGTACTTACTGTCTTGGTGCACCAATTGCTGTGAGAGATTTATAGAGTTGAAGCCTTCTTTCTAATAGCTGGGCTGCCTGGCTACCATTCATACTGCTGTTCCAGAGGCAGACATGATGGGATTCGGATCCTTTACATTTTTCTTCAGTAATGCATGATTTCCATCTCTTAAGCCTCTATCCACTGATACCAAAATAGAAGTCTCTCTTTATGAACTTTGCATTTGTAAAAGATGCACTGTGTGCTTTTTCCTTCAGCCAGGCGCTGAGGTCGGCCTGTGAATACCAATAACTGGACATACTCAAGGAGTTTGCAGTTATTGGACAGAGACGAGGAAGCCAGAAGTCAGAGGAGCAGCTGATAGACAGGAAGCCTGACATGGCCAGAGTAGTGGGCAGGCGGAGACACAGGCCATCTCTTTCCACAGATGTCAGAGAGGGTCTTCGCGGGGTGCATATGAGCTGGGCATTGAAGAATGAGTAGGAGTTAGGAGTTGGG
Source organism: Apodemus sylvaticus (assembly GCF_947179515.1). Classification (NCBI taxonomy): domain Eukaryota; kingdom Metazoa; phylum Chordata; class Mammalia; order Rodentia; family Muridae; genus Apodemus; species Apodemus sylvaticus. The sequence continues at coordinate 106,020,796 of NC_067477.1, read as the reverse complement.
AGAGAAGTACTCCTGGTACAGAGACACTGTCTATAAATAGCGACCGACGCTCAAATCTCCACGATAGGAGTGGAGAGAACGTGTCATGCGAAGATCATGCCTCAACTCACTTTTTAAAAATCCATTAGGAGCTGCCTCCTCATCCTCCCACCAGTGACTAACAAGCAGCAAATTGACTGATTTGCCTTGATCTCCTCTCTGACCCCATGGAGGAATCTGTGAGCATAATGAGATAAGAAGCACCAAGAAAAGAAGTAGAAAGTGGATTAGGAAGAGGAGGGGGAAGAGGAGAGGGAGGAGGGAGGGGATGCGGAGGGGGAGGAGGAAGGGGATGAGGAGGAAGCAGCAGCAGCAGTGGTGTTCATCTCTGTTTTCCAGGTTGCATTGCAGGTCCCTAGTGCTAAAATGCAGCCTCCCAGACAGGGATCTGCTGCTGCTTTGTGGGTGTGCAAATCAACCCTTCTCTCTTTCTCTAGGAGAGAGACAGAGACAGAGACAGATGAGACAGAGACATGCATGTCAATATACATGTATGTATATATGAGATTGCTTTGTGCATGTACATTCTATATATATGTTGTATATGTGTATATGTATATTTACATGTGTTGTATGACATTTATTTGAGAACCTAGCCCAGAGCCTGGTGAGATCAACTTTCTGTTGCCTTTGCTGGCAGGAGGACGAATAGGTGGGCGAGGATTAACCTTACCTCCTACATGCTTCTTTAGATGCACCAAGGTCAGTGCCCTGCATGCTATTTTTACACTAAGAGAGAGCAGTAGGATGGGTCCCAAAGAAACTGAAGCTCAGATTGGTGACAGAGCTCACCCAAGGTCCTACAGCTCTTAGGAAGTCAACATTCAACCCCTGGAATCATGCCCTCTTCCATAGTATGTCACCCTTTCTCTAACTAGTCAGAGTTTCTGGTCAGATGAGGTCTTTTTGTGTCCTAGGGCATGTCTTCCCTAATGCTCTCAGATGCAGAACTGCAGAGGGTGACGGCAGATGAGACTCAGATCTGGAAACTCTCCGAATGCATCGTCTTGCTGTCAGGGTGTCTGCCCACAGCTTTCAGTGACAGGAAACTCACTACCATATAAGGAGGCTGGGTCTAGCTCCAGACGCCATGCAGCCTTCTGTTCATGGGGACCCATGCTGAACCCCGCCGGGCTTTGGCGGTTCTCATGGCCATGAACGGCTCAACAGTGAGGCTCTGAAGGCTGCATGTGTTGTTGGAGTTTCTGATGGGCTGATGGAGTCTCTCAAAGACTCCTTTCCCTGCCTGTAACAAGAGCATACCTGGCCTCTTGCTTCTTGGCATCCAAGTTGTCCTGGTGGGCTGAGGTTGCAGATGGATACCTGGCTTCGTGTATTCTCTCCTCTCAAGAGAATTCAGGCCAAACTTTCTCTCGCCCACTTCTTCATGGGGAGTGAGGTCTTCCTTTGACAAAAGGATTTGAAAGGATGCTAGGAAGAAGGACTGGCATGGGAAAGGGAGAGGCCAGCTTTCTCCTCAGATGTTTCTATGGAGACCTAGGGAGGCCCCCTCGCCCCCATTACTTAGGCAAGTTCCCTCACGGGCTTCTCCTGATCATCCCTGCTATACTCCTTAATCCCCCAAATCCACCCCCAGATAGTGCGCCTTAAGTAGCCCTTTCTGGATGACACAGCTGCAAAGGTTCCCCCCTCCGACTATGCTGCCTCCTGTGGCACTGCTCAGTATTACAGGACACAGGAAGAAGAGAAACTAGAGGGGGTGGAGGAGATATTTCCACTGGGAGCCTGCAGAACAGTTGCAGTCCCCATTTAGCCCGTCTTTTGGGCCCCTGGACACACTGGGACTCAAAGTTCATTTCTCCTCCTCTGAGTTAGGAGCTACTAGAAGCATTTCGGGGGTTTTTGGTAAGCCCTGAGGCTGAGGCAGCCTATCTTTTGATCCGCCTATGATGCCAACCCTCTGGCCCTGGGATGGAGATATCAGCTAACTTGTAATGTCAGAAAGCATTCTGCGGTTGAGAGTGTGGTGCGAGCTGGCAGATGCCACATAGAATGCCTCTCCAGCTGTATTTCAACTTAGGACTCTGGCTCGCCCATCATTGCCTCTCACCAGAACCCCTCGTGAGCATTCCAGCTCAAGGAAAGACCGCGTACCATCTGTCTGTATTGACGGACACGTGGGAAACAAACAGCCTGGAAACTCGATGACATTAGCAGAGTCATTGACACTGACTTCCGAGGATTCCCACGTTACACATAGCGTACACCTTAGGGGATGGATGGGATTGGTTCAAATAGCAGTCATTATATAATTCATATATAATGTGGCATTTCGAGGGGCACGTATAGGTATGTTCTCCAAGCTCTTGAATCCTGAGCGTCTAGAGAAATAAAGAGAGAAAACAACCACGAGTGCATGCACGTGAAGGCTCCAGTCCCTGAATGGGTTAATCCGTGCAAATGCTCGGAGCAGTGTCTGGATAGCAGTAAGAACTTAGCTAGTGCTTGTTCTTTGGGTTCTGACCTAAAGCCTCTGGGATTTCCTTCTAGAAGTAGGCTTCGGGGCTGCAGAGCCATTCAGCTTTTGAGTGCCTGCGCATTCAGCAACTCCCGTGGATAGAATATTGAAGTGCTAGGGAATGAACACACAGAAATGAACAGCCACCGCGATGAGACAGCCAGGTCAGGTGTCAGTAGCCAAGGGAGGAGGTTAGGCCACCGGAGGAGGCAGGAGCCTTCTTGAACAAGGAAGTTCTCAGAGAAGGGGTGGAGCTTGAGGGTCTGGAGAGAATCAGTAGACTGAGGGAGTGGTGGGCGTGGTCTGAGGATGGTGAAGGCCTAGGGTGCTATTGTGAGTGGGAAAGATCAGTCAGGAGGGGAAACTATTCTGTGAAGATTTTTTTTTCAGCAGGTGGGACAGTCACTTCTGTTTAAAGTCCTGGCTGTAATTCCTCTTTGTGAGAGGAAGAGGAAGAAAAGGAAGAGGAGGAGGAGAAAAGGGAGGAGGAGGAGGAGGAGGAGGAGGAGGAGGAGGAGGAGGAGGAGGAGAAGGAGGATGTAGCCTGTAAAATTGGGGGGGGGGGGTATTCCGGCAGGAGGGATTTAGCCGCAGCACTAGGCTCCTGCACTGGCCCAGCAGACTCCCCCATTCCTGTGCAGCCTGAGCCCGGCTGGCCTGGACCCTTGAAGGACTCAACAAAGGCTTGCCTGTTCCCTTCATGACATCAGATCTTACCCTCAGGATTTCTCTGTCCTACTGGGGCAAGATCTCACACAGTGATAATAGAAGGAACGGGAAGAGATGAATCAAGTGAAGACTGTCACAGACATCACCATGCCAACGTGCTGGGCTGGGAGGGGGAGGAAGATGCTGCCTACTGGGGGCAGTTTACCAGCTCATAGCCCGGCCGGGTTCCAGGGGCTGGGCCTCTGGTCCCTGTTTAGATTGTCCCTGGCCGCCTGGTCAATGAATGAGGATAAAAAGCTAGGACTGGATGAAATAATTGCTTCATACCACGGACTGGTTCTTCTCTGCTTTCTTAACTTTTCAAAAGTATTGCATTGAATGAATTTACTTTTTTCTTTTTCTTTTATTTTTTGTTTGTTTGTTTTTTGTTTGCTTTTTGTTTTCTGAGGCCACAGGGTCACACCTGGTAGCCCTGGCTGGCCTCAAACTTGATCTTTGTTTCTGTCTGTCTCCTAAGAGATGGGATGACAGGCATGTGTCACCAAGCCACCCTGCGTTTCCTTTCATAGCAAAGATTTGTGTAGAGAGTTTTGCCTTGGAATCTCATAAAAGTATACTATGTAGAGGGTATGGGAGATTGTTGGGTACCACTTCTATCTGATGAGAGAGAAAGAGGGGGTGGGGAGAAGAAGAAGCAGGAGAGGAGGAGGGGGGAGAGAGGAGGGACCACTTCTGATGAGAGAGAGAGAGGGAAGAGAGGGAGGAGGAGGGGGAGAGGAGGGACCACTTCTGATGAGAGAGAAGAGAGAGAGAGAGAGAGAGAGAGAGAGAGAGAGAGAGAGAGAGAGAGAGAGAGCATGTAGACAGGACAGTCAGCAGTGTTGAGAATGGAAAGGGTTCTGACTATAGCCATGCGTTCGCAGGCTCAAGGAATGATGAAACGGTGTGTGGAAAGACAGCCCACGGTCGGCCCACCCACTCACAGTCTTATCTCTGTGTACATTTTCATCGGTGCAAAGCCAGATGGATCAATGAGCCCACTTATAAGACTAAATGCAGACCAAGGCAGCACGAGAGGGGTTCATGGAGACAAGGTTAAAAAGGGAATTTGATGGTGGAATTTCAAGTCCTGGGGGGTGGGGTGGCGGGTAGTGTGTAACAGTCTCCAACCTTGAAGTACCTGGGGAGCATTAATACAGAGACAGGGCCTGCAGTTCTGCAAATGTGATGAATCTGTGAGTGGGTGTCAAGGCTGCTACACTAGGCTTAGAGCATCAAGGATCCAGAAAACTCTGAGGAAAAGCAATGTTTCATATTTCATGACTAGAAATAAAGTACAGTGAAGGCCTTATCTAGAATTCTTTATGGGCAAGACAAACCTGTCCTAAACAGAAGGAATTCTGGGTGTGGTAGTGTAAGCTTATAATCCAAGGGAGGCAGAGACAAGGAGGGTCCTTGGGAATCAACAGCCAACCATTCTAGCCTATTGGTAGACTAGAGTGGCACTCCTGGAGATGACACCTAATGGTGTCCTCAAACTGCACTCAACCCCTCCCCCACCCACACATGCACACACGCACTTGTGCACACATGAACACATGCACACACATGCATAATAATTGTTAAAATCTGCTTTTCAGAAGGATTAGAAAGAGCCAGAAAAAAAGATGTGCATCCCACCAGCTTTCAGGTAAAGGTGGCTAGGAAGAGAGACGCGCCCCTTGCTGTGGCTACGTGGATAAGTGGAAGATATTGCATTGAACAAATTGACTTTTTGTTTTTGTTTTCTTTTTTTCTGAGGACACAGGGTTAAAATAAACATGGCTGGTCTCCTAAGTCATGGGATGGCCTGCATGTGCCCTCTATTGTCCCTTCAGTTGTTTTCCACCCTCTACTGAGAACCAGGCAACCCGAGGTTGAAATAGACTGTGGTAGATTGGATGAGGGTAACCCCAGTAGGCTCTTAGAGCTGACTGCTTGGTCCCAGTTGGCGGAACTGTTTGGGAAGCATTAGGAGGTGTGGCCTTGTTACAGGAGATGTGTCACTAGGGTAGGCTTTGAGGTTTCGAATGTCCACAGCATTCCCAATTAAACCCTTTCTTTTATAAACTGCCTTAGTCATGGTGTTTTAGCACAGTAAGAAAAGTAATCAAGACACACACCCCTGAAAACCACTTTGTCGGTCAGGTAAAGTGGCTCACACCTACAGTCAATCTTGGCAAGAAGTGCAGAGACAATGAGGCCAGATTGGGCTGTAAGTGAGACCCTATCTGAAAATGACACAGAGTGAGAAACTGCCCATAGGAAACAGCAAGGTACCCAATGCATGATAGACGCCCCCTGCAGATAATGGAGGGGCTACACGGTAGAGAAGACCCTCTTATGAGAACCCCATTGGTCCTGTTGTATGATGACAATGATTATAGGTCCCTCACCTTTCAGGAAAGAAGCTGAAGTCGCCGTGGGTGTGATGACACCTCCTCCAGGACAGCTTGCCTATGCAGATCTCTTACCACTACTCCAGTCTTCCTCTGTTTAGACCTGAAGATTCTGTTTCCCATAGAGGAGTCATAGTCACTGTCTAAGTGTAGCTTGTGGGTCTGCTGAAGCCAGAACTTTTGCCCCAGAACTCTGGTTTCAAGGATGCTCCACTGAGCCAGATTCTCAGAAAGAATGCACCCAGGGCCAGCTCCACACCAAGAGCTTGAGTTGCTATCTTCCAGCGGAATTAAAGAATAGCTCAGATCGGATCCCATTCTAGCTGATCGCGCTGCCTGCAGGTCCTTCAGAGAGGAGAAGCCAAAATATTCAGACTGCATGAGCGCTCTGTGTGGCCTGCAGACACCACCCTGGGAAGGCTAGGGTAGCATAATGACTGGGAAGAAAATGGAGTAGAGCTAGCCTGCCCTCAATAACTGCTGGGCCAGGCCCGAAGAGAAATCCGGAGATAAACTTTAAGGGTTTGTTTGTTGGATTCTGTCATGGCCTTGGTCCATTCATCTAAACAGGGGAGTTCCTTGGGGACTGTGTTGCTTCTCTTGTGTACCACAGTGCTTCCTGCAGAAGCATCTATTGTGGAAGCTGTGGGCTTCTCTCCACCCATTAAGTACAGGCCTGGGATAGACTATAAATGGAAAGATCTCTTCCTCTGATGGCATTTCAAGCAGACTTTTTTTTTACAGTATCAGTATTGTGTATATGTGTATGTACATGTGTTGAGTGTGTACATGTACATGTGTACATGTGTTACATGAATGGATGTTTATGTGTTACATGAATGGATGTTTACGTGGGGGGGAGGGGGGAGGGGAAGTTCTCAGGGACAAAGCTGAGGACAAAGGAGGATAGCCCACCCATGCCATGCCTCATTACCCTCGACCTTATGAGGCAAGGTCTCTCACTGAACCTTGAGCTGTTTTGCAGGTAGTCTGTCTGCAGCTGTCACACCTGTGGTCTGCTCCACTCAGCCAACTGGGGCTACAGGCTTTTATGGCCACACTGGCTTTTCTGTGGTGCTAAGGCGTCAAACTCAGTTCCTTGTGTTTGTGTAGCAAGAGGTCTTACCCACTAGGCCATCTCTCCATCTCACCAGATCCCAGTATTCCTGAGCTGGGGAGACATGCTGTACTGATCCTGTATCCTACATGCAATGCCCTTTCGAACACCTACACTTCCCAACTGAAGTCAGGGCAGCCATGAGGCATATGTTTTCCTCATTGGAAATATGGTTTTAGAAATTCAACAAGGAGGCAGGGTAGGGCCAAATGACTAAATCTATTCATTTTTCCCCTCTCCAAAACCATGACTCCATTTCTGGCTTGAGACTTTAAGACTCATGAATCTGAAATTACATATGAGCAGGAATTGAGTGTCCTTGTTAAGTATTGGGTGTTATAGCTTTTAGTTCAAAAACTTTACTTCAGAGCTATATATTATTTGGAACGATATTGCAGGCGTTGAAGTAGATCCTGCTTTGTTCTCTTTGCAAACTGATTTTTGTACAGAAAACTGAACTGTCCTTCTTCACACGAGACAATAATGCCCTCTAGTGGATGAAGTGCTTCATGGCAAGCTTATCTATTTAAGGGCCTCGGTTTAACAGAAACATCTAGTCCAAGCACTCAAGATTATACTAGATTCGGGGCCCACAATCCTGCCTCCTGTTCTTCCACAAGAGTCCCCAGTCTCCATCTGCAGTTTGGCTGTGGGTGTCTGCATCTGTCTGAGTCAGCTGTTGGGTGGAGCTTCTCAGAGTTCAGCCATGCTAGACCCTTGTCTGCAAGCATAACATTGTCATTAATAGTGTCAGGGATTGATACTTGTCCACGGAATGGGTCTCAAGTTGGTCCGGATTTTGGACGGTCATTCCTTCAGTCTCTGCTCCATCCCCATCCCTGTATTTCTTGCAGACAGGATAAATTTGGGGTAGGAAGTTTTGTGGGTAGGTGGGTGTCCCTATCACTCCACTAGGTTCCTGCCTGGCTACAGGAGGTGGCCTCTTCAGGTTCTGTATCCCAAATGTTGTGAGTCACAGCGAAGGTCACCTCCATTGGTTCTTATGTGCCTCCCTAATCCCAGGTCTCTGTCTTGTCCTGGAGATGCCTCTCAAATTCCCCTTCCCTGTCAGTTGCAGATTTCCATTCACCCTCATGGCCTCTGGGCATCTTTCCTGTCCCTCCCCACACCTGATGCTGAACCGCTCTATTCTCTTCTTGTCCCTTCTCCCACACAGTTCCCTCCATCTGCCTCTTGTGACTGTTTTATTCTCCCTTCTAAGTGAGATTCAAGCATCCTCTCTTGGGCCTTCCCTCTGGTTTAGTTTCTTTGGGTCTGTGAAGTGTAGCATGGATATCTTGTATTTTGTGGTTAATATCCACTTATGAGTGAGTACATACCATGCCTGTCCTTTTGGGACTGGGTTATCTCACTCAGGATGATATTCTCAAGTTCCATCCATTTGTCAGCAAAATTCATGATGTCTTTGTTTTTAATAGTTCAATAGTATTCCATTGTGTAGATACACCACATTTTCTTTATCTATTCTTCAGTTGAGGGACTTCGAGGTTGTTTCCGGTTTCTGTGTATTATGAATGATACCCAGATATGATATGAGCCTATCTGAGTCTTTGTGGGATGTTGGAACATCTTTAGAGGAGCCACCCAGGAGGAGTATAACTGGGTCCACAAAAGACCAACTGAGTTAACTAACAAGGACTCTTGGGGCTCTCAGAGACTGAACCACCAACCAAGGAGCATACACAGGGTGGCCCTAGGTCTCCCCACACCTATGTAACAGATATACAGCTTGGTTTTCATGTGGGTCCTGAACTACTGGAGTGGGGGTATCCCTAAAACAGTTGCCTGTATGTGGGATATGTTCTTCTAGCTGGACTGCCTTGTCTGGGAGAGGAAGCAGCTAGCCTCGCAGAGACTTGATGTATCAGGGAAGGGGGATACCCGGTGGGAGTCTTCATTTGCTCAGAGGAGAAGAAAGGGGTTGGGGAGGAAGGATTGTGTGGGGGAGGAGCTAATTGGGAGGGGCAATGAGCCGGATGTAAAGTGAGCAAGTAAAAAAAAAAAAAAACTCAAGTTCAAACACACCCACTTGAGTTTAGGGTTATGAAAAGACTTAAGTGAGATACTCTGTGTCATGCCCCTCATATTGGGCACGGTGCTGACAGTCACCGGCTGGTCATCTGGTCAGGCACACTTGACTTTGGTGGGGGACTGGGCAGAAATAGCAAGGAGAAGGGCCTATGGGTCTCTGGGATTTCAGTAGCAGGACACTCACTGTCATCTCTGAAGAGTTTGTGTCTTACCTGGAAGAGAGCTGTGAGCGATGCCCACGTACCTGAAGACAGGGGGCAGTGAGTACCATTCTGTGTACCTGCCTGGTGCCTTCTCACAGCGCAACCAAAGTGTGCCACCTGCTGACACTGTGGGACCATGTCGTCATCCGTGAACCATTCACTTGTTCTACTCGGTGTGTAGGACCGATGCGCATGGACTTAGACTTTTGGCTTTCCGCTTACTCTCTGGGAACGGGAGTCAGAGCTCAAACAGCTCACCAGACACGTGTGTGTGTGTGTGTGTGTGTGTGTGTGTGTGTGTGTGTGTGTGTGTGTGTGCAGGAGGAGGGGGAGGAGGAGGCTAGACCTATCATGATGACAAAAGGCAGGGGTGAGGAGCGGTATTGAGTGTGAGTGGAAGCGAGAGGTGGGTGGAATTAAATATGAGCTAAAACATGAGTAGATCAAATTTTCAATTACACTTACACACTTACAATTTCTAGAGGTTGTGGCAAAGACTACAACGTCTTCCAAGTAGATGCTGCCATCCCGTGGGCAATGTAAGTAGTTCCAAAGGCCTCTGGGGCACTAGTAAGAGTGCTGTGACTATCACCGCTTTGATATTTATAAAACCCTCTTGACTTAGTGCCTTTCTGTTACAATTGACTATTATTTTAAAACACGGAGACATCATTTGAGTTCCTGGGGCTGGAAATGTGGCATGTCCTCAGTTACTTCGAGAATCCCAGAGGGAAAGCGTTTGAGTTAGAGAAGCACTGTCTTAGCCCTTAGGTTAAGCTGGGCAGTCCGCGGCGGAGCCTGGTTCATGGAAATACATCAGAGTGGTTTGTGTTCAGCATAGAGGTGCCTTTTGTGACGTGCAATGACTGGCATGTACTGAAGGGGTGGAGAGCAACTTCTCTGTGGGCCTTTCCGTTCGGTGTAGTTTCCGTATGTCTCCCTCCTAGAAATAAGCTCTTTGCACCCCATTCATCCTTTCTACCATGTCAAGGCACATCATGGTACATGAAGGATGTGACTCTTTCACCACTGTCCTTTTTGAGGAATTTAAAATGCACGAGGCTTCAGGGAATAGACCTGCTGATGCTCTGCAGGGCTCCCGTCTTATGTGAAATGACCCCTCTCTGATTAGCATATCCGGTGGTTTGGCCTTAGGCTGTTTCAATTTTGTTGGGAATTTGGGCTTGCTTGTTGGGTAAAATCTAGATGGTTGGAACAGGGAAATGTTTCTTCCAGCTTCTGGGTAATAGATGATCAAAATGGAGACTCAGTACAAGAAAATGGCCTTCTTAAACATCAACTTGGCCAATAGATAACTGAAGTGAGATTTTGACACAGTTTAACTCTCCGACTTAGCATCAGTGTAGTCACTGATACCTTGCCCAGGAGGCCTAAGCCACATTTCTGCTCTGCTTGTTAGGTTGCAGGCTTTCTAAACAACCAATCCCTAGCCAGCTCAACGGACTTCTCTCCTTTGATACTCAAGAACAGACCTTATGGTGATCCACCGCCCTCATGAACACAAGATGCCCTTCCTTTTCTCTGCCTGGGACACCTTCTCTCTCCAGATGGCTCTCCGGTCACTTTTCTGAGGCCCACATCACTACCCTGGCACCCAGGAAGCTTGGTCAGTGCCACTTACATAATTTCTAAAAAGGAATCATACTCGGTACCATACAGTTCAATCAGTTCAATGCACATGCTGTTTTATGGCTTCCTGGGTGTGGCTTCTGCAATGTCACTCTCCTTCCCTTGCCAGAGGCCACAAGCCCTGTGTTAAGCTATTTTCTGTTCCTCTAAACATTGAGTAATAGTTGTGTAGTATCAGATGTATGTGGGTTAGCACAGTGGCTTCAAGTGTAAGTTTTCTGGGATACCCTGGGCTCAAATCCTGGTTCTGCCTGTTGCTGGCTCTAACTATACAAGCTACTCAACTTACACCCATCTTCCTGCTTGTTAGTCACGGGTAGCCCTGTGGGTGCAATTTGACGATATCCATGAATTATTCAGCACAGTGTCGGTCAGAGAATGCACACAGTGTATGGAGCTAGGATTGTTAACCAGATCCCTATGTAAGCATACGTATCCAGTTTCATGTTTTCTTGGCTATAACTCAATACACATGAGCCATGTGTTCTGACTGCCAAAACTTCCCAGTACCATCCTGGTCTTGTCAGTGGAAATGTAGGGCACAGATGGAGGAAAGATAGAGGCCTGATGTTTGGACCACACTTGAGGGCCTTCAGACATAGTACTAGAAACTTGCTTTGATAAGAGAGGAGGGGGAGAAACAGACAGAGACAGAGAGAGGTGCGTGTGTGTGTGTGTGTGTGTGTGTGTGTGTGTGTGTGTGTATGTGTATACACACAAACAGAGAGAGACAGATAAGATATATGCATACAGACAGGTAGATATCTATTTGGGATATTTAAGGGCATATAAATGAGGAGAGATAGGTATAAAAATAAAGAGTCCTGGGGATGGTTTGTGGCAAAGTACTATTGTGGACATGATAGTTAGTTAGTTAGTTAGTTAGTTAGTTAGTTAGTTAGTTAGTTCAGGCACCAGAAAAGCAAACTGAGCAGAGACCTGGAGAAAAGCATTTGAAACAGAAGGACTAACAAGGATGAGAAAGATGGGGGATAGCCTTGAATGAACACAGGGACAAGGCCAAGGTAGCCAAAGCGGAGTGGTGAAGCCTTCGCTGGTGAGCAGACTACATAGGATCTTGCTGACTGTGACAGTCATTTACTAAAGAGATTTAAGCTGAGAGGTGACTGCTCTGTGTTCTGGCTGTTTTGTGTGTCCACTTGTCACAAGCTGGAGTCATCAGAGAGGGAGACACCTCAGTTGAGGGAGTGCCTCTATAAGACCCAGATGCAGGGCATTTTCTCTATTAGTGATTCACATGGAGGGTCCGGGCCATCATGGGCAGTGCCATCCCTGGGCTGGTGCTCCTAGGTTCTATAAGAAAGCAGGCGGAGAAAGCCACATGGAGCAAGTCAGTTAGCAGCCCTCCTCCATGGCCTCTACATCAGCCTGTGCTTCCAGGTTCCTGCCCTACTGGAGTTCCTGTCCTGATTTCCTTCACTGATGATGAACTGTGAGGCGAAGTGTAAGCCGAATAAACTCTTTCCTCCCAAGCTTGCTTTTTGGTCATAGTGTTTTGTCACAGCATAGAAACCCTGACTAAGACACTGTGAGACAGTGTGAAAGGATTAAACTCATGACCTGCCTCAAAAGTAGAGTTATAGGATCTGTTGGCTTGGGTGTAAGGTATGGGATCTATGGGATCTGTTGGCTTGAGTGTAAGATATGCAATCTATGGACTCTGTTGGCTTGGGTATAGGGTATGGGATTTGTGGGCTCTGTTGGCTTAGATGTAGGGTATGGGATCTGTGAGATCTGTTGACTTGGGTGTAAACTATAGGATCTATGGGATCTGATGTCTTAGGGGTAGGGTATAGGATCTATGGGCTCTGTTGGCTTGGGTGTAGAGTATAGGATCTATGGACTTTGTTGGCTTGGGTATAGGGTATAGGATCTATGAGCTCTGTTGGCTTGGATGTAGGGTATAGGATCTATGGGCGCTGTTGTCTTAGGGGTAGGGTATAGGATCTATGGGCTCTGTTGTCTTAGGGGTAGGGTATAGGATCTATGGGCTCTGTTGGCTTAGGTGTAGGGTATGGAATCTATAGGATCTTTTGGCTTAGGTGTGGGTATGAGACGCATCAAAGTCAAGTCAGCATCAGCGCCTTGTACGGAGCATCTGGCAGCTCAACCAGTTGCCATCTACTGAGCTATGGAAGACTGCAAGCACTGGTTCCGAGGTGAGAAATCAAGCCTTTATTTATGGACAAGTTAAGTTTAGAGAATCTAAGCATCGCCTCGTTGTGTGGACTTTAGGGGATAAGGGCACAGTGAGTTACAAACGGGGCTTTCATCAGCACCTGTACCTGAGGTCTCATCTGGAGCCCTCATAGATGCCAACTGTAAAGAGAACCCACCCCCATTAGTCAGGACAGAGTTCAGACGAGCCAGTCTTAAGAGATGCCAGTTGTGGCCACAGCCACTCATGTGCTTGGCAGCCGTGGAAGTCATCAGTTACTCAGAGTGAAGTGCAGACCAGGAAAGGTTAAGTGAATGCTAATGAAATGCACTGATTAAGACTGTCAACCTAGTAAAAGGTTGCTCTGCTATTTCATGTGGGGCCTTCCTGAATTTGAACACTATTCCAATGCCTGGTGAAGCAGTGTATCCAGAGCTGTGTACGGAGCTGTCCACACCAACACATAACACACAACGATGCCATGTCTAAAATAGAGGTGACAACAGTGTTAGGGAATCCAGACTCCAGAAGTTAAGGTCCCTGTTCTGAACAAATGATGATGGCATTACCAGTAGATATTGTATTTTCCTCTTCTGACTCCATATGAATGATGTGACTATTTCCATCCTATTGAAAGTAAGCAGAGAAGGCCCTTTGTACCACCCTCAGCAAGTGTCGGGCAGACTCTGTTATCTTTAGTATTTGATCTCAGAGCAGCTAAATGAGTGTCGTGAACTCAGGTTATAAAACAATATGTGAAGGGTTATATGACTTGTCAAAAGTGCTGAAGCTAGTATCGGTTGCAGTTGCAGGGTTCCTTTTTCCCAAAGTTCATGCCCACCCCACTCTTTACTGCAAACGCAAAAAGCCTGAACATTCTCCAGGTACAAGTCTCAGGATCCCTGGCCTGCAGTTCCAGGTATGGCCAGCAGAGGGAACCGTGCACCGGGTTTCTGGGGCTCACTGCCCGAAGCCATATTGAATGAGCCAATGTCTGCTGCACGGACTCTGTGAGATCTAAATGTCTCCTTGGCAGGAAATCCGCGAGGAGCAGGACGGGGTTGTGCAAACAGCCTTACAATGTCCGTTTGTGTGTGAGCACATGGCTTCTCCCACGTCGCCCACAATGCTCTGTTTTGGGGGAGGATAATGGGCCTCTGTGGACCCCTTCGCCTTGTCATGCAAAGGGAGTGACCTGTGTTTGTCATAAATGGGCTCTTGTATGATTAATAGCCCCGTGAATGCGCCCAGTGCAGCCGTTCAGCGCCCGCCTTCCCCTGGCGGTGGTCTGCCGTCGGCTTTCTTCCCTCCGCCAAAGCAGCTGCTGCAGCTTTTACTGAAAGGAACCGGGCCTGCTCTCACTGTGGCTGCAGTTCTACAGATTCAAAGCAGGGGGCACACACAACCAGCGTTTGCTTTGGGGATGAGCAGGGGGTCCAAAGGCAACCTTAGGTTCTTTACCAACATTCTCTTATGCCGCTCAAAACTGAAGGGGAACATTTTGGTTTTTATGGACAAGGAAAACCTGACGCCCCATGGTCTCCAAAACTCATATAGTGTTTCCAGAAAGCGATTATCCTCTTTGTTTTAGGATGGTTGTTTGTTTGTATGTTCTGACCTTCCTTTACTCCCCTACCCTCACAGAGTTTAGTTTTTGTTGGTGGTAGTGGTGGTATGCGTACGTGCGTGCGTGTGTGCATGCGTGTAACCTGGCTGTCCTGGAACTCACTCTGTAAACCAAACTAACCTCTAACTTAGAGATCCTCCTGCTTCTGTCTCCCCAGTGCTACCATCAAAGAGCTAGCTTTTTCCACCCATTTTTAACAGGGACTACTGGGTCTGTTTATAGTGAATGCCTTTGCCTTTATTTTCCGTGGCTACTTAGCTAGTTCGTCTGATCCATATAGATCCAGTAAAGCACACTTGTCTGTCTGGACCCATGCATGATGCACGGATGCAGACAGGGTGCAGACAAGGTGCTGCTGGAATGAAGAACTGGAATGAATAGGAAACAGCCTCTTTAAAATGCACTGCAAGAAAGATTGCTAATTCTGCCTGAGGCCAGGAGTGGGGGTAGAGGTCTTTGTGGTGTTTTGGCTGCCAAGTTAGACCTTCACAGGCAGAGGGGATAGGGTGCCACTGGCAAAGACAGCACAGAGAAAACGAAGCAAGAAGGCAGAACTCTGTGCCAGGTCCATATGCCATGACCTTCTCTGGGTCAGAAATTTGGAAGGAAGTTTTGGACCAAGTTTATGGGCTTTTAGGACACCAGGATATCTTGCATTTGTGTTGAAATCGCCACTGTCGGGTCCTGCTGGTTCCTGACCCTGCTTGCTTCGTAGTGGGGTCTTACACAGGAAGTAGCCTCAGGTGTCAGACACACAGCTGCCAACTCAGTTCCTATCCTCTTCCCTCTCCCGGGCTTGGGCTGCCTGTCTACACAGCTCGCTTAGGCCTCAAGCCAGGGTTTTGCCTTAAAACGTTAGTTTTGTTTGTGGGAAAGAGGGTTTCAAAGCCTGCAGTAGCTCATGGGAGAGGCTGGGGAAATAGTGCTGTTCCTGTGCCTCATAAGGAAACATTGTGCAGAGGGAGGAGAGGACCCAGAGCTGTGGTATGGAGGGTAAGCCCAGAGACTATGTTGAGAAGATGTGGCAGATTATAGGTAACTCCTACCTGATGTGATCAGGTGGATGCAGGGTCTTAAATACACTGGACAAGAGAATGTAGAGAACATAGGTTGTAAGTGTATCAGTGCTAAGCCAAGTTGGTATGCCTGTGGAGTCCACCCAGATGTTTGAGCTGGTGGCTAAAGGCCAGAGTTGAGATGATGGTGGCATCTGGAGGGACACGGCAGTCAGGGAGATCTCAGCATGGAGGTGAGGAGGCATGGAGAAAGATCATGTAAGTGTGTGTGTCCTGACTCTCCCTAGGGATGAGTAAGGATAGATGGGTGTTGCAGCATCTTTTGAGGGGGATAGTGTGGCCAGAGTTACACATGGCACACTTGCCACTGTACCTCCCCTCTCTCCTATGAGGAGGGTCCCATCTGTGCTTTTCCAGGAAAGAGCCTTGGAAAACAGTGTATTACCCCAGAGGACTGGGGGTCTGTGTCATCTCCTTAGCTGACGGTGGGAGCAGCCTGGATGGCAGGGGACTTAGGTGGTCCTTTCATTTTCTAGACTGAAGTGGAAGCCGTCAGGAGACAGTGGAGACAGCCTTCCCAACACAGCAGACTAAGTCCAAGGCTTTTCCAAGCCCAGTGCTCCAGCTTCTGGGCCTTCTTACCCCACCCTGGTGTCTCTCTCCGCATGTGATTCGGGACGTCTGGCCTGGGTGGGCTGATACTCAGCTTTCTTAGGTAAGGAGCAAACACTTCAAACTGTTTCCTCAGAAACTTCTTTTGGATTCCTTGGGGAGACAGAGAAAATTCGCTAATACTTTCTCAACAACAGGTTGGCCCAAAGCAAGGTCCCAGATTGATTGCCTCCATACGCCTTAGAATTTGAAATTCAGGGAGGGGTGCATTGGCTAAAATGAGTCTAATTTTGCCCTCATTTCTTGGACTTTTTTTTT
This sequence comes from Apodemus sylvaticus, assembly GCF_947179515.1. Classification (NCBI taxonomy): domain Eukaryota; kingdom Metazoa; phylum Chordata; class Mammalia; order Rodentia; family Muridae; genus Apodemus; species Apodemus sylvaticus. The sequence continues at coordinate 106,004,397 of NC_067477.1, read as the reverse complement.
CCTGCTGTAATATTGATGTTTATGGGAGAATTAGCTGTGATGAGGTAAAAGTCTATTTTAAAAAGCTGAACTCAGATATTGAAAAGGCTATTTTAGCCTGTACTTAATTGCTCAGTTCCATTATGGTCTCTCGGTGTGTGTGCCTGTGTGTGTGTGTGTGTGTGTGTGTGTGTGTGTGTGCCTGTGTGTGTGTGTGTGTGTGTGTGTGTGTGTGTGTGTGTGCTCTGAATTCCTGTGGGTTGGCTTACAACTGGACTCCAGAAGCTTGGATTCCTCAGAGGATAGCAAACCCTTCTGAGGAACACCTCAGTTTTAATGATTATGAGAATATTCAAGACATTTTCCCATTTGAGCAACATTACTTGCAGTGTTAAAACATTTTGAAAACACATTTAAGCCATTAACTCATTTTTATGGTCAAATGAAAGTGCCTAATAGATTCAGTTCTACGCTGTTCCTCTTTCATTCTGGAATAAAATTGTCTGTTGGATTCTTGGCAACTCATTCCGCAGCGGAACTGAGAGCCTCATGACTTCATCCCCAAGACGACAGATTGGTGAAGACTCACCACCCAGCCCGGCTAGTTTACACTGCTAATTTGCCTGGCAAATTCGGTTTCCTAGAGTTGACAAGCTGAAATTCTTTCATTGCATTGATGTAATCACCCCCCCCCATTCCCACCATGAACACACACCCCAGAAATGCATCTAGTTATATCATTTAGGGAATGTAACTTTCCTTTCTTTGAGAATGATTTGCAAGGGGGAGTGTGTGTGTGTGTGTGTGTATGTGTGTTTGTGTGTGTGTGTTACATGTAAAGACCAGAGGACAAACAACCTCAGGTGCTGTTTTTAGGAGACAGTCTCCCATTGGCCTGTATACAGCTCACCAAGTAGCCTAGGTTGGCTTGCCAGCACTAGCATTACAAATGCATGCCACCATGCCTGGAGTTTTTCTGCGTAGTTCTGGGGGATCATTCTTGGGTGTTCACTATTGGTGTGCTAGTCATTCTGTTACTCTGACGAGACACTATAACCACAGCCACTCTTATAAAAGAAAGCATGTCATTGAGGCTTGCTTACAGTTTCAGAGTTTTATCCTGATGGCAGGGAGCGTTGTGGTACACAAGTACACATAGTGTGGAGAAGTAGCTGTGGGCTCAGTCTTGGATCCACAGACAGCAGAGAGCACCCCTGGGCCTGAAACCTCACAGCCCACCCTCAGTGACACACTTCCCCCAACAAAGCCACACCTACTCCAACAAGGCCACACCTCCGAATCCTTCTCTGCCTTCATACTGGGGTCACAAGCGTGCACAGCCCCACCTGTCTTCTTCAACTAGGATGTGAGGATCAGAGCTAGGTCTTCATGCTTTACTGAGAGCTACCCACGTCTCGTCCCCCACCCCACCCCACCCCACCCCCCAATCTTTTCTTGGAGTTTCTAGCTTTCTGTCAGGAGGTGAAAGGTGCGTAAAGCAGCAAAGGTGCAGGGAAAGACGGTGCCGTAGGAAAAGATCTCTGAGATCCTAAACATTACACAAGCATCAAAACAGTGTCAAAAGCCACTGCGTATACTACAGCCCCAGAAACATGAGAGCTCCAAAGGGCCGAAATCTCACTTGAGAATTCAGAGTCAAAGAAGGTTATGGGGTAGAGATGGGTAGATTCTGAAGCAGGCTGGCCAGCCCACCCAACCCACTTGGCAAGTTCCAGGTCAGAGACCCTGTCTCATATAACAAGCTGATAGAGTCTGAGGAATGCCACTTTGAGCTCCACATTTACACACAGACACACTCGCCGCCGGTGACTAGGCATCTAAATATGTGAGTCTATGGGGACCATTATTATTCAAACCATCACACAAGGCACACACAAACCTAAGAAGCATATTTTGTTTGTTTGTTTGTTTGTTTGTTGTGCTTACAACCACCTATTACTTGGCATCCCATATGGTTTAGGTTGAAGCGAACGGAAGCTGGTAGTGTAATTCACCTGCAGTGCCGAACAGCAGGGTGTTGTAAATAAAATGTGCAGATAGGGAAGGCTCTACTGTTCTCATTAAGAAAAACGTATCTCTAGTGAGTATCAGACTTATCAACATGAGACCCTTTCATCCTGGGACAGCTCCTGAGACAATGCCAGCAGAGGAGCCAAGATGTCCTGGTCCTAGTGTAGGGAATCATTAAGCCTCCATAATAGTGACAGCCACTACCTTCCCAATTGTGCCATTGCCACTCTGAATCTTAGTGGTCACCTTGGCAAGTACGACTTTCCTAAAACTGCATCTTGTCCTTGAGGTAACCAGCCAGCCAAAACTTGTCTGCTTTTCTCAGTCTCCTGAGGATGTTTCAGCACAGAAGGGAACTCTCTTTTCTTTAACTGCTAAAGGTCCCACAATGGAGTGGACTGAAACAAGCTGACCACGGGCAGAGTTGCAGGAGACAAGACACATACATTTCATTAATGGGAAAGAGTACCGGTCAGGCCAAGTGTGGCGCTTCAAGGAGGGTCAGGTGGTTACAGGGGAGGAACATGGCAGCTGCCGTGTGCTTTGATGGAAAGAAAACAAAGTGATTCTCAGGGAAGACAAATCGTCTAAAACCTAGACAATAGTTCGGACAACATGCCTGGCTGTGGAGGCTGGTGTCCATTCTGTTCTTCCTTCCCGCATGTGTAGAAAAAGAAGGGAACCTCAGGAAAGTCCCCTTCTGTGCAGAGAGATGGGGGACAAGAGGAACTGGTGGGAGGAAGGTCAGAGAGACCTTGATCCTACACACACACACACATACACACACACCACACACACACAGAGAGACACACACGGTTCAGAGTACACAGCAGGCAGAGCGTCCGAGTTCAGATGCTTGCTTATAGACCTTGGCAAAATCAGACACAGGTGTTACACCAGTATTACCAGACGTAAGGTAAAGCACGGTAATGCGGTAACAGTGCACACAAAGGTACTGTCCTGAGAGTCGGGAAGTCAGGTCTCACTTGTAGCTTTGCCTCAGGCCTGAGAAAGTCAGTGTGTGTGTGTGTGTGTGTGTGTGTGTGTGTGTGTGTGTGTGTGTGTGAGCAGTTCCCAGTTGTTCACATTTTATAAGCCAGTAAAACTTCAAGGAAAACTCTGAGGAAGGATCCGACAGTCACCTTCAGTCTGTAAAATAAATCAAAACAGAACTTTAGATGTGTGTGGTTAGCCCTGGCTCTCTGAATGGCTCCTGTAGCAGCCTTTGCTTTTCTCATTTACTTTGGGGGAACCGATGTTTGGGAACCCCCTAGACAAAGTATTGACTGTCTGTAAGCCCCCCTCCAGCCCTAAGTGCTAGGAATGTGATGAGGTGTTACAACAGTTGCTCTGCCCCAGATCACTTCACATTCAGAAAAGGCCATGAGAAAGCATGGGATTCTGGTCCTGAGCTGTGTCACAGGCTGCACATAGCTTGGTATGGAAGCAAAGAGAAGCAACTTGCTCTAAGGCATGGGTTTGTTTGGGTTACCATGAGGTGAGAAATCAGGGGTGATCTGGGGTTTCTTTCCAAGAAGGCAGACCCTGCCTCACAGCTGTTCTTTCTCCTTTCTTTCATAACCCACTGAGTGCAGTTAGTGCTGCTCATATACACGTGGGCATAGGACCAAAGCCAGGGACGAGGTCAGCCTGCTGGGAGCCACACTCCTAAGGAAGCTGCCTCTGCCTTTCCTGGAAGCTATGAGCCATCAATAACTCCTCAGCTGGGGAAGCGGGTACTTTGAGTTGGGATCGTAATGGTTACTACTTCATATATTGGTTGTGAACGTTAAGTATGATGAAGCGTGAAATATTGTCACCATCTGCAGTGAAGTGTGAGAGTGAAGCAGGAGGAGGCACACATGCAAAGGCCCTGGGGCACTGAGGAAAGAATAAGGAAAGTATTGCTTGTGGCGAGGGTGGAGGGAGCAGGTAGAAGGGAAAAATGGACAGGGGAAGCAAGCAGAGGCCAGGATTTCTCTGTCCAGGGCATGCGTGTGAGTGCCTGTTGCCCAACAGACAGGGAACTTATGAAGGCTTATGCTCAGAAAGATTGTGCAGGGAGCAGTGTGGAGAGGAAAGGGGAAGGGTAAAGACTGACTACACTTGGGACGATTGGCCAGATGTGCTTTGCAGGACACAGGCGAGCCCTACTGAGGCGCTGCAGAGAGCACAACAGTGTGCAAAGCTTCTGAATTCCCACTTAGGATGTTCTTGTCAGGGGAGAACCAGGCCTGCACCGTCAGCAGGCATGGGAGAGACACTTTTAACAAGGAGTACGAACCCTTGGGAGACAGACGCACGTCATAACTTACAATGTTCTGTCGTTAAAAGGGGACATCCCTGTTACTTCTGTGATGGGGAACAAAGTGTGAGATTGTGAGACTTGACATCTGGTCCTCTGGCTTTAATCCATAGACATAGCCGTTTCTTTTGTCCTTTAAATTAAGATATTGGAAAAGAGGCTCCAGTGCTTATGCCCAGTGCCTTCTGGAAGAATTTGAGATGCACTGAGACTGCAGACCAGGAAATCCAGACTCCATCTGGAGCACCTAAAAGGGAACGCTTACTATCTCCCAAGTCATGGTACTCCACAATGTAAAACGAGCTTTGTGACATAGGCATCCAAAGCTCTACAAGCTTATGCTGAAGATTATGTGACCTGATAACATTATTGGCACAGATGCGGTGTCTCATGAATATATGCCATTTATATGAATAAACGTATCCTGGTTTATTTATGGTTTATGAACTAGGTCACAGAAAACACTAAAGTTACATCCTTCATAACTTTCAATTTTCAGAATATGGATCTACAGATGATGTGAGTCTTTGATTCTTAAAAGTCTTTGCACAAAAAGACTAAACAAATACCCTAAATTCAAGAAGACTGTGGTTCGTTCGAAGTGCCTTTTGAACTTTCTGATGGAAGCACTGACTAGTTCCTACCTTAGATATTTCAAAAAGCAAAACAAATAAAATAAACTGTTGGAAAACAAACACTTTCAAGACCACCATTATTGTTTTCTCCCGCTGCCCGTGGTTACTCTTGAGTCCATGCAGATTGCTAGAAAGTGGTTTGGTACAGGAATTCATTTTACACATCATCATAACTTTAAGAGAAAATCTTCAAGATGATTTTATAAAATATTCATTTCCTGAAAATTGAGCACGGAGACGTTGGTATACGTGGTTCACAGGTCACATTTGCTCACAGCCTGTATTGTGCTTTTTGTGGAAAATCAGTAGCATTTGCTTGTATTTGCTACATCTCTGTTGCTGTAATAAGACGGTATGACCAGAAGCAAGTTACAGAATTATGGTTCCAGAGGAATAAAAGTCAATTATGCCAGGGGCTGTGGCAGAGGAGCAGGAGGCTGGGGATGTCACTGTCAACTGTAAACATGAAGGCAGGGAGAGCCAGTTGGAACTTGGGTGAGGCTATGAACTCTTGAAAGCCCATCCCCAATGACTTAGTACCTCTAGCAAGCCTGTGCTGCCTCCCTAAAGAGTGCCACCAACAGGGGACCAAGCATTCAAATACATGAGCCGGGGGTGACAGTTCTATTCTAACCACTGACGACGTCCCTTAAACTATAGACACAGCTTTTAAAAACAAACCATGATTTCTGGCATTTGTCTTTATATTCTGGGAAGACAGCTAATGCTGGCATTTAAATTTTTTCTTCCAAACTGAAGTAGAATTGCAATGTGTGTGTGTATGTGTGTGTGTCTGTGTGTGTGTGTGTCTGTGTGTGTCTGTGTGTGTGTACATGTGTGCGTGTGTGCATGTATTAATTTTCTCCTTTTTTGAAACTGAAAATGTTAACAGTGAATAATTTCTCTTGGAAAGTTGTGGATTTTCCACTGAGTGGTAATAGAGCCAGTTCTGTAAATGTCAGTTGAACTGAGAGCCAAGAAAGTGATAATATATAAAAAAAAAATTGTATAGCCAAAATTTCCAGCCCTTAAATATGATGCTTCCCACATCAAGAGCATGCAAATCATCATTACAGATACCAGTATGACCAGAGAAATACCGAGTGTTTAGACTGTATAGAGGGATTTTGGCCAGTCATCCACTTTTACTTCCTAATGCCTAATATCCCCTAGATGGAAGAACTCCTCTTAACTGTGTTCCCCGGATCCCTCTGTGGAGTGGCAGCTTCCTTCTTGAGTGAAACAGACTTGTCTATGATATGTTACCCCATTTGGTTCATCTCTTCTCTGAATTTCTGAAGAATATAATCTATATGCCACTGAGCAGAGCTGACGTACAACAAGCACATTTGGTGTCCAACATAGAAAAGTAATGTATATCAATAATAATATCATACCCTTCTCTCTCCCTCCCTCTCTCTCTCTCTCTCTCTCTCTCTCTCTCTCATATATATATATGTATATATGTATATATATGACTTCTCTATATATGTATATATGTACATATATATGTGTATGTATGTAAATATGCACTATAGATTTTCTCATGTCCCCAGACAGGGATCCCTGGAGAGTCTGCTGTGCTACTTTGTCTCCAATGGAGAAAAGACCTTGAACTTTGCATTCGAAGATTTTTGAAAGTGTGAGACTTTCAAAGTCATTTGCAAGTTATTCATTTTTAAGCCTTTCTTCTGCTGAGAACCAACGTGAACATAAACATAAACAAGTTGTTGTAAGATTTGAACAAATAAAGCATGGGAAATCTTATAAACAAATAGTTGGTACTCCATAAAATGCCAAGGTTCTTCATATGTTATTCATAAGTACCAGGTATTTATTATTCTCTCCTATTAAGAACCAGGTACATACTATTATTTCCACATACTGATGAATTGTCAATGGACATCTTTGAGCACTTTTGATGTGTCAGGATGTATTTTGTGGACTTTTAGCTAGATTAAATTCCTAGGTGAATAGGCTCTAAGTAGTCTAGGTGTCACCTGCCTTTGAGATCATGACTTCCATCTCTGCATGTCCTGTGCATGAAGGTGCCTGACATAGCCTTGATCAGTTCTCGAAGGGCACTTATGAATGGTGGCCTATTTTCACAAGAACGAATTGTAGTCACGTTGTTCCCATATGACCTTTTTTAGGAAGAAGGCTCCTCAGGGGCACTGTGCACCTTCTGTAATGCTGTGTCCTCAGTGACATAAGCTCCTGCAGCTGGGCAGGCATGACAAGCAGATGTCAGTCCTTGAAACAGGAGCAGCGAGGCATAGAAGGAGGGTAGCCATTAAGTCACTGAATGGAGTGTGTGAACCAGATTTCCTAGCTCTGCCGAGCATACCCCTGGACTGTCAGAGCAGGCAGCTCTGCCACCCATATGGCTGCTCTGCCACGGTGACTGTGACTCAGTGTATCCTCAGATATCCTCTTTGAAGCAGCTACTCTGAGCCAGAGGGGAATTTTCCTTGTCTTCACTTGCTCTTAGCCATAATGTCTATATTTACCCACTGTGATCTTCATAGTTTTATTTTTTGAACACTGAATCCTGAAAGGGACTATTTTTACTTCCTGCTCTTTGATTCTGCAAAAGCTCAGATGCAAAATGCCTTCTCTAGCTACTTGCCCAATAGACTCAACTTCGTGTCCTGGTTGCTTCTCTGCCTTCCTTCTCCTGATACGCCCTTCATATTCCCTTTGCTCACACTTAGATATGTCGGTATCTGAATCCTCCAGTAGGGTATGAAATGTTATTCTTTTATGGAATGGCATAAAGTATGTCTAATATCAAGTATTAATCTATCTTAAATAAACTATCTCCATAGTATTGTGGTACGTAGCAGTGTGATCATGAAGGGGCTGTTTGAAAAGATTGGAGAGGCCCTGTTGTGAGGGATTTAGAGGAGGGGCCTTTCTAAGTGGAGTTCAGGGTTCAATTTTTAAAAGGTGGTGGGCTGTGGCTATATCTCGATGGCTCAGTGATATCATATTCAAGGTCCTGACTTTGATTCTGGATATGTGAATAATCAACAAACAAACAAACAAGTAGATGACTCTATTTGGTGACCATCTATCTGATGCACCAGTACACTTGTCAGACTTGTGAAAATGAGAATAAAATTTCAGGTATTATTGACCAAGATAAAACCCCACAAAGAAGATGAGATGAAATATTTCTGTTAGAAACTTAGGATCTCGCATTGGGTTTGAAAGTCATGCTTCCACGTTTCCATAGAAACAGAGTTAATGTCTAATAGCACACCATGCCTCTAAGTCATTGTTTCTGAATTGAGACCCCACACATCTAGAATGCAAAATGTTCCAGGTGACAGGCCATGGCTGATGTTAGAATTATGTTCCAAAATATTTACCATAATTAACCAACCATCTCAAATAATCTTATGAAGAGTTAAACTTCTCCAGTTAACATTTGGAAATATCTCCACATTTGTTTGTTTGTTGCTTTTATAAATTTCAAAGGTTTGGCATATTTCCCATGTTGGGATTCTGGCAGGACCATAATGTATAAAACAGGAGTTCAGGAGGAAGATGGATCTGAGATATATTCATCACCGCAAAGTAGGGAAGTTAATAATATTTAACTTCCATTAAGTTATTATGTACGAATGCCAGCCTACTATTAAATGAATCATCTTCCTGTAAGAACTGGAACTGCTCATTAAAATGAGGTCTAAGAGGGCTTGAGAATACTGCCTCGTACAGGATGGACTATACCAATCTTGAACTTTTTATTCATGGGGCTTGCTCAGATATGTCTTCACAGGAAATGTGCACATAGAGGCAGGAGATGAAAATCAGAATGGCAGCAAGGATAAGGAAGATGTTTCTTCAGAAGAGAGAATTCTAGAGCATTCTTCCATTGGTCTTCCCTAGAGAACTGCATGCACCCTACCAGACCCACCTCCCGAGAGAAAATCCTAAGTGTGTCTGAAGGCTGTAAGGATAATCACCATGCTGGTTGTAACAGCACTAAGTGCCATCATCATCTATAAAGCAGAAGTAGATGAAGACCTTCTAAAGAGCTAGGGCCCTGACCTGCTTTCAGCCCCAAAAATATGTTGAGTGAATGGGATGTGTGGTGAGTGGCTTCCCTGGGGGACAGTTAATGACTAGGACTGAGAGCTGTAGAAAGTTGGCTGTTTACTTCAAAAAATAACTCAGATCCATTCTCTCCATTTTTGTTTGAGGACTGTAGATACGCAGCAGAGTTGTATTTCTCTGGCAGTTTTACCTGCACTCTTACATGTCTCAGGCTACTATTCCTTTCCTTTGAAAACTTTTTTTGTTTTATTTATACTATTATTTTATGTGGATGAGTGTTTTGCCTGTGTGTGTGTGTGTGTGTGTGTGTGTGCGCGCGCGCGCGTGCGCGCGCACGCGTGTATGCCGTTTGCATGTCTGGTAGCCATAGAAGTTGAAATATGACCTCAGATTCCCTCTGTAACTGGAGTTACAGAGAGTTGTGAATCACCACGCAGATGCTGGAGCTCAAAACATGTCCTCGGCCAGTGCAGTGAAGATTCCTAATCCTTGTGCCAATTTTCCAGCCCCTTGGGCTGCTGCTGTCTCATTGAGAATGGCTTTCAGGATAATATGACTTTCATTTCTTTTAAAATTGTAGTTACTGTTATTTTTGCATCTGTGTGTGTGTGTGTGTGTGTGTGTGTGTGTGTGTGTGTGTGTGTGTGTGAAAACGCTCTCATCTGTAGAAGTCAGGTGACAGCTTAGCAAGTGGAGTTGGTTCCTTCCTTCTACGGTGCAGGATCTGAGAATTGAACTCGGGTTGTCAGGCATAGCAGCAAGTGCCTTGCCTTTCCTGAGCCATCTTACCAGCCCAAAGCTCTACGTTTTTGTATTGTATGTAGTAGTGTTTGATCATTGAAACACCAAATAATGGAAACCGTAACTGGTCTAGGAGTTACAATTTAAAAAATCTTGCTTCTTATATACATCGAGAGACCCTGGAGCACTAAATCTGTTTCCTGAACGCCTCACAAATTTCAGGAAATCTATGCTGGGCACAGCAACTCATACCTGGAGCCTCAGCATTTGGGAGACTAAGGTGGGGAGATCATAAGTTCAAGGACAATATGGACCAGATAGCAAGACCCTGGAAATCTGGGCTACCTAGTAAGTCAGAGAGAGATGGTGGGGGGAGGGAAGAGGAAGGCAGGAAGGCAGGAGGAAAAAATAATGCAAAAGAGCGTAAAGAGAGAAACCCTGACCATTCCTGGGAGATAAATTTTAATGACACCCTCTCTGTCATACTTGTCCAATAATGCATTCTATGCCAGCAGGAAACAAAGTGAAACAGAGGTGTTGGGTATATGGTTACCAGGGCTTGTGAAAGGAAAAGAGAACATTTTATAGAACTAGCCAAATTCTGCTTCAAAGATACCTAATTTCAAAGAGGATACTCACTTTACATCTTTCAGTGAATGTGGTGCAGGGTGCAAGTGTGTTCGTCAGAGGCCCGTGACCCACGCTTCCATCACTGCCGTGCTTTGGGGAGACCCAGTTCGGAGACACTTATCACCCAGCAGCTCAGAGAGGAGCTGTGAGGTGACGGCTCTGAGTCAGCTTTTCACATCCCTGATGGTGTTTGCTGTTGTGTTGTCTTTCCTAGGTTTGCTGGCATGGGAAACTTGCTCAAAGTCCTGACCCGGGAAATTGAGAATTATCCACACTTCTTCCTGGATTTTGAAAGTAAGTCCCCAGGCACTGTAGCACGATAATGGAAACTTTGCACTTGCTTCTGTAGCTTGCTCACAGGGAAATTATAGAGATTTTGTGTGAGACTCAAACCAAATCCCAATGGTATTATGCATTTCTTCCTGACATTGTTTCTAAACCATTTTCCTCCACCATTTCTTTATGATTTTTAGTAACTTAAGGAAGGTTTATTTTAATTGGTCTATGATTTTCTTTTATTTCAAAAGGATTAGCTTTGGTAGGATATACATAAATCTTATCCTGAATCTTCCCTAAGATTTGGTATATAGTACTATTCCACGTTCCAAAGAAAGATGACAAGCACATTAACTAACATGGCTTATTGTTAACTATTACTAACATGTGAGGCAAAAAGTGACCACCACCAGAAACCAGACTTATTATTTCTCATCATCACCATCTATTTTGTATATTATTTGATTGCGTAAAATTATTTGGGGATTTTTTTAATATGTTCATATACATTTTATCCAAAGGGTTATTGCCTGGGTTTTTATTGTCCACTTGGCACAACCTAGAATTCCTCTATCTATTTTTTCTTTTACTATGGATTCCAGGTCACGGGGCTAGTCTTCCTGTTTTAACACAATAGCCAGACAGCTGGGTGTGTCTTTTGTATTCACATCTACTGCCAGCTTTAACTTGTTTGAAAACCTTAATTTGTCAAGTATTTATCTATATTAAAGAAAATGGTCAGAAGAGCTTCACATATAGATTAAACTTTCTAGCAGTTTTGTTCATTAAATCCTAGAAGACCTTTCCAAGTTGTACAGGGAAAGCTCTCTGCAGGTGTTGTGTGCTGTCCCTGAAAATGTCTCTAGAACTCATAAATTCTGATAACTAAATTCTTAGTCATGTTTACTGAAATATAGTTCGCTTCTGATCTAATCCAATCCCTTCCTATTGTTATCTTTTGACTTGGTTAGGTTTAGCTTGGTTTCATTTCCACTTGGTTTGATAAAGATTTCAGCTCAACAGGTGAATTTATCTGTGATTCTTCTGAAGTCCTTGTCTATCTGTATGTATGTGTGCACACATGTGTGCATATATCATTGTTAAGGTGAGATTCATCAATATTACCCTTTAATAAGTTGTCTACAATCTTAACCACCTTTCTTTGCTACTTTAATTATCCTTTTCCATTTTTATAACATGCATCTTGCATTATTGAATTCAATGTATACAGTAGTTAAAGATAATGTTAAAGACTCCATTCACTCACAGTTTTAGAACATCTAAAATCCAGAGTAAGTCTATGTCCTTTCTTGCTGGGAAGTCCTAAATGCCACACGCATCTGCTCTAACTCCCACCTACCGTCTCAAATTCGGGGGCCACCACTGCTTGTCTAATTGTCTTGATTTTTTTGGCTTTCTACTCTGTTGAGTTTCTATAATATTGAATTACTTGTCAGGGTTAATCTTCAGAACCTTGAAAGAATACAAATAACACCTGCAAGGATTTAAAACAGTTGTTTCCAACTGCTCCTCCCTTGGGCTCAGAGGTTTGTCTTGCAAAGCCCCTCCCTCTTGCCTAGCAAGAGGCGTGGCCTGGAGAGGGCTGTGTTCCTTCCTCCCCCACCCCCCACCCCCATCCCCCACACTCCCATCCCCCTACCCCAGCTCCAGTGGTAACTACATTCTGATCTGCTCAGACAAGTGCTTTGGAAATTGTTGTACTATTTAAGAAAAGGCCCTGGGAACTACATCATATATTTGGGTAGATGGAAATTTGATGTCCATGATACAGACTCTCTCTTTACAGATATTTTTCAAGATGAGAAAAGAAGCACTGGATCTCTGTGCTTGATGGCTTTCTTTTAGGACTATAAATGTAATCTAGAAATAACATACACATTTAGAAAAATGTCCAAATTTCTGCTTCTTTTTCCATGGAGAAAATAAATTAAAACCCCTTTTGTATTCTCTGGAAGGTTAGTTTCATTTCCTTAAAGTCTAGGAGGGTGTGTAACTGAGCTGAGGTCAAACAGGGAATGGTTAGCAAGGGGATATGGGAGCGAGACTCCCTCTAGCTCTCCTCTCTGCTTTGTTGTTCCCAGATGCTCATCCCAGCAGCTTCTTTGAAGTTCCCTACCATCATCCTACTCCTCACTAGGAAAAACACGTCTTATTCCTCCACAAACTAAACACATCTCATGAAAATGCAAAACAAGGAAACAAATGAGCACTTTGTCTTTACCCTAAATATCCCCACCCTTCTATTCCTGACCTGAAACAGGGTTTCTCTGTGTAGCCTTGGCTGTCCTGGAACAGGTTCTGTAGACGAGGTTGGCCTAGAACTCAGAGATTAACCTGCCTCAGCCTCTGCCTCCTGAGTACTGTTATTAAAGGAATGCACCACCACCATCACCCTTGGCTTAAATATCGTATTTCTTATGGAGGGTTTCAAGAAAGAACAATGTTTGCTTAGTGGAAGATGACTTCAGAAAGGATTTTTTCCTTGAGTCTGTGGGTTGCAGCCCAATCAAGAAAGGGTATGTTTAATATAATATGATATCCACGTCAGCCACACACCCACAGAATGTGGAGCTGAATGAGAACTGACATGGAAAACTATAATAGACATTTAATTGAAGACAAACTAGGAGACTTTAGAAATGCATACCATGCCACCATAGGACAAACAGAAGAGACTTGAACCTGCATCTTGTTCTAGAATTGGAGGGCCATGGACAGAATATAATGCATATTGCAACAGGTGGCATTTTAATGGGCTTTAAAGAATGACAAGTTTTTCTGCAGGCACAGATGGGGTGAAGAGTTTTCCAGCAGATGGAAACAGTGTGATGAAAGGCACAGAAATTAGAATCTAAAGGATGTGTTTGAAGAACAACAAGATCCCAGTTTAGACAGAGCACCAAAAGCCTGTTGGGAAAAGAGGGGGGGTGGGAGGCTTGAATGGAAGGCTGGTTGGATTAGACATTGATGAGTACAGTTGTTAAACCAAGGCAGGAGGACCATAATTGGAGCTCACATGCAGATAGAAATGCTAAAATCCCTTCAGGAAATCGGACAACAGATGAGACCTGAATAGATGAGAACTTCAGGCCCTACACTGAAAGGGTCTTGAATGGGGACAGGTCTGGGGAAATGCTACAATAGAGATAGAAAGTATTCTACTATCTTGAGATTCCTGGGGTCAGAGCCTGAGCCCTGCTGTTTCATGACCCAGCAACTAGCCTTATGTTGAGCAGGGGGGGTTGAATACCACAAGCATATCAGGGGTAGATTATGGTCTTGTAAAAAAAAGAACACAACAGGCCAAACCTAGGCACTGGAGAGAACATCGGGAGTGCTAATGCGTCCAAGTACAGACACACAGGCATCGAGGAAGAGAACACTCTACATGGGAGATGATGGGTAAGTAAGTCAGCCATCACCAGTCACCTTGGGAAAGAGCATCTGAGACTTGTTGCTTTCTACCTAGAGGCTGGGTGGTAAAGAGTTAAGGAGTGAAGGGTGGAGAGAGGAAGACAGGCTGAGCGACATGTAGTAACAGCTTAAATGAATTTAGCACGTCTACTTCCAGTGTTGAAGATTCTTTTTGAAGTCGGTGATGGGATATAATTGAACTGGGTCAAAGAGACATAATTAAGCTGGGTCAAAACATAATACAAAATTAGATACATCTGTCCTTGGGTTCCTCAGTGGCAAAGATCTGATTTAAATTCCTGTCGACCTTTGCAGCGAGTTCTCCACTTTATGCTCATATTTTTCTTTTTTCTTTTTGATATATTCTTTATTTACATTTCAAATGATTTCCCCTTTTCTGGCTCCCCACTCCCCGAAAGTTCCATAAGCCCTCTTCCCTCCCCCTCATATTTTTCTACAGACCCTCCATATCTTTTTTCATTGTTTCTTTCATCCTTTTGCTCTCTTCTCTCTCTCTCTCTCTCTCTCTCTCTCTCTCTCTCTCTCTCTCTCTCTCTCTCTCTTTCTCTCTCTCTCTCTCTCTCTCTCTCTCTCTGCGCCTCCTCACTATGCCTCCATTTCCTCTTTGAAAGTGATGTCATGGAGAAGTCATGGAGAAGATGAATGAATGTTGTCTCAGTGAGTGACGGATTGAAGGACATTGCCCCAGAAGTATTCCTGAAACCCTATGGCCATTGCTGAGTCGGAGCCTCCACAATGGCCCCTAAGGTTGGCAACAGCCAACCACATAAGACATGAGCCTTCCACATAAGTGGTTGCAGTAACTCCCAGACTGCAGTGATTAGAAACATCTTATGAGCCCTCTTTTTATAGAGGTAGCTAAGCTTCACACCAAAAACCTGACTCAGTGGTCTAGTCTGTAAGGATCTGTTCCCAATGCTTCTGATACTCAGCCAGCTTAGTAACCATCTTTAATGCATCCAGTCAGCCACCATTGTGTCTGATACCAGGGGAGCGTCAGCAAGCAAGCTTTTAAGTTGTGAGGGATTTTCTCCAGAACAGTAGAAGTTCAAGTAGTTTAGCAAGGCATAGTGGTTACATAACTGTGACCTTAGAACTCAGGAATTAGAAGGAATATTGTAAGTTTGAGGCAAGTTGAGACTTTATACAGTAGGTTTAGAGACAGTCTAAGTGACAAAGTAACACTCTGTCTCAAACACACAAACACACACACATACAAAACAACAACCACACATAGAATAATAATTAATATTAATATTAATAAACAACTATCTTAAACTATTCAAAAGCAACTCACTTGAAGGAAGTTTTTGTCTATCCATATACAATTTGATCTATCAAGTAAGATTGCTCTGAGATCTGACCAGACATTTTTTTCAATGAAGATAAGAATCCATGGGAAAGAAATATTTAGTATTAT
Source organism: Apodemus sylvaticus (assembly GCF_947179515.1). Lineage (NCBI taxonomy): Eukaryota > Metazoa > Chordata > Mammalia > Rodentia > Muridae > Apodemus > Apodemus sylvaticus. The sequence goes on along the minus strand of NC_067477.1, from coordinate 105,988,859 downwards.
TAACTAGGAAAGAAATCCAAGGTAGAACTACCATGAGAGAACACCCACTAGGTGGGTGTCATTCAAAATGGAGATGATGAAAGTCCTGATGAGATTACGAAGAAATTGGAATCCTCAGGCAAGTCGGGAAGCAAACTGGCAGTTCTGCTTTGAAAGAGATCCTGAAGTGCCCCAAGGTTAAGGTTCCAGTTGCCGTATGGTTGGACTGATGCCATATATGCCCAATAAAATTAAAACGTACTCATAAACTTGTATTTGAGATGTGACATGTGACAGTACCCATAACAGCTCAAAATAAAACCTAAGTGCTCATGAACCAATGAATAGGCAAATAAAGTATGGTATCCACTCAACAAAGTATGAGTAATCGGTAAGAGATGCCAGTTACTGAAGCAAGCTATACTATAGACAGACCAGCTGTTCTGGTGCTGTCTTGTAGACGGTTGTTCCCTGCCTCGCCGATTCCGCTCCATTTCTCCCGTGGTGGCTCCTATAGAAACTGTGCTTTGGCTGTGCCTCAGGGGCCACATGCCTTGGCTCCCGTGATCCCACAGAATGCTCCCATGGATGGCCGCTGCTTTGCACTGTCATAGGGCGCAGAGAGTGGGAGTATTTAAAACCTGAGCTTTCCATCGTGCCTTCAGGTAGACCCAGGGCACCACCACTAGGGTCTCTTCTTATGTTTTACAACCTGCTCTCATTTTTTTCTTGTCATCATTGTTCATTGCACCATGCTGGCGAGATGATAGCAATTTCCATTGTGCCATGAACTCCTAGGATTTCTTGGCTTCCAGGCCAGTGTCTGCACATGGTTTAAACATGTGGACATTTCCATTATTTGCTTGTTACCTACATTTGTGGACTCGTCCTTTTCTTGCCTCCCCTCTGCTAAACCTGAAAGCGCCCATTCCTCCTATTGTCTACAATAGTTGTCTTACTTTTAAGATTAGATGTCAATTGACATACAGCCTCAACTTTTATAATAAAAAAAATCACAAAGGCTTGGCTTGTATACTATGTGATTTGTTCTCTTCATTAGAAAGAAAGCAATATTCTTTGTGACTTTTATTTGTTTCTATAGCAGTATGAAAACTTGTTATAGCACTATGGATTTCTACACAACAAAATTAGCATTAATTTTGTGTCCTTGAATATATAGTTAGCACAGTGAGGTTTCCTTGATTTCCTAAAACTGAAAATTTAACAGGCTTTATGACTAACCAAGGTTAGAGTTGATTCACACATAGATTTAATTATTTTTAATTTTTTTGGTATTTGCTGTTCTACCACGAGTTCTAACCAGATTTTTAATTGTACAATACACTGTTTTTAATAGCCCAATCCTTGAAGCCTACATCTAAAACAGACCCATTTTGCATAACGAGCTGCAACTCTGCTAATTAGCAGCTGTGGCGCCCACCTCACCAGTGCCCCTGATGCTATTCTATACTCTGCATCTATCAGTTGACAGTTTTATGTACTTCTATGTGAGATCACACAGTGTGGGTGTGCATCTCTCTGTAACTAGCTTACTTCAACAAATATAACATCTTCAAGGTTCTTCCATATTTTTGTGTATTTCAGGATCTTTATTAAAGCTGAACATCGCTATTCTTATATTATGCAACCTTTTCATTCTCTGTTCATTCTAAGTGGAAGCACAAAGCTGTCTTATAGTTTTTAAGATCCAATTTTTCAAGTGATCTTGAAAGGTACTCTGGGTACTAAGAATGGTGTAACTGACTGAAGATCTTGCAGTCTGGTTGGAAAGGCAGACACAGAAGCTGCCATATGTGATGTGTTGGTTCAGGCATTGTGTGACACACTGTCAGCAACTGGACAATGTAGGCTTCTGCTGCTGCTGTATGTTGACCTCATCACTAGTGTCTACTTTCTTGAGGTGAAGATTTATAGAAAATCAAGTCTTAGACTATTGTCTCATCCTGTGTCTGCCATCTTGTTGAGCATGAAGTATAATTTCAGTAGTTTTGATGGACACTAGTTGAGTGGTTGTATGCAAGGAATTCTCCCAATTTTAAGGAAGCTACTGCTATAATGGTGACATTGGGGACAATGTCTTGCTTGTTAGGGAAAAAGAGACCTGCAAAGATAAGGTGTGTCATATTAGTATGAGAGTATTAGAAGAACTTGATCCCTTCTTGATGTCAGTTTTTATTTCATTGGGAAAATCAGATCTGAGCAGAAGAGAGACAATAGCACAGGAATTAGGTACATCTCAGAGATCAAATACTGTACTAGCGAGAAGAACATATTCTAAATTAGGCTAAGGAAATGCTCTTTAGTAGAGAGTAGCTAAATACAAAGGTGGAGCCGGAGAAAAGGTTCTGAAGTAAAGAGCACACACTGTTCTCTCAGAAGACCCATGTTCAATTGCTTGTACCAACACTGGGTGGCTCATAACCACATGCAATTCCTCTCTAGAGGAACCAGTGCCTCTGGCCTCCAAGAGCACATGCACACAAGTACACATATCCCCCTCTCCCCAACCTACACACACCTTTGCAACTAAAAATTAAAGATAAATCTTTAAAAATGTTCTTATGAGACAAATTCATGTCTCATATATTAATCCATGAATAATAGTGGCGTGTAGTAAGTGTTTACTAAGGAAATTATGAAAATCATCCCATAACCGTACTGACAAAAGGCTTCAGTCTCCTCTTTGTGGGAACAATGGTTTGTATCCAGTTAGTCTGTCATCTGGGATCCCTTTGAGGACTTGGGTTCACTTCTTGTCACAACTGATCTCTCCTTTCACCTGTCATCTGCCAAGTTTGCATCTACTAAAGTGGTTCAGAGGAGGCTGGAGAATCTGGAAGAGGGGATTTTTTTTTTTTTTTTTTTTTTGATGAGATGACCAAATGTCTTTTACTTGGCCAAGGAGAAAAAAAAAAGAAAACTGAGTAAACCTGCGAAGCAGTTTATAGATCCAACAGAAGTCCTCAAGAACTCTAACAGGGCCTGGAGAAATGGTTTTCTGGGTAAAGTATTTGCCATGCAAGTGTGACAACCTGAATTTGAATCCTCCAAACTCATGTCAGGCTGCATGTGGTAATCCATGCCGGCGACCCCAGTGTTCCTCACCTGGAGATGGAAAGGAAAGACACAGGAATCCCTGGAAGCTCACAGGCTGGCAAGCTCGTGCACACAATGGAAACAAGAGACTCTGTCTCAGGCAAGGTGCAAATAAGAACTGTCACTGATGTTGTCCTCTGGCCTCTGTGCATATGTGCCTATGTCTACACACAGACATGTACACACATACATTCTTACATATACACAGAGATTTTTTTTAATTGCATAGTATTCTAGCACTCCAACTTTCTAAGACCTTTAACCTTGTCTAAATTTCCCCTACATCCCTTCAGGTAGGAGATAGGCAGGACTATTATTAACTTCCTTTCCTAGACCCAAGATCTAATCTGGAGCTTAGAGAGGGTTAGCTGGCTCGCCCTGAGGGCAGTATTCACTGAGTGTTAAGTTGGCATAGGATCTCAAAACAACCTTAGAGTACCACCTCCACGTAGGGATCCTAGCTTGGCAAAATAGACAACCCTTCATCCACCTTCACCCACCCAGCCCTGTTCAGTCCCTGGGGTGATTGTTCCATGGGAAGATCTTTGGGCTCTGGTGCGTGATGACTAATGTCCTGTCCAAACAAATGTGTCAGCCTCGTCCCACTTACATTTTCCAATGGACTTTCTGCAATTTCATGCTGCTTCCGTAAACAATATCTTGCTATAGGTTATTACCATTAGGCATGCCCAAAGTTAACACCAGGTAATTATTTATGCCTCTTAGTTTATTCAGAAGTCAGGAGGAGTTATTAGAGTAACGAAGTGGGTGGGAAGAGGGGCTGCAGATTTAATTTATGGCTTTGGGAAAATCCTTTCTGCTGTTCCCCGCTCCAGTGTTTACCCAGCAGTGATCGGGGCACAGAGATAGTCATACATCCTCATGATGAAATGCCAGGGCTGCCTTCAAGACCAAAGACATCCCATAAATTGTGTCTTCTCCTCAGATTATTTTAGGTTAATTTGCGTCTCTGTCAGATTGTCCTTACAGGCCTAAGTAGGCTATGGGGAAAAGGGGTGCTTGTCCCTGCTGCCTTTGAAGACAGGATGGGTCCTTGGCTGATTTATAGAGATAAGGTCTTTTGCTTTGACAGCCTCTCTCTAGTTTGATGCCTGCTGCTGTTCCCTGTGGTAGCTTTACTGAAAATCTCTCTGACAAACAAAGGCAACTGCTTCCTTCCCCCATTAGCACAGAGGAATGCCAAGCATTCTGCTTTGAACAAAGTATCAGAGTCCTCCCAGGGATACCTTCCACCTAGCCTCTAGGGTCACCCAAAACACTGGCAGTTAACGTGCATCAGCACTAGCAATTATAGCCAAAGGAGGAGAGGTCAGTATGTTCCCTTTCTGCGAACAAAATTAATATCCTGCATCTTAACTGATCAAAAGATAGTTTATCTATTAAAAATTGTAGACACATGGAATTAAGTGAGTTCTTGACAAAAAAAAACAAAAAACAAAAAAAACGTGGGTATGGAAGGTTGTGATGCATATGATGTGTTTCCACACTTTCCACAGCAGCGAGTACAAAATGAGCCTTAAATCATCGCCTCAATAATGGCTAGGATACAGGTGTTCCGGGCCTCCTAGGAGTATGGGTTTCTGAAATTGCCTGTGTAAATCACAAGGACTTTTACAGCTCCATTGTCAGACAGGATGAGCACTCACTTCATGTAGCCGTTCTTCTCAGCTCACTAAAATAATTGAAGATGATTAGACGTTTAGAATGTGAGTCTTAGAAGAAGCATCACACAACACACACACACACACAAAAAAAATTCACCGGCTGCAGTTGGAAATAAGGGCCCAATGCCGTCATGAGTAGTGGTGTGAATGTGTATGTGTATATGTGAATGTGTAGATGCATGTGTGTTTGTGTATATGTGAATATACATATATATGTGTGTGTATATGTAAATGTGTGTATATCTGTTATGTACATGTACATGAACGTGATAAATGTGTGTGTGTGTGTTTTCATAAAAAGTCAAGCTTCATATTAAAAATAGAAAAGCAAAGAGCATGGTTCAGAGTTGCTATTCATTAGCAAGTGCTCTCAAGGTTGCCAGAGGATTAAACCCAGTAAACATTTCCACCACTAATTCACCGGGGTCCTTTTTAAGATGTCATTGCTCGACATCTAAAAATTCAATAAACTCTTAAAATCTGGTCAATGGTTGAGTCTGAAAATGGAGAGTGCCGGAAGAGTATCCAAATCCTCCCACAGAGCTGTCCCAGAAAGCAAGGAGGGGCAGTCACAGGACTGTGAGAGTAGACCTTTGGCTGCTTTTCATTCTCCCAGACAGAACGGATGCCCCAGTAGCGGGCCAGCCACACTGAGCCACTGAGCACCGGCAGAGGTAAGCACAGGGGTGAAGGGGAGAGGCAGTTTGGTCCCAGGTAAATATGGATGTCTTCGTGGCAGACAAGGAACAGTGTACAAGTTCTTTGGCAGATCTGGGCGTGGGGATGGGGGCCTTCCTTCCATTGCTTCCTAGCACCCACATTTCACCGCCTGGCACATTTCCCTACAGAATCGCTGTTTTCCCACACACTTATTGAGTATCCTCATTAGATATGATATCATTAGGGTACTGAGGATAAGTGTGTAAACCCTGAATCCAGAGCTCAAAACTCAAAGACAAACAGCCAACCATCCCCACACTGGGTTGGGGGTGTGGCTCAGTTGGTAGAGGACTTGCCTAACATTCCTGACCCTGGTTTCCATCCCCAGAATTACCAGGTATGTGGCGCAAAGTGTGATCCTAACACTTGGGAAACAGAAGTAGGATGATCGTAAATTCAAGACAATCATTAGAAAGATATATATGAAGGAGTCAGGGTTACTTTTGGATGAAAGATTCAGCAGGATGATGAGGCTTAAAGGGGGTAATATAGGGGGTTAGGTGAGTGTGGCTAGGCAGCGTGGGGGAAGGTGTCCAGGCGGGCCCTTGCCTGGGCACCTCTGCCCCTGAGGGACCACACACACACAGACATGGTATAGAATAGAGTTTATTCAGAATAGGGGATGGGAGTTAGTGGTAGAGAGAGAGAGAGGGAGAGAGAGAGAGAGAGAGAGAGAGAGAGAGAGAGAGAGAGAGTGGAGGCCGGCCATGACCACATGGAGGGGGGAGAAGAGCCCCAGGGGCAGAGAGGTGAGAGACTATGGGAGAGCAGAGAGCAAAGAGAGAGAGAAGGGGCAAGTAGCCCCTCTTATAGTGGGCCAGATCTCTGGGGCGGGGCATACCTGGCTATTGCCAGGTAGGTGTGGGGTGGAGCTTAGACAAAACCCCAACAATATAGATAAGAGATGATGTCACTATATATGTCTCTCTGTCTACACACACACACACACACACACACACACATAAGGTGAGTTCAAGAGTAGCCTGAAACATTTGAACTGTCTCAAAAAAAGTCATCTCACAACATATGAAAAGTATACACAAATCATTCTTTCAACTCTCGATCAGCACATGTTCTTGAGCATGTATTGTGTATCAACCATGCATGGAAATATGCAACCAACTAAAAGAAATATGGTCAGAGTCTTATTTATAGTGGGTAAAATTCTCATTAATTCTATCTGATCTTTTTAAAACTGTGGAATAGAAGTTGGAAGAATCATGGGATTCCATAAGGATTTGGGACAATGTTAACTGTCACTTGGCGTTACACCGCCCCTCCCCCACTTACACAATGAGCTAGACATTAAGAGAGACACATGCAGCATGCCAGTATAGTCGTACCCCTTTTTAGGTGACAATATTGTCTTGATGAAGTTTGGACACACCTGAGGTTAGAGTTCTCTCAGCTGCCATTCTGCACCAGAGAAGCTGGCCCCACCAGTGATTTGAATCCCTTGAAAATAGTCCTTGTTCCAGCCCTGAAGGCATGAGGGCCTGAGGGCCCTAACTGTTGCCTGTGGGGAGGGAAACAGGGAAGGTGGAAGAAATCATGTATCCCATGAGACTAACAAATTATGGCAGGAATTGTGCCGACACCTTTAAGCCCTGGTGAATGGGAATGAGAGACTGAGTTTCTGCACCCAGGCCCCTAAACAGGACTATGCAAACATTCCTAATGGGACTCCAGGACTACTGCCAAAGGGACGGGTTTCCCAGAGAAGGGGACTGGGAACTGAAGGTCCATGTTTACACATCCTTGAGTTCCAAGAGAGCAGCTCTGTCAGGTAGAAGGGCCTCACCCAGCAGCCCAAACCCACCTCCTGTGGCATAGAAAGGATACCACCCCACCCCACCCCGCCCCCAAGCCACTCAAGCAAATACTTTGTGGTCACAAGAATGTTCATGTCAGTTTGCATAAGAAAGTGTCACTTCACCTGATGTGGAGACGACAGGAGCTGGCTGTCTCCAGCCGCTGGACCACTTGGAGGCCACTCTGTAGGATGTTTATTTTGAAAGCACTTAAGAAATTCCTCTATTTTCTACAAAGTGGTGTGAAAGCTTTCTCCTTTTGTGTTCAGCGATGAACAACAGGATGCTTTGGGGGTTTTACCTGTTCTCTATCAGAGCCCATCTAGTCTTAATTCTGTTTAATATGAGACTCTTCCTTGGTGCCTTGTTATGATGGGCCCATGTGATGGGAGATTCGACACACCTTCTCTCGCCTTTAAAGGCAACCTTCTTCTACAAACAGTTGTGTAATTCTGTTGAATTATCTGAACCTCAGAATCTTGAACACAGCCTCTATTTTTGCTTGTCCCTTCTCTAAATCTGTCATCTGGAGGTTTTTTTGTTTTGTTTTTGGGGGTTTGTTTGTTTGTTTGTTTTTGGGTTTTTTTAACGTTATATATACACAGTGTGTTCCTGAGTTTGAATAAGTGTTTCTTGATATTTTTCTCTGTTTTGTTTTTCTATTTTTCATTGTTTTAATTTCTTATATATGACTGCGTGTATGTTTCTGTACCATGCGTGTGCCTGGCACCCAAGGAAACCAAAGAGAGAGCATCAGATCTGTTGGAACTGGAGTTACAGATGACAATTAGCCACTGTGTGGGTGCTGGGAATCAAACCCGGAACCTCTGGAGGAAGAGCCTGTGCTCTTAACCACTGAGCCATCTCTCCACCAGAGTGGTTCATTTTTATTTGCTCTGTAGGGGGTTTGGCTTGGTTTGGTTTGGTTTAATTATTTTTCTTATGTTTTCCTCCCTGCTCCTATTGCAGTGTGGAAACTTCCTGGCGTTCTCTCTGCAGTGGCAGGCTTCCTAGCTCATGGATGTGCAGGCTCCCTGTTTATGGAATCCCTCTTGCTTTGAGGAAACCTTGGGGAAGCAAGAAGGGACGACATATGAAGTGATTCCAATTTTGGGAAACATCAGACCTGTTAATAGTTGTTACCCAGCGTTTGTGAGACACAAAGGGTTCAGGGAGACAGGAGAAATTGGGTGTTTGCCCCATGGTGTCCTGGGACAGCCTCGGACCTCTCGCAACACCTCTTCCCCTCCTAGCCCAGCTGCATTTCTTGCAGCCACCAGGCCCTTGGCCACCCTGTTCCCTTCCTGTGGTTGTACTCCTTCCATCCGTCACCTCAGCCGCCCTTCTAGACACCTGCCTTCCCCAGTTCCTTCCCAGCGGCACAGATAATTTCCTAACGTGCATCAACCTAGTGCCTCCTCATTCCCTAAGTAACATTGTTTTGTTTCCAGAAAACTCCCCCCTCCCCCAGGGTCCAGAAATCCTGTGAGGGTTTATAATTTTCTGTCTTATTTTCAGGTGTGGCTGCTCTTTTTAATTTGTCAGCTTCACACATGTATACATAATACACACAGTGTATTATTATGATCATACCACCCCCATTATCCTTCCTTAGTCCCCTCCCACTGCCGTTGTTAACCCTTTTTTTTTTCCAACAAGCCCCCTCTTAGTATATGGATGTTCTTTTCCTTTTGTTGATTTCCATGGAAACCACCAATTTATCTGTCTTTGGCAGGACCTGTTGAATAAACTCGGCCAAAATTCAAGTCGCTGCGGGTATCATTCCTCATGAGCTTGACTGCAGCTTTTCTAGGCTTCTCTGGCCTCAACTCACCCCAGGTGCTCAGTCGGCTCACACACTCAGCTAGGGCTGTCTTTACCATCAGCCGCCTTATAAATCTGTCCCTGATGCCCAGGAGTCCTGCTAGTGACAGGTGCACCTCACACGTTTGGAGCATCTGCCCTTTGTATTGTGGAAAGATGAAATAAAACAGAGGTTAGCTCAGAGGAGTGTCGGGCTTCATTCAACGCTGTCCTTGTCACCCTGTCAGTGAGATCTGCTAACAGCATCCTGTGTCTCAGGGTTTAAATACCTGGAAAACAGTTCCATGACCTGATGTCTCTCCCTCTCTCCCTAAGCAGTGACGTCATTTTACAGAAACTGGCCGGACTCGTAGCAATTCTGAGGGCAGTGAGAGCCATGTTTCTTCACTGTTGGCCTCTTCCTACAGCCTCCTTGAAATGCTTCTGGGGGTAGGAACCTGCAGGAGCTCCAGAGATGCCAGAGTGGGAACTGGCTGTCGAGCTTAGACAGCACTTTGTGGCTATCGGATTGTGGCTGTCTTTGCTTATGTGACCCTAAACACATCACACACTCCTGTGGGTCACACAGTCAAGACCAAAGATTAGCAGAACAGGCTTTTTGACAGCGAACACCATAGGTGTCTTTGCTGAGAAACTCTTGTGCACACATCCTATCTACTCCCATAGACTTCAGACAAGCCCCTCCCACTCTCATGGATTTTCTTTTCTGAGAGTATTTCCTTGAACTGATGACTACTCAAGAGACTCTAAGCATTTCTTGGGTCTTATATGGGATGTATAACTATATCGGGATTTCTTGGTGTGTTCTGGAATGATATGTTGCTGCCATGCCATCGAGGGTTAATTACCCAAGATGATGACAATGACGATAATGATGATGAAATTCATTTATTTTGGAGACAATGTACCATGATATACATGTGGGTCGGCAGTGGGTTCTCCTCCTCCACTCTGCGGTGACCGGAAGTTGAACTCAGGTCATTAGGCTTGGCTACAGGTCTTTTACCTGATGAGTCATCATACCAGTTCCAAATTATGTAAGCTTTAAGATTGATTTGTATATAAAAAGAAGTAGGTAAATATATAAAAATAATATATGCAACATAAATGTATAAATGTGTACATACAGAATATAAATGTATATAAATATATAAAATAAATGAAATATTAATAAAAGGGTTTCCTATTTTTAAATCTATACTCAAGTCTGCAGGTTTTCAGTGATGGAAATATCCTGCACTTTTTCCTGTTAAAATGCATACACTACACAGTGTTTTGGTTTTACAAGCTCTGGACAGCTATGGAGCTGCATGGTGTGGGGGAGGGGATTCACACCTTTATCAGAACAACTGTTCTCTACACTTAAAAATGTCTAGGGTGGTACATTTTATATTATGTGTTTTGACCACAATGAGAGAGTGATAATTTTAAGGAAGAGGAAACACAATGAAAAGGTCATTATAAAGAAGTTGGCTCTGAAGGGCCAATGCACCAATGAAGGGGGCTTAAAAAGAGAGAATGGGGTTGAAGGGAGTGTGGCACAATGGTGTGGGGGAAGGGGGATGCCCAAGCAGGCCCCTGCCCAAGCACCTCTTCCCCCTGAGGAACCACACCCACACAGGCCTGGTATAGAATATAGTTTATTCAGGGCAGAGAATGGGAGTTAGAGAGGCAGAGAGAGAGAGAGAGAGAGAGAATAGAGAAGTGGAGGCCGGCCATGACCACGTGGAGAGAGGGGGAGAGGAGGAGAGCCCAAGAGGCAGAGAGGTGAGAGTGGGATGAGAGAGAGAGAGGAGGGGCAATAGCCCCTTTTATAGTGGGCCAGGTCTATGGGGCTGGGCATACCTGGCTGTGGCCAGGTGTGGGGTGGAGCTTAGACAGAATACTAACAGGCTCCCCAAACATTTACTCCTCCTGTTACCCAATGTGCACACAGGTGTACAGAAATGCATTTTGCATAAGTCAACTAATAAATGGACACTTAAGATGATCTGATCATACTAGTTCTGATGTGTATGGAAGGATTGTTGAGTACTCTGAACCAAGTCCTGTCCAGAAGTTGTATTCATTTTCCATTCCTAACAGTTTGTAATATTACAGAGTGACTTCCAAAGCTGCAGGAAGAACTGAAAGCAATGATTGTTTACAGCCTTTGAGAGCTGTTTGTAAACAGCAGTCTATGCCTCACTTGGTTTCTTTGTCTCTTAGATGCCCAGCCTACAGAAGGAGAGCGAGAGATATGGAACCAGATCAGTGCCGTCCTCCAGGATTCTGAGAGCATCCTCACAGACTTACAGGCTTACAAAGGTGCAGGACCAGAGATTCGAGATGTAAGTCAATGATAATATTGAATTGACTAAACTCTTCGAGGAGAAGGGAAGACCTTACACACACACACATACACACTCGCGCGCGCGCACATACACACACACACACACACACACACACACACACACACGGTGGGGGAGGGAAATGCACATGTGAGATGATTAAGTAATAGCCTTAGTACTTCCTAGAGTGCAAAGGAGAATAATATGGGATTCGTGTTTAACCAGCAGTAATAGATTGCTTCCTGTAAGGACAATATTGACACAAAGCCCATGAATCTCTGAGTCATGAGATCTAGGATAACATGTACAATCGAAACGTTGTGATTCCAATAGTGTCACATGTGGTATGGCAACCAGAAACAAACTGCTTTAAGGAGAGTATCTCGTTCTTGTCTTCTGAGGTTAAAAAATAATAAATAAGTTAAATAAATAAGTTAAAATAATAGTCAAAAGATAAAATAATACCCAAGTCCAAAGGAATGCTGAGTGTGACAAATAGTCTTCTTCAAGGACAAGCACACCAGTTGGTTAGGAGTGGCAGTGTATGGACTGAGCAAGTTGTGTTTATATATTTAGGAACACACATATATATGGGAATTTTCCTGCCTCTGCCACCATCCCAATGAGAACATACGGCTGTCAGGATGCTACTGAGAGAAAGTCTATTAAGATGTGGCTTGCCTACTTCAGAGTTACCTTCTTTATAGACGTCACTATGGACTGGCAAGAACAGAATGTGTATCACAGAACAAGCACAACAGCTACAGCCTCTACTCATAATGAGCAGGCTTTACATGAATCAGGTGCTAATGGAGAGAGCAAAGTCCCTTCTTCTTCCAATATATTTTTACCCAAGAGCACAACAAAGTAAGATAAGACAAGATCTACCTGGGAACCATTAGCGTTATGCTCAAGTGTTGAAACTGCCTTCAGAAATGGGCTCTTTGGGTTTCCAGATAATCACTATCAACCGAGGTGGTTCTAATTCTCAAAGCACACCAGGGATTACATCTTTTAAACTAAAATCATTTAGGGTACTTTAACATGGGCTTATTGTTCTTCTTAAAGAGAAAACTCACCACCCACACCCTTTTTTCCTGTAGGCAATTCAAAATCCCAATGACATTCAACTTCAGGAGAAGGCTTGGAATGCAGTCTGTCCTCTGGTGGTGAGGCTGAAGAGGTTTTACGAATTTTCCATCCGTCTTGGTGAGTGTATACTTATAGTTTTCATGGTCCACTTGGGACTTTTTTCTTTGCCATTTGAGAATATAGAGTGAACAGCTCTACATGTCAGACAATGTCCCAGTCATGCACTGCTGTTGTTTCTTAGGAGACAATTCACGAACAATTTCTATCATTCCCGTTTCATTGAATCTACCGCATGCTTTCTCTGGAAGTGCCTGGCCTCTTGACACTTTGTCACTGTGTTCACCTGCTCTTCAAAGCCTACTGATCTCATTTCCTAAAGATCTATTTCTGTTATACATGTGTATGTAGGCCTGTGTGCCTTTTAGGGGCATCATTTGCATAGAAGAACTTTCAGAGACCAGAAGAGGTCTCTCTGATCTCATGAGTACCTCCAGTTTCAAGGGTGCCAGATCCCTTGAAACTGGAGGTACTCAAGGTTGTGAACCGCCGTGAGGGTTCTGGGGACCAAACCCTGGTCCTCTGTAAGAGCACTAAATGGCTCCTAACTGCTGAGTCATCACTCCAGCCCTGATCTCAGTTCTTAATAAAACCCAAATTGGAGGGTAGAATTTATCTGATGCCACAATTTCCTCAACCCCCTCCACAAAACTTAATTAGCTTAATATAAAAATGTAAGGAAATAAGTCTAGCATTTTTACTTTAGCTTTAAAAACAAGTAAAGATGTAAATAGGATGGCTACAGAAGCTGGGGTGGAGTCAAATGAGGTCGACAAACTGGTTGTGTGCCAAGAGCAGTATGGTGTGATCGCTGCCAGTACTTGGGGTTTTATTTGTTCATATAAATTATCTAGAATGGAAAGGGTAGTCATCAACTTCTGTTTTAATTTACGAGGAAAACCAAAGTTAAGATCATGACCATGATATTGAGAAGATTCAATGCTAAGACCAGCTAAGGGTGTGAGGCAAACAGATTTCACAAGCAAAGAAGGTTGCCTCCGGATCTTAGGTAGAAGAGAATTCAAATCCTCTCTTTCCTCGGTGTGCATCTGGAGGTAGTGAGCTGAAATTCCAAGGAACTGGATTCTACCTCAACAGACAGAGAAAGCTGCATCCATCAAAGCAGGCTATGGTACCTGGTTGCCTCTGAAGATGGTGTGTTCCCATTGTTGGGATGCCCAACGAGGTCTTGAGATAGTCCCTGTAAGGATGCTAAAGACATATGAGGACTACATAAAAGCAGTAATGTCAAGTTTTTCTATAGCATGCTAGACAGCAGATTTATTTATCTCGTCAGCTGTCCTGACTTTACTAGATTTTACATCATAGTACCAACACCAGTGTAGCCCTACTCAGTATAGGAAGAGATTAGTGCATATACCTTTTAAATAAAACTTTATTTATATAAAAAAGGCACTAAGCCAGATTTGGCCTATGGGTCATAGCTTATCACCTCCTGCCATAGAGGATTAGTTAAATGACTCTGCTATTAAAAATAATATGAAAGCAAAAGGAGTGGAAAATGATCAGAAATGAGTGAATGGGAGGGATGAGATTTTTCTGAGAACAATAACTAAAGTAAACATGGTGGTATATTTGTAGATAAATATCCTGGGGGTATAAAAACAGAGAAGCACGAGACAAGAAGAGAAGAATTCCCAGTGTTAAAGAGGTGGCATAACCCATGTGTTGGGGACGGGTCAGAGACAGATACCAGTGCCTGCCTCTGTTGTTCACTGACTGGCTAAACTGCCTACCCCAGAGAGCTGACTCTTCTGCCTCTGTCCTCTTTCCCACCTCCAAAGCTAGAGTTACATGCCTGCACCCCAACTTGTGAAATTTATGTGGGTGCTATAGATATAAATTAGATCCGCATGTTGGCACAACAGACACGTTACTGATGGCACCTTCTCACCCACTCATCTGGCCTGGACTCATTAGAGGCTATCAATCATACAAGCGCCATACATTTATTCCTGGTTTTCTAAAAGGCCCAGGAGTTGAGACTACTAAGTGAACTGAGCTTTGGGAACACAGGAAAGGGAATAGCCACTCAGGTTGTATCTGAGAATGTCAATTTGAACTCAGCCCTGTGCTTTGAAAGGATGCCTCTGGTCCACCTAAAAATATATCTCTATCTCTCTCTCCCCTTGGCTTTCAGAAAAAGCACTTCAGAGTTTATTGGAATCTCTGACGTGTCCACCCTATACCCCAACCCAGCACCTGGAACGGGAGCAAGCCCTCGCAAAGGAATTTGCAGAAATCTTACATTTTACGCTTCGATTCGATGAGCTGAAGGTCAGGTGGCACACGTGTTGTGAAAGTTCAACTGGGTACCACTGCTTCATGGCCATGTTGCCAAGGCTGTGGAGTGGGCTTGGGAGAGTGACACCTTCCCAAGGAAGCTTATTATGTGGTGAATATTTGCAGTCTGTGTGGTCAGAGGAATACATGTGGAAATTTGCAATCTGTCAAGTGAGTGGAAAGGAAACCCTTATTAAGTGTCTCTTTCTCACTAGGCAAAACGTGTTTTCCCTGAAATACAGCCTATAGTAAGAACAGGACATATTTCAGAACACTGGAGTTATAAGCTCTGATTTTTAATTGTTGCTCCAAGCTTTTTAATGGCAAAGAAAATTCCTTCCATGTTGACAGACTCTCATCCCTGAGCTCCTGATGTTGCTTCCCACCTGTTTCTATCAGCTAACCTTCCTTCTCTCCCCGAATTTCAGATGAGGAACCCAGCTATTCAGAACGACTTCAGTTACTATCGAAGAACAATAAGTCGTAACCGCATCAACAACATGCACGTGAGTCTGTGCAACTCCCTGACTGTGGCCTTGGTTTCTCTGTGGTTGCTTTGGCTTATAGACATGGCAGGTCACAGAGAGAAGGCAGAGTCCTTGCCTGTAACTTGTTTGCAGAGATGGTGACTTATTTTTTTTTTTATCAACTGTATCTTGTCTTGTTTTCATCAGCTAGACATTGAGAATGAAGTTAATAATGAGATGGCCAATCGAATGTCCCTCTTCTATGCAGAAGCCACGCCGATGCTGAAGACTCTTAGCAATGCCACAATGCACTTTGTCTCTGAGGTAAGCACAGTTGAGCAGCACAGAGGGCCTTCTCTTTATCTCATGTGAATGCTGCTAGTAGGGCTAAACGTGCGCTTGTGTCTCTCCCTTTAGAATAAAACCCTGCCAATAGAGAATACCACGGACTGCCTCAGTACCATGACAAGCGTCTGTAAAGTCATGCTGGAGACACCGTAAGTGAAACCGATGTGTGGCGTGGTTAAGTGTTCACCCAGCTGAGACCTGCTCAGATGCGATGATGGCGGTTTGTCCTATTTCAGATGTCATATTGAAGTCTCCACGTACAGCGTTTTCTTCAGTTTCATAAGGAACTTAGGGTGGTTGGCATCAATGTTATATCCGTACTTCAGCTGGAATAGCTGAGGCCCTGATGGTGTTGGTTGACCTCACAAAGGTTTTACAGCTTGTCTGATGCTATAGGACTTGCAAAGGAATGGAGAGATGGGCTGTATGTGTGGGTAGTATTATCAACATACTGTAGAGATTTAGAACCAAGAGTAACAATGATAAGACCACTGTAAAAGTAATTCCCTCAACCTCTCTTCACAGTCCGTTTCTTTGTTCTCAGACTGTTACCAGATACTCAATGTAATACCCATTATACCATCTGCTCTCTACAGTGTTTAGGATCCCAAAAGTGTCACAAGCACCTTATAAATACTGACTGTCTCCAAATATAAAATGATTTTTATCCTTTTATATATTCACATGTATGTATATGTGCGGTGTTTATGTTTGTGTTCATATTTGTGTGTGTGAATTTGCACATGTGTGTGTATTTGCAGATGCAGATGTACTCTTGTGTTCAGGTGCATATACATGTGGTGTGTGTGTGTGTGTGTGTGTGTGTGTAAGCCAGGCCTGACTGTGGTGTCTTCCTTGATTTCTTTCTGATAGTATGTTGAGGCAGTGTCTTTCATTTGAACCCAGATTTGGCTGTGGGACTAGGCTGGCAAGTCAGCGTGCTACAGGCATGCCCCATCTCTGCCTCCCAAGAGCTGAGATTGCAGGTGGGCTACTGTCTTAGTCAGGGTGACTATTGCTATAAATATCATGACCAAAGGAAACTGAGGATACAAAAGGGTTATTTTGCTTACACTTCACACTATAGTCCATCATTAAAGGAAGTCAAGACAGGAACTCAAGCAAGATTAGAATCTGTGAAGGGGTGCTGCTTACTGGCTTGCTCCTCATGGCTTGCTCAGCCCGCCTCCTTATAGAACCCAGGACCGCCTGCCCAGGGAGGACCCCACCCTCATTAAGCTGGGCCCTCCCCAATCAATCACTAATCAAGAAAATGCCCTATAGGATTACCTACAGCCCAATTTTAGGAAAACATTTTCTCAATTGAGGTTTTTCTCTTCTCCAGTGATTCTGGCTTCTGTCAAGTTGACATAAAACTAGCCAGCACAACCATCATGTCTGCCTCATACATATTTGGGCCCTGGGGATCCAAACTCATTTCCTCTCCCATGGGCAGAAAGTGCTTTACCCAGTGAACCATCTCTCCTGCCCCATAAAAGGGTATTAATTTTAAATATCTCTTTCATAGCAAAGTAAAGATTTACTTCAAGACAGAAATAGTAATTGTCTGTATTGTGGTGCTAATTCATAATGAAATCGATGCTAAAAATGTCTCTAGCATTGGCCTAAATTATTGCAATCATCAGGGCCCCTATCAAGGTAAGTGAGCAAAATTTAAACTCCACAAATAACTCCCAGGTACATAATTTCTTTGAGATATCTGCCAATCCAAGTTCATCCGCAGCCTGCTTCTTAACAAAGGAAGAGACTGCGGCTGGAGACAAGAGAGCTGCTGTGTAGAAATGAGTCTGATTCTTTTTCTCTGTAATGAAGCCATTATTCTCTATAATCTTGGACAGCCAGAGGGGCTGCCTATAAAATATTCAGGATTGATGGGCAGGAGGTGATGTACGTGGTGAACTGGCTGCTGAGGGGAAGCAGAGAAGGGAATTTACTGCCCTCTAATTTACCGTATTTTTGCACTAAATTGCTGGTTGGATGGATTCAAGAGAAATTATCATCTTGGGTCTTTTCACGAGCATATTAACCTGGTTGTTGCAGGTCCGCGATGAGTTCTCTGGGGAGGGGGGATGGGGGTGTGGAGGAGTATCTGGTTGTGGATCTCAGAATGTGCGTCTTCTAACAAGCAAGTGATGCCTCGGCTCTGTCTTTTCTTTCAGGGAGTACAGGAGCAGGTTTACAAGTGAGGAGACACTGATGTTCTGCATGAGGGTGATGGTGGGGGTCATCATCCTCTATGACCATGTGCACCCCGTGGGAGCCTTCTGCAAAACATCCAAGATTGATGTAAGAATACTTATGCAATGCTCTCTCAACCTAAAAGCTCATGAATGCCAGCAGATAGACCTTACTTCTCTTCCTCTGGTCTCCAACCATCACTGAAAAAAACCTCTCCAAGATTCATGGTTTGGAAATGCTTGGCAAATATTTTATAGCAAGTAGTGCACTCTTTCTCATGTGGTTAGGAAAAAGACATCTGGCCTCTGACGGGCAGAGATGATCCACCTGTATCTTCACACTGGCCTTCATCCATCCCAGATTCCAGCAGTGCACCTTCTGTACCTATAGAGTACATACCTTATGTGTGTTATAGAGTTGAGAGTTTGGAGGTTACAAGGCATGATGGTCAAAGACTAAATGACCTACTGACCTCCTCTCTTATAATACCTCACCTGCTGCCATGCCAATCATCCTATCTGTTCTTACTGCATTAAGCGCCCTGGAGCACATTTCCTGTAAGTAATTCCTTTCTTCTCCTCGGGTCCTCAGCTCATTTACCAATTTTGCTTTGTGTAACATTCCCATAGACTCCAGCTTTTTTTTTTTTAAAGGATAGGGACAATGGTCAGTGTACCTCATGTCCTGAGGTATTTTGCCTGATACCAGTAGATGCCCCCACAGAGCTTCTAGTCAATGAATAAGTGGGAGTGAAGGAAGAGAAAGCTTCTATGCAAATGCAGAGACCTTTGGAAACACATGATCTCTACAGTTGCTTTCCTGTTGATGTAGAATAAAACATTGCTACCTTAAGCCAGCGTTTAGAGTGAAATACTATTGCCTTAAGCCAGCATTTACCTATAACACCGTATTAATTACTTTTTCTACTGCTGTGATTAAATACCCTGACAAAAGCAACTTCCAGAAGGGTTTATTTTGGCTCACAGGTCAGGGCACAGTCCATCATGGGGGATGGCCACGGGAGCTGGAGGCAGCCTGGTCCAATGCATTCATATTTAGGAAGCAGAGAGAAATGAATACGGCTCCTTGTGTTTTGAAGGGTGGATGTGCCTAGCAAATTAGAATCCTGCCATGTGCACTGTTTCAAAATATATTCCATTTATATAAGAGTCTATTATGACCTTGCAATAAAAAGGTTGATTGTATTCTTTGTGGGAGCTTAATGGTTTTACACTACAGATTGAGTATAAGTGACTACAGAAAAACTCTTAAATATCATGTGACTGTGAGTGGAGTTCAGTGCCTAAGGCATTTTGGCTTGGCCATTTGTTAACTTGCCACAGAGTCAACAACTAAAAATATGCTGGGCAAAATGAGGCCTTTATCCCCCTAACCTTTTCTTTGTGATTTTGTGCATGCGTGTGTTCACATATGTTTGTGGGTTTATATGCCTGCACATACAACTACAGAGGCCAGAGAAGGATGAAAGGATTCCCTGGGCTGTCACTCTTCTCATTATTCCCCAGAGGCAGGCTCTCTCACAGAACCTGAAGCTTGCAGAGTTGGCTAGGCTGGATGGCCTGTTCATTCTTGGTACCCCCTATCTCCACCAGGAAGCTCTGGGGTCATGGGCACATGACATTTGCATGTGGTTGTTGGGGATTTGGATTTAAGACCTCATATTTGCAAAGCAAGTTTTCTTATCCACTGAACCTTCTACCCAGCCCTTTGTTACCCCAATTTCTACAGAGTTTGGCTTTCTATACTTTTGACTGAATCTGTAATGTTCCCAAGCAAAGACTATGTTGGCTTTCCAGGGCATTCTTCAAGTCTGTTTATTAATGCAGATTAAGAAAGGCCAGTAGATGTTGAACTGTGCATGTGCCTCTAAGGTTTTAGGCTTATTAAGCACCAGACACATCCAAGGTGGGTCTGTCCTTCCAGATACCACTCTGTTTCCAAACCAGCAGCTATAGCCACTGGGCTGATAAGTCCTGAGGACAGTAGGACAGTAGGACAGTAGGATAAGGCCCTGGAAGTGGAACTGTGTGCACACACAAAGGGTGAGGTCTGGTTCAGAAGAGACATTCAGAGAGCTCTAGAAGCCAGTTGAGGGAAAGAATGGACTGCTTAAAGGCAACAGCCAGGAGGTGGTATTTGAGAGAGCCCATCAAGGACTTTTTTCCAGATGGATAGAGAAGGAAGAGTCAGAGCAAGATCACTAAGACACAGAGGCAATGAGCCGTTTACAGACTAGGTGGCAGTCTTGGTGGCAGGAAAGGTGGGGATGAAGTAGTGTTCTTAGGTGATGCCCAAAGAAGCACACCTTAACGTCTATCCCCACCCAAGACGTTGCCCATAACTCCAGACCACACATGTTATGGATACATGATGAATGGCTAGTTCCCAACCAAAGGGTCTCTTTCCCTTGCTAACCCTGATTCAGACAGTATCTTATATTCTCATTGAGTATCTAAGAGCCGTCACTCTCAGATCCTAGGAATTGCTTGTGCCCCACTTCCTCATCCTCATAAGTTACTAGAGATTGACCTTCCATCCCCACCCCGTGTTTCAGCTCAGTGTTCCCCCACTCCTCATATCCTGAGGATTTTCCACTCATCCTCCTCTTTCTGTCTTTGCTTCATCTTGTCATTTTCTATCCTCACTATCTTTATGCAATGCTTAACACCTGCCAAGGGTATTTTCTACAAGGAAAAGCCTCCAAGTTCCTACTGTATTGCTAAACCCACATTGGCTCTGTCCCTGAATGCATTTCTGACAGTTTCTTGTTATTCACACCCACGGCTTTAATCATCCCGATATAGCATTAGAAACTCCTCCAGAGTACCCACTGCACTTCCGCCTCCTTCTCCATCTATGCTCTCACTGCCTCTCGGGATGTCGGTCACAAGAACACCTATCACACCATGATAATGAGCTGCTTGTCTCTCTCCTCCCATTAGACCCCCAGCTCTAATGGAAGAAGGACAAAATTCTCTGCATCTCTGAGCTTGATGCCACCACATCCCCAAGGTGGCACATAGCTGGCACGCTTGCAGCCTCTCTCCAGACTTGTATCCTTGATAGATGTGTGTAGTTGAGCATGGCATTCATTCTTCTTTGACCTCCAAATGCTTCTCAGCAATTGGTTGGGTCTATGGAGCTGTTACCATTAACCTTTTGCATAGTTGAAATATAACCACAGGGGATGTTGTGAAGTTACCAACTCTGCAAGTAGCATTTGTATAACCAAACTCACCAGATGCCCACACACTGCATGAATGTCTAAGATTAAAATAAGTGATTGACTTTTTATAGAAAGATCTTTGCTTTTTCCAAGGGAGAAGTAAGACACCCTAGGATATGCATAAAATAACAGGATCTATGCAAATTTTACTTTTCGTGGCACAATTAGATAACTTTAATTCCAAGGCCTCAGAAAACTTAGAAACTTAAGGAACTTCATGCAAATACAAAACAGCATGGGTAAAAACTAGGCATTTGGCCTCTACAGGCTTTACTTTCTTCACAATTGCCCTTTGCCAGTCTTCTCGGAGACAGTTAAGACACAGATCTGCGCTTCTAGCGGTTTCCCGTCTAAGTCAAGAGACAAATTTTCACTGGGAGACTAGTCTATTGAGAGTTATCTAACAAGTACAAAACCATATTGGGATCACAAATAAGTGGTCGTGACTCTCTTTGGTATGGACAGTGGGATGAAAAGAGACAACCTCGAAGTCACAGGGATAGCTCAGTCTGTATAGTATTTAGCTTGCAAGCACTGGGCATGAGTTTGTCCTTAGAAGCCACTTTTAAAAAAAGAAAACCATATGTTTTGGGCATGCTTGCATTCCCAGCCCTAGAACTGAGAGAGTTGCAGAGATCCTTAAGCTTGCTTGTCAGCTAGCATAGCTCAATCTGCATGTAAAGTAAGCAAAGAGATACTGTCTCAAAAATTAGGCTGACAATACCTCAGGAATGACAACTGAGCTTGTCATGACAACTGAGCTTGTCCTCTGATCTGTGCATGCATGCAACACACATGTGCCTATAAACACATCTATACAGAGCATGCACACAAACATACACACATACATAATGCTGTCTGGGGCTGATGAACTTGAGACTTCACAAAATACTGAGGGTGTGACAGTCAACAGCGCAAAGAGGAAAACCCATCCTTAGCCGACAAAGCATTGAATTACTGAGTGTGTAATGAGCTTAGTGAATCTCAACGAGGGCCAAGAAGAACCATCTCCATTCCTGGTCTGAGCTCCAGAATAAAAGGCAAGATGTTTCTTCCCAAAGTAAATGAGATGTCCAGTTGTGGCGTAGGATGAAAATCAATAGAGATTGCAATCATACAGAAGTCTTGAGAAGCCCAGAGGAACGGTGCAGCATCCTGAGAGTGAAGAGAAGTTTGTTCATGATTTGCAGGGGCTGATGCTTCAGAGAGTTGTTTGTATGGACAGACATCACTGTGGACATGATTACCAGGGTAGTAACCAAATTCTGTATGTTCTTCTTCCAGATGAAAGGCTGCATAAAGGTGTTGAAGGAACAGGCCCCAGACAGTGTGGAAGGTCTGCTGAATGCTCTCAGGTGAGCTTGTCTCTGGCACAGGCTGATAGAGCAGGTGCCCTTGCAGACCGTTGGGGGTGCGGGTGTCTGAGTCTGAGCACCAGCCTATCAGTCTTAGCCCTTCACTCATTTTAACATCACTCCTCTTCCTAGCAAGGCTTGGAGGTTGCACCATTTTTATTATTCATTTTTTACAGATTGGGAGAATTTGAGGCACCTTTTTTTTTTTTTTTGAGGTTTTGGGTTTTCAAGACAGGGTGTCTCAGCTTAACCCTGGCTGTGCTTAAACAAGCTCTGTAGTCCTGGCTGACCTTGAGCTCATGGATTTGCCTGTCTCTGCCTCCTGAGTGTTGGGATTAAAGGTGTGAGCCACCATATGCAGCTAGGTGCACTCAAATCACTCCCCAATGTCATAATGGCAATGGGCCAAGTTACCTATACCTGGGTCTGAGTGGCCGCACGGGCCTCAGGCATAACTCTTGACTGTGATACTCACTCTGTGAGCAGAGGAGTCTCCTAAGAAGGAAAGCATCCAGTTCTCATGTCTGTCTTCACCCAGGGCTCCCAACCTGGCTTCGTGGGAGGGCGATGAGGGGAGTTTCCAGACACTGAGCTTGGAAGTAAATAAAATCACTGGCCTGGAAGCTCAAGCACCTCTGGTTGTGTGCATGTGTGTGCGTGTGTGTGTGTGTGTGTGTGTGTGTGTGTGTGTGTGTGTACCTGGCTCCCCTAAGGAGCTCCCACAGACAACCCTCAGAATGGAGAACCTGAGATCCTGTTATTCACGCTGGATGCCCAAACATTTAGCCAGCTGTAGCTTTATTTCCACTCCTTAGGCACTGTTCACTTTCCCAAGGATACATTTGCTTAATCCACTTCAAGGAAGAGATTGTTATTTTTAGCTCGGCTGCATCCGAAGGAATTTGCTGAACTGCACAAATCATCCTTTTGCAGGATTTCACTCAGGAAGTCTTATGGACCCTGATGTCTTAGCCTTTCGTTCCCCTCAGTTCCATGCAATGTAATAAATACAGGCAGTTAACATGGGTAAGTCTAAGAGAAAGGAGGTAGCACTACTTTCTGCGTAATATGTTCCATCTTCAATCACATCACATGCAACCACTGCAACCCTTAGACCCATGGCTGACCTATTGTCCTCCCTCAATAGACAAAGAAACCAGCAGTCTCAAGACATGGAAGTTGTTATTTTTCTGAGTAGCCAATTCATCATCTTTGAGAATATGTGTGTCTTATGAGCCTCCTGAATCCTAGGTTTTCTCCAAAGGAGACTGGAAGCAAGCCAGGCTGGCTTTTTATATTCATTAAGAAGACTTTAACTTCAGCATTTCTGAAACTTTCTAGTTTCATTCTAGCTGCCAAAACATCCTGGAGATCAGGGCATTGTGTCAAGCTATGAGTCCCAGCCCAGTGTGGGAACTTGTATTTCCTGGACATCCACAATGAATTGGGAAGAGTGTAGGCTTTTGAGGCAGCAGACATAGACTCAGTCAGACTGTTCACAAATCAAGACCATATGCTGTGAGATTCAGAGTGTGCCGCCGAGTCTCTCTGACCCCCAGCCTTCTCACCTGCAGAATCAAGTCACTTACCTCATTTAAAAAGATATTTGTGACTGGAATGGGATTTTATACAGAGTGCCTGACATATGGTCAAAGCTTTGTTACAGGCCTTTTTGTTTCTTACATTCCTTTGCACACAAGATTGAGTAATGAATGAGATGCTTTAGATTGCATGTGTGTGTACCTGCAGTTGTGGCCCCTGGTAACAGTGGGGATAAACACAGCCCCTATAGTACATAGACACCAACATTTGCATATCCGGATGCCATAATTTGAATTCTGTAACTCAGCTCGGTCAGCCTCAAAGGACAAGATGCTGAACTACGTGCTATGAACTTTATCTCCTAGAAAATGAGATCAGTTTGGTCTCCTTGGTGTAATCATTTGATGAGATTTTTTTTTTAAAAATAACTTTAATGATCATCACACAAGAAATAACAAATTCCAAGGCTGATTAGGAACTTGGCTTTGTGGTGTGTGCCTATAATCTCAGCAAAACAGAGGCTGAGACAGGAGGATTTCCATGAGTTTGAGGCCATCTTGGGTTACAGAGAGTCAATCTGGAATACAGAGCAAAGCCAATCAAAGTCAAATAAAATAAACTTGCAGAGTGTATAGTGTGAACACCAAAATATGGATCTTTGTCTAAGGAAATGCGCCCAAACTTTTTTATTTACAGATTTCAATTGGACAAGCCCTGACATTGAACTCTCTTTCCCCACTCAGGTTCACTACAAAGCACTTGAATGATGAATCGACTTCCAAACAGATTCGTGCGATGCTTCAGTAGAGCCATGCTCAGAGAGGAGGATCTATGCTGACCTCAGAAGATGTATATGTTTACATAATTTAATACAGATTGATGTTAATACTTGTGTATTTACATAACCATTTCCTTCTTGTCACTGAAATATATGGACCTTAATTTGTATCCTGACTGATTCAACCCAGCAGAGCATAAATTGACTTGAGAGCCTTACCTTTGATGTCGGAAGCAAAACTCCTTTCTCCAAGGGCCAGATTCAGAAACGTCGACCTTGGCTGCTGGAGTCCTGAGTCCTGTAGTGATACCTGTAAAAATCAGAAATTCTTAATCGCTTGTATTGTTTTAATTCTAGATGTTTTCTCTCTCTGGGAGTATATATAGTTTATAGAAACACAAAGTACTTGATTTCCTGTGTCGGCTCAGATACAAGAAACACACACACCTGTTACCCTGACGGAGCACAGAGAGAGAAGAATCCCAGATAAGAAAACTGCATGTAGAGAGTGGAACACAAGGTTCTGAGTTCAGCACGTCCCTTGCCCCGCCCTCTTCCTGTCACCTGCAAACCTCACGTGCAGCTTTTCTATACACACGTGCTTTAATAATCTGAACATTCCCCTTCTGTCTCGGGTTGGGTCCCTTTCATTCCCTTTTAGTATTTGCAAGAGGAAAATTGTGTCTGTTTTAATCAGCTAATGAGGAGACTATGGGATAGTCAGAGGGCTGCTTGCAGGAGGATTGAGAAAAGTGAATATCTTAAGACTATTAGAGAGGAGAGAGAGAGAGAGAGAGAGAGAGAGAGAGAGAGAGAGAGAGAGAGAGAGAAGGACAGTCATATCTATGTCAACCCTCTACCTGCAGGGACAGATAAGTGGAACTCTGGTTGTGAGATCATAAATAAGATCAGTCAATTATTCTCAGGAGTCTGCAGGGTTCTAGGTACACCACCCATCTTAATAAGGAAGGCCCCATTCTCTATCAAAATGGACTGTTCATGTCAGAGCTGAGAACTAAAGCACTTTGTTAATTGTCAGAAAACTGGAGGAATTTAGAGAGAAGAAATCTATGACTTCTGATTACCTGGAGTCAGCCCACACCAGTCTGAGTACTTTGGCAAATTCACTTTTCGTCTCACCTTCCATATATATATGTGTGTGTATATACATATGGATGGAGAGGTGGATCAGTAGTTAAGAGTACTTGTTGCTATTGCAGAGGACCTGGATTCAATTCCTACCACCCACATGGTGGCTCATAACTACTCATTACTCTAGTTGCGGGGATCCAATACCCTCTTCTGATATACATGCAGGAAAAAATACTTAGACACATGAAGTAAGATAAATCTTTTTTAAAATCTAAAATGGAAGACTAGTAGGAGCCACTACACCAACCTTCCTTCATGCATAAATTCCAATGAGTATTATCCTACCCATCTTGATGAATATCAATATCTCAGGACTGCAGTAATTCTGCCTATAAGTCAGAACTGAGTTAGCATGGAATCTTGAAACATATTCTGACCTCCAATGAAAAGATATGGGCATACAAGGTGAGTCGTACATAGAACTAAATCCCTGAGTGTTTTCCACCTGACTCTTGTCCTGATCACCATGTGGCCTAAGAATATACTGTGGAGTGTATGGACCATTGTAGAGACATTTTTAGTCTAGCCTGTTTTATTACTTGTATATCTCTGCTAGAAGGAGAAAATTTTCCAGACAACCGATGAATGATAATCCTAGAAGTCAGGTCTAGGATGATTATAGGGTGTGGTATCATTTTATTTGCAACATCCCAAGGCAATACTTCCAGACTAGGGTGGCTATCCAACATTCCTTTGAGTCCTTCAAGAAAGAGGATACTTGGTTTATTTTTTAAAAAATGCAGACAAATGGGAGAACTGGTTCCCCAGTTTATGTCATTGTAGTCAAAAGAGAGCAAAAAGACCGTGTCGCTTGCAGCTTTACCAGCAAAGGAAGTGCAGCCATTGACTGACCTAAGCATTCTTACCCAGAAAGAGTCATGCTAGATGGCTTCCATGATCTTGTCAAACCTAGGAATTCCAAAATCCAGAGGAAGCCAGAAAACACATCCTGTGGCAGTGAGACATTCTCCATGTTCAGCTTTAGGGATTTTCTATTTGGCAGCCATAGGCAAGGCTTAGTTGATCAACTCTCAAGCCTACAAGAGCAGAGGTACACAATAAGCATTTATCCATTTGCCCTTTCCTCAAGAGAGGCGATTAGGATTTCAAAGAACAAAGAACTGCCCAGTTTCTCTTGGGCACTTAGACACAGACCCGAGCTGTGAACCCAAGCCACGTATCTACACCATAGCTGCCTCTCAGCTGGCTACATAAGAAAACATTGGGGATTATCTGTCAGAATATACATAGATAAATAAATAAATAAATAAAATAAATAAATAAATAATAGTTTAGGACATTTGTAACTCTTAGTTAGACTTTCTATTAAATGGGACCAAATGTGTGTATGGGTGCTGTCCGTCCTCCTCAGTCGAGCCAGTCCATTATGTCCAAGAGGAGACTCAACAGGACTTGGATTTTGAGAAGCCCAGGGTCTAAATAATTGCCTCAGATCATCAGGGGGACAGGCTGAGTGTCTGTGATCACTAACAGAGAGTGGGCCCCGAGTCCGCTCCATAACTGTTGTGGGAGACCAATTCTCTTAACAGACTGTCCAGTAGGCATCAGGAATCCTTGACCAATTTGGTTTTTCTTCTTCTTCTCTCTCTTTTTTTTTTGTGCTGCATGCACATGTATCCAACATTCATAGGTTGTTTGGGGAAAGTACTAGCAATGATGTTAATAATACTTCATAACTAGTATCTCATAGCTTTCAAATAAAGTGTTTTCTATGACTCAGATATTTAATTTGAAGCAAGAAAGAAGATAAAAATGATGTTTCCCAGCCACGTTGCTACTTTGGGCCTGGTAACCCCTCTCAAGTGCACCTAGGCTTTCATAGCAAAAGTTGAGTGGAAAGAGATTTTTATTTGTGATGACACAATAGAGCCAGAATATTAGCTAACACCATGAAGGAGACATTGGGTGTCTTTAAATATTTAGTTCATATATTCCTCATGGACATAAACATACATTCTTAGTTATGATCATTATGCCAAACAAGAACAGCAAGCCTAAATTTGTGAGACATCATCACAATTAAGTCAAAACAATGTTATGCTTTTGAAAGGGCAAGATAAAGCCTGCTCAATCTAGGGATCCAGTTGTGCAGTAGAGTTCAGACTTCTCATTCAAACTTGAGGCATTTCTCAAGTGTTCTAGATATTAATAACTAACATTGGGATTTTCTCTTTGCCGGCCCCAGCCTTCAGAACTCCATTGTCATAGTACATCTGTAAAAATGGCTGCATATGAGAAGGCGCTTTGAAGTGGTTGTATGTTGTTTGCTGAAGTCATTGTAATTTTTTTGTTTGTTTTTTGGGGGTTTTGTTTTGCCTGCATTGCCGCTTTTTGTACAGAACTTTTGAGTGTGAAATGAAAATTAAAGTTTGGTACATACACAGTTTAAAATCATGTTTGAATGTGATGCAGAGGGTAAAATGGGTGGCTCTGCATAGAAGCCTGCTCAGCCTGCTGTGAGGAAATGACGTCATGTCAGCTGATCTTCCATCATATTTTCTTCCAAGATGGCATGTAATTTCCCAAGGAGCCTTGGGAAATACTCTTTCACTCATTTTAATGCAGTAACATTTTGTGAATTTGACAAAATGGGTGAAAAAAAAGAAACACTTCCATGTGTAAATTCGTTTCTTTCAGACAACAGAAACAATGAAATGGTTCTTTTAATTCTTTGGCACTGATCCTTTCCAGAGTGCCACCTTTAGTCTCTGAACTTCTGAAGCCAGAGACCTAATTGTACATGTGCTCGATGAATCCGAGTCTTCAAGGGGGATCTTCCTTGACAGCCAGTGAAAAGATTGACTTAGGATATGAAAGAAATGGGCATGAGGTCTCTTCTGTAAATTGATAATTGGTTAGATTATAAGTGGGCAAAGGCTTGTAAAAGATAAACAGGAAAGAAGATTTTAGAGGATATGAGTATGTATATATGTGTCTGTCTTTCTCTACTTAAGTTCTGAGAACCGTGGGGCAGGGACTAACGTGTATATGTGCCTGTTAAGATCAATACAGCTAAGTAATGTTGGTGAACTTATTTGAACTATATTCGTTAGGTATATTGATTTCCATGCCCAAGTCCAAGTAGAAACTAGTAAAGAACCCACTTGTCTGACCCATGTGGTAACTCATGCACAGTAAATGGAGGGTTGAATATTGTGTCGACGTCCAGCTGATCTTAAGAATAGAAAGCTAGTCCTTCCTGACATTCAGTCTGTCAGGACTGTTTTTCCTTCTGTGGCTCTTCTCTTCCCTCCGTCTCATTCCAAAGATCTAGAGATGCAGCAATTCCTGGAAATAGGCTCCAAAAAAATGCCTTAAGAGGCTGACCTTTGAAAGTATGCTATGCAGGATTCTAGATGAATCTCAGAAGTTAATAGTGAGTTTCTTAAGTGGACAGTTCTTAGAAACCCCTTAAAGTATTTTCCCTGCAAACTTCCAGTTTTCTCATCAAACCTAGTGTTTCTGGGAGCCTCTCCTTCCCTTACCTCTCTTTTCTGGTTAGTTTTAGGTCTTTGCTTTCCCCAAATTGGTTTTATTTCAAGATGAGGGATATTGTTTTCTTGACCATTCTGTGGCTGCTAATGGTGTCAGTGGTCTGATTTGAGAAACAAAGAGCTCCTTCTTGAAGTTCACTCTAAAATAAACATGAAAGTACTTGGGGAAGCCAGCAAACTACTGTCCTCCAAATAACAGTATGCTTGGAAAAAAGTCTGCCTTTTGTTTGAGAAAAATCCTCTGACAAACATGGGGAAAGGAACATGGGTGATGGTTTTGTATGTAAACATAGATGCAGAGACGCTGCACACATCCGTAATGATGCCATCAGGCATACAATCTTTCTTTGTATGAGTTTAAAATCTGCCTGATGATCAAGGTCAAGTCTTTCTTTTATTTCCTCCATGGAGTTTTCCATGAATACTCCTCTCCCATCCCTATAGCATGCTAAAAATTCTCTTCTGGACTGCTATTGCATTTCACTTATTTTCTACGGGATACATGCCACTGCACAGTATTTGGAAATGTATTTTCTTTCATCACTGAGTCTTGAATTTCTGAGGACAAATAATGAGCCTCTCAGTCAATATAGTCCATTGATCTATAGAAGCTTCCTGGTAATATGAAACTCCAAGGCCCTGAAACCCAGGTTGAGGTTAATTTTTGAAAATTGGTTATCCAACTTAGGATCTATTCACAGACTCACATTACCTGCTCACTTGGACAATCAATTTTATTTCTGGAAGAAATATTTACTTACTGTCAGGGTGTTTTACCCTCCCTGGACACAGGGATCTTGCACCTTCTGGCTCATCTGCAAAGAACCCAAATGAAGAAACAGACTGCTTTTGATTAAAAGTTAGATCAGCTAGACCTGGCACTGAAGGTAGCCAGTACACTAAGCAGGTAGTGTCTTGCTCCATCTCAGACAATGGTGCTCTTTGGTGAGAACGCTGAGTTTGACACAACCAGAAGACCAAAGGACAACAAATCAACTCATTATAAAAGTAGATTTGTTAACTTGACACAATCTGCAGTCATCTGGGAAGAGTCTTAATGTGAGGTGTCTTACATTGAGTTTGCCTGTGCCTATATGTGTGAGGGACTATCTTGGTTAAGTTAGTTTGCCCAAGAAGACCCAGTCCACTGTGAGTGGCACCATTCCCTAGACAGGGGATTATATGAGAATGAAGAAATGGAACTGAGCACAAGCTAATAAATATGCGTGTATCCATTTCCTCCTGTTCTTTTCTATGGATGCGATGTGACTAACAGTTTTCAGCTCCTAGAACCTTGATATACCCATACAAAAATACTATAAAATGTAATCGTCAACTTAAATAAGTCTGTTCCCTCCTAAGTTGCTTTTTTAGGGTATTTTATCACATCAACAAAAATCAAACCAGGACAATAGCTACAAAACTTGGTTCAGCACCTTGGATAGCAGACCAGGCACCTTCTAAGAATGTATGAAATCCTTATTGCATGCTGGAGAATCCTCTGGGTATATGCCCAGGAGTGGTATAGCAGGGTCCTCCGGAAGTATGGTGCCCAGTTTTCTGAGGAACCACCAGACTGATTTCCAGAGTGGTTGTACCAGCTTGCAATCCCACCAGCAGTGGAGGAGTGTTTCTCTTTCTCCACATCCTCACCAACACCTGCTGTCTCCTGAGTTTTTAACCTTAGCCATTCTGACTGGTGTGAGGTGAAATCTCAGGGTTGTTTTGATTTTTTATTTCCCTAATGACTAATGATGTTGAACATTTCTTAAGGTGCGTCTCAGTCATCTGAATTTCTTCAGGTGAAAATTCTTTGTTTAGCTCTGTACCCCATTTTTTAATAGAGTTATTTGCTTGATCTAAGCATTGTAGGGGAGTACCAGGACAGAGAAACGGGAGGGGTGATTGGGGAATGGGTGGAGAGAAGAGGGTTTATGGGACATATGGCGGAGGGGGGGGGGAACCTGGAAAGGGGAAAGCATTTAAAATGTAAACAAAAATTATAGAAAATTAAAAAAAATGTATGGAATCTGAAATCACCACGTCTTCTTGGCTATTTCCAAGTAACCTCTAGAAGTCTGAACATTAAAAATTTGTCATTTTCAAAACTATATCCACTGGTAACTCCCAAGTCATTTTTCTTCCTCTTGGGATGTCTGAGAATTACATAAAGTGAACAGAGAGCAGTTGGGTATGTTGAAATAAGGTAAACTTGTAAAAATGCCCTTTCTCCTCCTTCTTCCCTCCCTCCTCTTCCTTCTTCCTTCCTTTCTTTATCTTTGGGACAAAGTGTCTCTGTGAGTCCAGTCTTGCACTATATATATTCATTCTTAAGCACTATACCTTTTGTTAATTATGATAACAAAGCATAATACATATGCTTTCTAAAGAGTCTTAAAACATACTAAAATCTCCGAAGTCCGCGTTTTATTTGCTTCAACCTTTCTCGCCTCTTTCCAAGATCACTAGGCTACATTAGCTCCTCCTTTAGTCTCTTCTGTCCATAGGAGAAAACATTCTTTATTATGGCACATATTTGATAATATTTGTATCTTTAGCAAGTTTCCTGAAATATGTTGTTAGAGATATTCATTGGCATTCCCCAGGGATTAATGATAATATTCAAATGTTTGTCATACAAAATTTAAGACATTACTTTATTTACCTATTCATTTCGCCACCAGATTTTCCCCCAGATATTACAAATTTCCACAAATAGGCTGACTAAATAATTGGCAGCAATTCTCCGAAGCATTTGTCTATAAAATTCTTTTGCATTTCCCAGAACATCATTAATTTCTCATGGTCATTATCACTTTACAAAACACTACAAAAGTAAATCCAGGGGGCCTGGAGAGATGGCTCAGTGGTTAAGAGCACTGACCACTCTTCCAGAGGCCCTGAGTTCAATTCCCAGCAATCACATGATGGCTCATAGCCATCTGTAGTGGGATCCAATGCCCTCTTCTGGTTTTTTTAAAGACAGCTACTGTGTATTTATATACATAAAATAAATGAATCTTCAAAAAAAAAAAAAAGTAAATCCGGGAGTGTGAGTCACAAGGCCTTCCAATAGACAAATCATCTAAGTGACTCCGTTCTTTCATTCCTTCATCTCAGCCCCTAGGTCCATAAATTCACCATATGTCAAAGCTGCTGTTTCACTGTCCTATGCTACACAGACATTCTCAGTTTTCTAGCGTATCATTAATTTTTTTTCCTATTTAATGTGTGGACAATAATACTGCTTCCTTCTGGCTGGTGCTCTATTTCCTCTCATTATCTGCTATGTAGAGGCCTGGTCATCTTGAGGGTATCGTTCATATGTCTTCCTTGAGTCTTTCCATGAGCTGCCTACGCAAAGATGGGTATACTTTCCAGTTTCCCTACTCCCTCTCCCTTTTCCTCTTCTTCTCCCTCTCCCTCTCCCTCTTCCCTATCCTTCCTCCCTCTCCCTTCCTCTCTTCTTCCTTTTCCTTCCTCCTTCTTCCCTTCTTTTCTTCCATATATGAAGACTAAAAGTCAAACTGCATCTTTGATATGGCATATATTGTCTTAGTTAAGGTTTCTATTGTTGTGATGAAACACCATGAGCAAAGCAACTTGGGGAGGAAAAGGTTTATTTCGCTTACACTTCCAGATCATAGTCCATCATTGGAAGAAGTCAGGACAGGAACTCAAACAGGGCTGGTTTTTGAAGGTAAGAGCTGATGCAGAGGCCATGGAGGCGGTGCTGCTTACTAGATTGCTCCACGTGGCTTGCTCAGCCTGTTTTCTTAAAAAAAAAAAAAAGAAAGAAAGAAAGAAAGAAAGAAAGAAAGAAAGAAAGAAAGAAAGAAAGAAAGAAAGACAGAAAGAAAGAAAAAACTAGGATTACCAGCCCAGGGGGCCCCATCCACAACGGGCTGGTTCTACCCCAATAATCATTAATTAAGAAAATGCCTTATCTGCCCCCTTTCTCCTTATCTTTTCAATATTGTACTTGAGGTACTAGCTCGGGCAATTCGACAACATAAGGAGGTCAAAGGGATACAAATTGGAAAGGAGGAAGTCAAACTATCATTATTTGCAGACGACATGATAGTCTACCTAAGTGACCCAAAAAACTCCACTAGAGAGCTCCTACAGCTGATAAACAACTTCAGCAAAGTGGCAGGTTATAAAATCAACTCAAGCAAATCAGTGGCCTTCCTATACTCAAAGGATAAGCAGGCTGAGAAAGAAATTAGGGAAATGACCCCCTTCACAATAGCCACAAACAATATAAAGTATCTTGGGGTGACTCTTACCAAACATGTGAAAGATCTGTATGACAAGAACTTCAAGACTCTGAAGAAGGAAATGGAAGAAGACCTCAAAAAATGGGAAAATCTCCCATGCTCATGGATCGGTAGAATCAATATAGTTAAAATGGCCATTTTGCCAAAAGCAATATACAGATTCAATGCAATACCCATCAAAATCCCAACTCAATTCTTCACAGAGTTAGAAAGAGCAATTATCAAATTCATCTGGAACAACAAAAAACTCAGGATAGCTAAAACTATTCTCAGCAACAAAAGAAAATCTGGGGGAATCAGTATCCCTGACCTCAAGCAATACTACAGAGCAATAGTGTTAAAAACTGCATGGTATTGGTACAGTGACAGGCAGGAGGATCAATGGAACAGGATTGAAGATCCAGAAATGAACCCACACACCTATGGCCACTTGATCCTCGACAAAGAGGCTGAAAACATCCAATGGAAAAAAGATAGCCTTTTCAACAAATGGTGCTGGTTCAACTGGAGGGCAGCATGCAGAAGAATGCGAATTGATCCATCCTTGTCTCCTTGTACTAAGCTCAAATCCAAATGGATCAAGGACCTCCACATAAAGCCAGACACTCTGAAGCTAATAGAAAAGAAACTGGGGAAGACCCTTGAGGACATCGGTACAGGGAGAAAGTTTCTGAACAGAACACCAATAGCGTATGCTCTAAGAGCAAGAATTGACAATTGGGACCTCATAAGGTTACAGAGTTTCTGTAAGGCAAAGGACACCATCAAGAGGACAAATCGGCAACCAACAAATTGGGAAAAGATCTTCACCAATCCTACATCAGATAGAGGGCTAATATCCAATATATATAAAGAACTCAAGAAGTTAGACTCCAGAAAACCGAACAACCCTATTAAAAAATGGGGTACAGAGTTAAACAAAGAATTCTCACCTGAAGAACTTCGGATGGCGGAGAAGCATCTTAAAAAATGCTCAACTTCATTAGTCATTAGGGAAATGCAAATCAAAACAACCCTAAGATTTCATCTTACACCAGTCAGAATGGCTAAGATTAAAAATTCAGGAGACAGCAGGTGTTGGAGAGGGTGTGGTGAAAGAGGAACACTCCTCCACTGCTGGTGGGGTTGCAAATTGGTACAACCACTCTGGAAATCAGTCTGGCGGTTCCTCCGAAAACTGGGCACCTCACTTCCAGAAGATCCTGCTATACCACTCCTGGGCATATACCCAGAGAATTCCCCACCATGTAATAAGGATACATGCTCTACTATGTTCATAGCAGCCCTATTTATAATTGCCAGATGCTGGAAAGAACCCAGGTATCCCTCAACAGAAGAGTGGATGCAAAAAAATGTGGTATATCTACACAATGGAGTACTATTCAGCCATTAGAAACAATGAATTCATGAAATTCTTAGGCAAATGGATGGAGCTAGAGAACATCATACTAAGTGAGGTAACCCAGACTCAAAAGGTGAATCATGGTATGCACTCACTAATAAGTGGTTATTAACCTAGAAAACTGGAATACCCAAAACATAATCCACACATCAAATGAGATACAAGAAGAAAGGAGGAGTGGTCCCTGGTTCTGGAAAGACTCAGTGAAACAGTATTCGGTAAAACCAGAACGGGGAACTGGGAAGGGGTGGGAGGGAGGACAGGGGAAGAGAAGGGGGCTTATGGGACTTTCGGAGAGTGGGGGGGGGGGGCTAGAAAAGGGGAAATCACTTGAAATGTAAATAAATTATATAGAATAAAAAAAAATTAAAAAAAAAAGAAAAAAAAAAGAAAATGCCTTATACCTGGATCTTATAGAGGCATTTCTCAATTGAGGTTACACACACATACACACGCCCCCCACACACACATATATATTTTCAAACCATGTCAGTGTTTTTGATCTAAAAAAAAATGAAGCTTTATCTGTTTATCACCTATCTATAGGTATATAGCCATATATGTGTGTATAGGTATGCAATATTTAAAAGATGTTATTTTATATGTCAACATTCATCTTACATTTTACATTTATTTCCTTTTTACCATATAGTAGATTTTCCAAAAGCAATGCCTGCACATAATTTTATTTTGCTAATCTCTAGATTCGCGCCACTAAATATGTTTCAAGTCATATTTGAATGAGTTTCCTCATCCTACCTATAGCTGAAACACAGGCCGTGCCATTAAAAACAAAGTAATTTCATGTACTTAAGCACACTGCAATCCTACAACCATGCCTCCCTGATTGTGAATTCACTGACAAGCATTTCAGTCCAATACCTTTACATACAGCTTGAAATAGTTGTCAAGGCATTAAGGAGGCAACAAAAATAATGTTTAAAAAATGCAAAATATTGAAAGTCAAAAATTTAAAGGTCTGTAATTATGGAAAACACTTATTTTTTATTTTTGAACCTATTTTACGTACATAACTTCAATCAACTCTTTTAGTTTGCTTTGCTCCCCCAAGTCATGAGCCTCATATGGTCTATGTCAGTTTGGGACCAGATTCACATTGTGTTCTCAGAAGAGTGTGTGTGAATCATAATAGTCATGTTCCAGGCTACCCAGAACGCTGACCCATTATAACTCCTAGCATGAATTTGGATATTCTGATCTCTAATTTCTTAGGTCAGTTTTTCAGGATCCATACGATATCAACAGAACACTCTAATAGAACACATTTTTTTTTCAAAACATTCAAGCTAAAGTCTCAAATACGAGTTATGATTCAATGACAAGTTTAGACAGAAGAAGACTGAGAATTCCAGTCAGTCACAGATGTGTGTAACTGAATTCTTCAGTATGACCTAATACTGAGTGTAGGAACAGGAAAGCACCTGTCAAATGCTGATTTTTCTCTGGACTAGGCTGAGGTTCTCAGGATATCACAACAGATAACTTCTACAACCCTAATATAGCACAGCATCCCAGTTGAGTTAATCATGCTTATACGACACGGAGACACATTTGGCAGGTGGACCTAAGAAGGTAGTGGTTGTCCACAGTAAAGAAGAGAAATGTAGGGGCTGGTGTGATGGCTCAGTGGTTAAGAACATTAACCTCTGCTCTCCCAGAGGTCCTGAGTTCAAATTCCAACAGTCATAAGGTGGCTCACAACCATCTATATAAAGGGGATCTGATGCCCTCTTCTGGCCTGTGGATGTATATTTTTTAAAAGGAAGACAAATGTAAACATACTGATTTGGAAGACTATCTGCTCTCACTGTGGAAAGGGTGGTTATTTAGAGAAATGGTCTCATCACTGGCTCACAAAACTTGAACATCTTCAGTGATGAGACTGGGACCCTGGCTCAGAGAGTGTGATGTGCTGTGTATAAGCAGGACTTGAGTTTGATCCCCACACCCACATTGAAGGCCAGATGTAGTGGCACACACACACTCGTTATCCAACACCTGCAGGGAGATCCTTGGGCTGAGCAGCCTAATCTAGATAACACTTCCAGGTCCCATGAGAAACCATGTTTCAAAAAAGCATAGTGATGGCTTCTGAGGGACACCAATGCTCACCTCTGGCTTCAAATTGGGGGGTATACGTATGATACATACGCATGCTCTTCTGCCCTTATAGGTTTATTCATGTGAACACACACACACACACACACACACACACACACACGCACATACACATACACATGGACACCTACATAAAAGAATGTCAAGAGCATCCTTGGCTACAAAGAATTTTCTGTTAATCTGAACTATAAACCCTACCTCTCCCAATCTCCCCCCCCACCCTCAATATAAAGGGCAACATTTTCTAAGTAACAATGAGTAGGTGTTACTTGAATGAATGAAGTCAATAGAAGAGTAGACACAGCACGAGGGGGCAGCCATTACTAAAGACTCTCATGAAGCTCCAGGTTTGATTGAAGCAATGTATGGAAAAATAGGTTAAAAAATAGCTGTTTCCCATAACAGACACCTTTAAATTTCTTACTTTCAGTATTTTGCCATGTTTTTAAACATTATTTTCATTGGCTCCATAGAATAGGAATTTTTTATCTTGTGAAAATAAGGTCATGCTATAAATAATGTATACAGTGATTTTTCTTATAAAACACAAAATAAGCACTTTGCAAGCCAGTGTGTGTGTGTGTGTGTGTGTGTGTGTGTGTGTGTCTGTGTCTGTATATATATATATATATATATATATAAAGCTTTTATATATATAAAGCTATAGAGGAATGAAGCTGAGTACACACACACACACACACAC
Source organism: Apodemus sylvaticus (assembly GCF_947179515.1). Classification (NCBI taxonomy): domain Eukaryota; kingdom Metazoa; phylum Chordata; class Mammalia; order Rodentia; family Muridae; genus Apodemus; species Apodemus sylvaticus. The sequence continues at coordinate 105,950,813 of NC_067477.1, read as the reverse complement.
AGACACACACTCACTATAAAAATTGGGAGAAGGATCATGTTATTAATTTAACCATTATAATTCACATCTCAAACAGATTTTTTTGAGGTTTAGTTGATACACAATAGACTAAACATGTTTAAAATGTCTATGCTCATATTGAATTATATGAGCATCACACTGTTTGTAATAGCTATATACACTGTCCCTGAGTTTCCTCAGCTCCTTTGTAGCCCTGTCTCTCCACATTCACCCCACCGTCCCCAGCACCACGGCTGTGTGTTGTCACTATAGGTTCCTTTGTAGCATGTACAATTTTTACAAAAAGAGTTCCACACTGTGACTTCCTGCTGTATTCCTGCATCTAGTTCATCTGCGCACTCAGGTATCAGCAAATTTCTGTATGACAGTATGTCTCCCTTATCTATGTGCACTGTGGCTGGATTATGTGTTTAGATTTTCTAAGAGACTTATCAGACAATTTTCCAAAGTTACACCAACAGTGTGCATACACCTGAAATTTATTATTTCACAAGTAAAAAATAACTATGTTTATTTTACTGAAAATGTCTTTTTATTCTACTTATTTCTTTATTGTGTGTCCCTGAGCATTTTGGATGTAAAAGAACAACTTAGGGGAGTGAATCCTCTCCTTCTATCATCTCAATGACCCTTGACTAATAATTTCTTTATATTTGACTTGGAGTTGAAGAGTAAATGACTCTTTGGTCATAATTAATTTTAATTTTGGAAATAATTAAATAATACCAGGCTGGATAGATGAAATTCTGAAATAAGCACCATTAACAACTTCCTGAAAAATATAGTATCTTCTTTGATGTTATTATAAGTAATAACACTTATCTTCTTGTAAGGTTGTGTTGGTCCTCATCTGCTCCACCATGGGACAAGGCCGCATGGGGAGACAGAAGGCAGGGAGTTTGCCTGTGCTTATCCCACACCACTGCCAGGCCGGTGCTGGGCCATAGGGAAGCACCCAGACACTACTCCAGGGGTGGGAACACGCAGTCTGATATGTAGGAAACCCAGAGCTGACTCAGGGGTCCCCAGGCCTGCAGTGAAGCCTGAGCCAAGGGGTTTCAGACCCTTGGACACCCAGGTACCCCTGGAAGTGGCAGAAGAGCAGAGAACAGTTGGGGGCCCACAGTCTGGGGATAGCAGCTAGCCCAAGGCCAGGGAAAAGGGGACTCCAGCTTGTGCCACAGGGATTGTCCTTGGCTTGACAGTGGACAGGCTTGGTAGCAGTTGTGTCTGGGAGTGCAGAGAGACCTTCAATGGGAGACTAGACTGAAGTTCTCTAGGCAAAGGCCTTCTCCATGGTTCCCCACAGTGGATCTTGACAAAAAGAGACAGTCTGTGGTTCCAAACCATTTATTGTCATAGTGGAAAGTGGATGCATAAAACAGTACCCCACTTCTCAGGGTGGGCCTGAGATTAAATACCTTTTGTAGGGAGGAATGTCTGAGAAGGGAAGTTTATTAGCAACTCAATCGGACCTCTAGATACCTCATTAGCATGGAGAACTCTGTTTTGAGCCTACTTGACTGTGGCCACATCTCTTTTCCTATTGTCTTGATCTACAATATTAGAGATGCCTCATCTACATGTGGAAGGACTTGGGGCCCTTACATGACTGATGGCCACAAATCTGGGGGTGGGGGCTGGGGTGCTGTGGCTACATGATAGGGGCCTTGTGCCTAAAGCAGGGGAAGCTCCTACCATTCCTTCACAGTCTCTGGGGCTGAGCCTTTAGCTCAGCCTTACTAGGCTTCCTCTCACGGTCCATGACCCAGCAATCTGCTACATCAGCTTCTGGTCTTGGTAGAGACTGCCACCCATATGGGAATTATAACTGCAATCTATGATAAGAAAGGGAAAATGGATTTCTTTTCTTTAATTAAAAGACTCACCTTTTTTTGTTTTGTTTTATTTCAGTATAAATTGCCATTACACACTATTCTGGTCCTGAAAAAAAAATCCCCAAAATATTTTGGATAGTCCCACAATATAATAATAAACAGCATAAAATTAATTGTGGCAAGCAGAGAGCATATACTCATAAAAAATAGAAAGGGGAGCTGAGTCAAGTATATAAAGAACATCCAGAAATATCTAAGACAGATGATGGATTAACACTGCTACTGGTAATTGAGGATCTTATGTAATATAAGATGTTACAGATGGTAGGAATTACGAATATGAAAGGTCTCACTTTGACAGACTTTGCTGGTGTTTTTAATAAATACCCCATTCTACCCTCAGACGGAGTTAAGGGGCTTGAGAAGCAGCCATGTGTGGCATGTTGACTTAAACTACCTACTATTAACTTCCCGCCTACCCTCGAGGTAGCCAGTGCTTCTACTCCCCCCCCCCATAGAAGTCTGGGTGCTCTTTCTCAGAGGGTGTCAAGCTAGCATCTCTGAATTCCTGTGGTTGCAAAGTGAAGATTGTTGACCCAGGGGAAAGGAAGGAAACACTCAGGGACGCATCCATTCTGGTTCCTCCCAAGCTCTGTCACCTGTGCATGCATGGCGAGGTAACTGGGTCACTCACTAACTATAAACTCTAACAATATCCTTTAGAAAGTCAGAGACTTCCCATATTCTAGGGACCTATAAAGTATGATTCTACGTGCTGATTTTCTGATAGAGATGAATACAAAGTCAGGTGATAGGAAGGATGAGAAACCTAGCCTAGTTAAGGTCAGGTTGGGGCAAAGTCAAGGGATTTTCCCTGCTGTTGGCTGTTGAGTTCAGCTGTGGAGACAAGAAGGAGATACTCAATAGTGAAGGATGGGGGGGGGGGGCGGGGGGAAACTTAACTGATAGAGGTATCAGCATAGATAAAGGAAATGAGGCAGGACTCCTGCAGGGATGGTCTATGGCTGACACACTTAGTTCTGAGTGGTTTATTTGGGGGGGGGGAGTGGGGGAGAGGATAAATGATAGGGACTTGGTGAGAATTGAGGCTGGACAAGAATGTAGAAGGTGCTGATGGGAAAATGGAAAGGATTTTATTGATTAATATATTCTGTGGCATTTCCCCATGTGTATATAATACATTTTGGTTACACTCATCCTTCTTCCCTCTCTTTTCTTTCTCCCTCATTTTACCAATTTCCTATCTCACTTGTGACCCTCTCGATTTATGGGCCACATCACTGAAGTCAGTGGCTTCCTCTTCTCCAGCATCCTATGACTGCCAATAATTCTGCTGGACAGGGTGAACCCCTTATCAGTCTCTCCCCCATCTGTAACTGAATGCTAAGTGCCTGGTTCTTGTGTAAGTCCTATGCAGATAACTGCAGGTGTTGTGAGTTCATGAGTGTCACAGCTGTGCTGTGCCAGTAAGACATCATTCCATGTTTCCCTCCTGATTGCATAGTTTTTACATTCTTTTTTTCTATAGTTCCTGATTCTTGAAGGGGGTAATATATGAGTATCTTGTTTAAAACTCAGCACCATAACCAGCCATGAGTGTTGGGTTAAAAAGGCACATGGTCAAATGTTGGCCTTCCCATAGCTTATCTGGCTGCTGGATTAGTGGATGGCTTGAATCTGGAAATAAGGCTTATATTATGCCAGCAGATATGTACAAAGATACAGAACCAATCCCTTGGGCAACATGCCATTCTCCAGTAACAATGACTGTGGAGCTAGTGAAAAGTGATTAAGTTCAATTGTCCTTCATTTTACACCTTCAGTTTGTTGGGTTCCCTTTACTCATCTCCTGGTCTTCTCAAAATACTAGTTTGGGGCAGCTGCTATAGACCTGAACAACCTTGAACTTGTCTCTTTGGGCTTCATATAGCAGGCAGTAAAGAAGAAGAGGAAGAAGAAGAAGAAGAAGAAGAAGAAGAAGAAGAAGAAGAAGAAGAAGAAGAAGAAGAAGAAGAAGAAGAAGAAGAAGAAGAAGAAGAAGACACAGACCCCTGAGGCAAGGAGATGTGAATGAAAGGTTGGGAAGTGGTGACTTCAGCCAATCACTAGTGTTGGATAACTGGATGCAAGAGTGATTCACCCAGATTGTGCAGACAACTATCAGATCAACTGAAACTTACGCATGTCCATTAATATTTGGAATGCAGCCTGAGAGTGCATCATTAGGTGATATGGGTGCGAGAAAAACAGAGAATGTTCTCAAACAAAGCTACATGCCATAGTATCCCACATACCTAGGCTCTATGGATCACAATCATCCAGTTAATAGCTATTAATACAACGGTATGCAAAATATGACGACAGACTTCCAAGATAATGGAAGAGAAAGCAAGCTCAGGTCCAAAACCATCTGGATACACAAATTACTATTCCCATGACACACCACTGCTGCTATTGTTTATTGTGCTCTCTCCCTCTCTGTCTCTGTCTCTCTCTGTGTCTCTGTCTCTGTCTCTGTCTCTGTCTTTCTCTCTCTCTCTCTCTCTCTCTCTCTCTCTCTCTCTCTCTCTCTCTCTCTCTCTCTCTCTCTCTCTCTCTCCTGAGTCTATCCTCCTTTTTCTACAAAAGCCAGTATTGTTGCATTCACATGCATCAATAGCTAGACTGGACTTTTCTCATTAGCGAAGTAATGCGGATAAACTTACCTTGAAATCTGGGAGCTATGACCACAAGTCAGTAATAGTGGGAAGACAGGCATCAAACCATCCTCATTGTCACATCCCAGGCACAGCTCAACATAGAGTCACTGTTAGGCACACAGGACAATCCATCCAAATATGTCAGATAGTATCTATAATGCCACCATTATCTGTAGGAAGATGTGACTTTCTTACTCTGTGCCATGACTGAGCAGTTCAGTAGGTTATTAACGTATACAATGATGGTGATTGAGTTTCACTCACTATCTTCACTCTTTATAACTTCAATGATACATTGTATGTGTTACGTTAAACTGTGAGAGCATTGGACAAGGGGATAAATGAATGAATGAATGAATGAGTGAGCAAATGAACAAGAACACTATTCTATCACTCCTATTTCGAGGTTTTCATTTGCAACCTGTAAAACATATGGTATGTGTTTAATCTATCACAGCTATGCATCATTAAACTAAGAAATTTTAATTAAGTAATGAAGATGTCATGGGCCTTCTTAATCTTTTTATGTTCATAAAATGATAGGTCATTTTGATGACAACTTTTATAACTGTGATTGAATATTCTGATGGATCTAAAAAACTCACAAATAATAAGGAATATTTCATCTTTATTTTACCATCAATGACATATCCAATTTAGTCTTATGGCAGTCACCCGAGCTTTGTATGTCTTCTTTTACCTTGTATTCACATATCTGTACCACAGAAAGAAGCTTAAATACTGATAGATAGAAATGCCATGAAAGGCAGAGGTGTGAAAGAAAGTCTCCACTTAGATCTGCAGCGTAATGATACCCAAAGTGGCCACCACAATTTAACCAGCCTGAATCCAGATGGTGACAGTTTGACTTGTACTCCAAGGAAAGAAATGGTTTTTATTGCATTTGTAGGAGAAGGTCTTTCCCTGTTTATGGCTGTTCACTCTACTGGTAGGGGAGCATATTTCTACAGAGACACTGGTTAGTTAAATGACTTTGTTTTTAGTGAGCTTATATTCAGACAAAGAATGTCTTGTTTTTACCTTACTTTTGTTTGATTCTAGATCTGCCTTTCTAATCTGCCTTCTTATTCATCCATCCAACGAAGCATTAATTAACTCTAAATTCTCACCCCATGTTGATGTACATATGGACACCACTTAGGAGAATGGGGTGGTCTCAATTCACTGCTTTTACCAGGGGCTAATTCACATAGCTTGAGGTCTGAAGGATATGGACAATAGACTCCTGCATTCCTAGAACTAGATGGGACTTCACACTGCACAGTTCCAGTTTCTCCCTATCCTTCTAGGAAGGAAGGCAAGCTTCCAGAAAGGAGGTGGTAGCCCAAGGCTGAACCAACTTTCTTAATTAGACCCACGTCCAAGAGGTAGCTTTATCTTGTCAAAACACTGTCATGGTGAGTTTAAGTCATTGGCATTTGTTCTGGCTGTATCTTAAGGAGTTAAAGCCCTTAAAGGAGGTTGACGTTTCCATTTTAGCTACGTTAATGGGCAGCTGAGGTGATTCCATGTCTTTTGAGCCTTAATTTTGTTGACTCTAAATATCAATGTGAGAAAGTACATAAATATGTGAATACCTGGGAGCAGAGTACAAGGAGCATGCTTAGTGTGTATCAGGAGCAGAGGGCAGGCCCCACGGTCTTGGGATTATGAAGTTGGGATTATGAACACGCTGGTATCTGATGCCTTTCTGAGCACTGGCCTGTATGAGGCATGTGTCCAGCTCCCTAGACTATACCCTTGCTTCATCCTGAATCTGGAGCCCACTACTTCTTGTCTTTGGACTTTATTGCCATCCTTCCTAAAGCCGGACATCCTTCCAGCTCCAAACAAAACCCTTTCTTTCCATCTGATGGGCGCTTTCTCCTTACTCCTGCTCCTAAGAACTCTTCTTTCAGCCCCACATCTCTGGCTGTTTCTGCAGATGATTTTTCCCCAAGCTCTAAGCCAGCTGCTTTTCTAGATTGTTTTGGATCTAGTCCACACAGATATCCATGTGTTTTCTCTCCCAAAGAATCACACATGTCTGAACTAGAAATTCTTAGGATGCTCTTGCTATGGAATAACAGACCCCTCCCCCAAGCTGTCAATAATTTTATATCATATACTAGGAGTGTGTTGATTCACTGCAATAACAACGCCACATGAGGGACAGTGACTGAAACTGCAATCAGCATCTGCCTAAATTCACATCGTGAAGCAGTTCAGGACCCATCTCACTTCTGTAGAGGATGTGCACTAGCTGAGAGTTTGGCTAAGTTGAATACACATATGGTGAGTGACGCATATTCTCCTTCAGGACTTTAGTGGTGACATCAATCTCTGTAATTGTGAGGCAGTATCTTTTCCTTTACTATCTTGATAGGTAGGAAAAATTGTGGAAGTGCTACTTGTTTGTCTCTACAAGATTCATCTTCGTGCCTTGGGTTAGAGAGCCAGTGTCAAGATTTTGCCAGTTGTCATCTTGTTTTTAAGTACTATATTTATGTATTTGCTGTAAGTGCTTTGCCTTCATGTATGTATGTGCATGTATATATGTGTTTGGTGCCTGTGGAGGTCAGAATACAGCATCAGTCCCCTGGATCTGGAGCTAGTGGTGGTTGTGAATCACCATGTGGTTACCAGGAATTGAACCTGGTCTTCTACAAGAGCAGCAAGTACTCTTAACAGCTGGGTCATCTCTCTAGTCCCTAGTTGCTAAATTTTCAATTCAAGGTAAGAAGGGAATAACTACTAGGCAGACCCTGGTCAAACTGAGCCCAGTGAAGGTCAGAGTAGAGCTCAGACCTCACCTGTCCTCTGCCCACCGGAAGCACTACATGGTAAATGAGAAGATTCTGTAGCTACTGGGGAGCTCAAGACTCAGCATCAAATCAGAGATGGCGTTTAACACAGCGGTTCTCAACCTGTCAATCATGACCCCTTTGAAGGTTGAAAATGACACTTTCACAGGGGTCACCTAAGACCATCAGAAAGCATAGATATTTATATTATAATTCATAACAGTAACAAAATTACAGTTGTGAAGTAGCAACAAAAATAATTTTCTGCTTGGGGGTCACCACATCATGAGGAGGTATATTAAATGGGCATTAGGAAGGTTGAGAACCACTGGCTTAATTGTCAAGATGCCTGAGCATGGGCACTCCAGGCTACAGTCCCCTCGTAGATTCCCAAAGAAGGATTTACACCAGGTCTTTAAAAATGATAGTTTGAGTTCTGGCCATGACTTCACTTTAATTAGTGGGTTCTAAGTTTATGAAGTGATTGATGTCTAGAAATTGGATGAGAGTCAGTGACTGTACACTATTGCCGTGGAACTTAGTTTTTTTTTTTTTGTTATGTTTTTATTGTCAGACATAATAATGCACCGCCCCTACCCCACACTTTGTTCATCAAACAATACCGGATGCCATATTAGATTATTTTATTCTGATCCCTGATTCGTCTCTGCGCTGCTCATAGTGAGATGTGGCCATTTGACTGCTTGCTACAGAGTTCTACTCTACAGCAGCAGAAGCATCTGCTCTGTTCATAGCTACCTTACAAATAACAGCTACTGCAGCTTTTTCTAGGATGGAAGCACTTGTCTTATGAGTGTGCACGTGGATGTGCAAACCAGAGGACAACCTTAGGCACTGCCCTGTGTGTGCAAGTGTGTCTGCAGTGGTGGGGTGTTGTTTTTGTTTGCCTGGGACTCTCCAGGTATGAGTGGCAAGTGAACCCCAAGCATCTGCCTATTTCCACCTCCCCAGTGCTGGGATTATATGTTTATGGCACCATTTCTGTCTTTAAAAATGTTGGGATCTGAAGATTGGACTCAAGTCCTCATTGCTTGAAGGCGAGCACTTTGCTAACAGGGATATCCCCCACAAGGAGCTCCAGCTATGTATCTGTCAAAGCATTGAATTCCGGATCCCTTTATTCAACACTACTGGCAAATGAATATATGAATCGCCCATGAGAAATTCAATGCAACTTGCATTCTGCCCAAGAATGTAGGGAAATTATAGCACTTGTCTTGGTTTGCTTTCTCTTTCTATAAAAAAAAAAATGCTATGACCAAAAGCAACTTAGAAGGAAAGGGTTTATTCACTCTGTGCCTCACAGTCTATCATGAAGAGAAGTCAGGGCAGGAACTCAAGGCAGGAACCTGGAGGCAGGAACCAAAGCAAGAGCTCAGAGAGAAGCAAATGCTGTTTGCTCCCTGTGGTTTACTCACATTATTATTATTATTATTATTATTATTATTTATTATTATTATTTATTAGGACTTATTCACAGACCAGTCCGATGGGGGCATTTTTTAAATTAAGGTTCTGTCTTTGAGATAACTAGCTTGTAAGAGGTTGACAAAAAGAAATCAACAAGCACAGCATCTCATTCTACTTAAATGTGACCCAGAGATCACAAATGTTTTACTTAAAGGACAGCAGAGCAGATGAGTCTCTGCTCTACAACTCTCTCAGCTTTCTGTAGCATGAGAATAGCCAGAGCCAGAAGAGAAAGGTGAAGAGTGACTGTCTTCCAAAAGCAGTTCGACCAAGTTTGCTAGCTTCCGATGTCAATTGAGAAGCCACTCTCGCTGACCAACCCAAGCAAACTAGCGGAGCCATGCAGAATTGCATGGCTGACAGACTATATAGACTATCCAGCTACATCAATGAGTTTAGAGCAGGATATTATTACATTCTACCTTTCTTGCTCAAATACCCATAAAACCATGGCCACTCATGATTCCCCAGTTTCCAAATGAGTATCAGAATATTTTTGACACTTTTTGTTGAAACTGTTTCTTTCTGAGATCCCACATGTACCTGTATTTCTAGGACATAGGGAGACTCTCTCTGGCCATTAGTCTAGTGACAGCAGAAAGCTGCTGTTGTGGTTATGAAGAGAAGGAGTATCCTTTTATAAGGCATCTACTTGCATCAAGGTTAGAATGAGGATTCCATGCAGAGGAATAGGATTCTCCTTAGATAACGTAGAACAAGCTGATGTCAGTGGTAGAGGAATCTCTGGATTATATGTAAATTCAAGATTGACCATTCATAGCTTTCATCACATGTTCTCCTTCCCATTTAGCATACTGGCATTTCCCCTGTAGGATGCCTTAACTTTCATGTGAGAGACTGTCCAGTATCTAGACTCAGTTGTCACTGTAATTCAGCAATACACCCGGTAACTTTGTGTTGACCTTTTAGCTCTATCAGCAGGCTTGTAGCTACAGGAAATAAATACCTAATCTGGAGTCATCTTAGACTCTCTTTGATCTACAACCTGTGGCATTAGCTCATCGTGAAAGGTCAATAACTTGCCAGTTTCTTTTTGTAACTGTTGAAGTAAACCAAGAAGAGCATGTCCTATATTGTCCCTATAGCCATTGTTGTTGACATAATGGTAAACTACACTGTCCAGTTGCACTCCCAAACCATCTTGTCACATTCAACCACAGGCTCCTTTCATCCCGATGTCATTGTGTACCTTGGGTTGCTGGTGACTCACTTTCTATTGCCAAACACCCTAGCACTACCCACAAGACAAAAACATTACCAGGCTAATGTAGAAATCTCAGCTTTGTGTAACTGTCTTCAGAGACCTCCTTCAGTAACATTTAATACCAGCCAGGGGCCTATCAGGAGATGGAAGTCATACAGGTATTTGGAAGGTGAAATTAAACCCGAGTGACTATAAGCTATTTTTCCATAAGGGAATAAAAGGCATTTAACAGACGCCATAAGGTCAGTGATACACATCAAAAGAACAATCAAATTTAGAGACAGAGGTATCTATCCAGAGATGGGCAATCTCATTAGAAAGCATGTGTTCTGCACTCTGCTGGATAGTGAGCTTGTTCACTGGGTTCCCCAAGATCATGGGTGATTCACAGTCACCACACTGAGCCTTGCAGACCTGAAACTGTAGTTGAAAATGCCAAAAACAAAGTAGCCTTGCCAGATAGAGATAGCCAGGCTAGCAAGCAGCAATTTTTTCCTCTGAGGGGACACAAGCTTAGCTTCATCCCAAACTGTCAAGATAACCCATGATTGACAAGCTGGAAACCTACTCTGATTTAGGCCAAGTCTGTAGACCTGGGACCTTGGGAGTCTATCCCAGGGTTACTGCTGCAAAGCAGTATGAAATTGCCTACATGGATGCCACCAAACTTAACTGTCATGAGAATCAGTGGGTGTCCCCGCCAAATGAAGTGTTTCCTGCAAAATGGGAGGAAGAGACCACACACTAGAACCCAGAAGAAAACTAAGTCATGCCTTGGTGTATTCCATCAGCGCCCTCTACTGGGAAAGCTAAACATTGCAATAGCTGGCAATGGGTTTCTTCTACTCCACTATCACAGATTAGATAATAAAGGACATATTTGGAGTAAGGGAGCAATACCATGATATATGTCACCAAATACTCATAACATTTTATACAAGATTTGTTTCTAATCCAGTTGTCTTATATATTCATCCAACCTTTAATGCCATTTAAAAGTTGAAAATATTGAATTTCAAGTAAGTTCACTCATTCAGCATCCCACAGCCTGCAAATAGAACTGAAATTCACATAGGATTTTTACATGCAGCATGAATTCCCACTACTGAACTTACTGTGTTCATTTAAGGCACAGGGGTGCTAGAAAAAAATGGAGAATTTGCTAATACTTTCAGGTATGTCATCTCTAGTCTTGGGATGGGGGAAGGGAGAGTGACCTTGGGACTCTTTTTTTTTTTTTTAAGAATTATTTTGTTCGTTTCTTTGTTTGTTTACTGTATATGAGTACACTATAGCTGGATTCAGACACACAAGAAGAGGGCATCATATCCCATTGTAGATGGTTATAAACCACCATGTGCTTTCTGGAAATTGAACTCATGACCTTTGAAAGAGAAGCCAGTTCTCCTAATCTCTGAGCCATCTCTCCAGCCTCTGCCCCCTCCTCCCGACCTCAGGACTCTTAAGGAAACCAGGATCTTAGAGATGGCTGTTTCAGGTTCCATAGCTCCCATTGCTGGGAGTCTTAGCCAGGGTCACCCTCATCGATTCTAGGGATTTTTTTGTTGTCCTAGGTTTCTAGCTCATCCTGGAGATGCCCTCCTCCACTGATTCCAACTCTCTCTCCCAGTACTCTCTCCCTGCATCCTTCCCCCACTAAATCGCTCCCCTTCTGCTCCCCAGCCTTTTCCCATTCCCTCCCTCCACTTAGCTCTTCATCTATTCTATTTCCTATACTCAGTGAGATTTGAGTGCACCCCCTTAGGTCCTCCTTATTACTTAGCTTCTTTGGGTCTGTGGATGGTAGCATGATTATCCTGTACTTTACGGCTAATATCCACTTATAGGTGAGCACATACCATGTTTGTCTTTCTGGGTCCGGGTGACTTCAGAATGATATTTTCTTGTTCCATCCATTTGCCTGCAAATTTCATGATGTCATTGGATAAGTAATATTCCATTGTGAAACTTTATCCATTCTTCTGTTGAGGGATATCTAGCTTGTTTCCAGTTTCTGGCAATTATAAATAAAGCTGCTATGAACATATGAACATGTGTCCATGTGATATGGTGGAACATCTTTTGGTCTATGCCCAGAAGTGGCATAGTTGGGTGTTGAGGTAGAACTATTCCCAGTTTTCTGAGAAACCACCAAATCGATTCCCAAAGTAGTTGCTCAAGTTTTCACTCCCACCAGCAATGGCATGTTCTCCTTACTCCATATCCTCACCAGCATGTACTGTCCCTTATGTTTTTATCTTAGCCATTCTCATGGATATAAGATTGGATCTCAGAGTACTTTTGATTTGCATTTCCCTGATGACTAAGGAGGCTGAACATTTCTTTAAGTGATTCTCGGCCATTAGCTATTCCTCCCTTGAGAATTCTTTGTTATCTCTGTACCCTATTTTGTAATTGAGTTACTTGATTTTTTGGTGTCTGGTTTCTTAAATTCTTTACATAATTTGTTTCTCGGGGCTCTGTCAGATAGAGAGTTGATGAAGGTCTTTTCTCATTCTGTAGGCTGCAGTCTTGTCCTTTTGACAGTGTCCTTTGCCTTACGGAAGCTTTTCAGTTTCGTGAGGTCCACTTACTGATTGTTGATGTTAGTGCCTGAGCTGTTGGTGTTCCAAAACATTCATCTCCAGGAACCAGAAAACAATCCTACTGGAAGGATTAAGTCACCAACCCAGCCACAAAACCTTCAACCCACGATTTGTCCTTCCTACAAGGGGTGCAGGGGTAAAGATAGGGCCAAATTTGAAAGAAAGGTTAACCAATAACTGGCTTAGTTTGAGACCCACACCATGAGAAAGAGCTCACCCATGACACAATCAATGATACTTTGCAATACACGCAGACAGGTGCCTAGCAAACTGTCATCTGAGAGACCTCACACAACCTTCCACACTGATGGAAACCGTTTTAAAGACCCACAGCTAACATTAGGAAGGAGCTTGGAGAATCATGTGGGGCAGGGGGGCGGAAGGATTGAAGGAGTCAGAGAGGTCAAGGACACCACAAAAAAAAAACCTTCAGAACCAACCAACTCAGTCCCGTAGGGGCCCACAGGGGCTGGACTGTCAAGCGGAGAGCAGGCATGGGACAGCCCTCTGCACATATGAAACAGTTGTGCATCTCAGTCTTCATGTGATTGAAATGGCAGGGGCTGCCTCTGACTCTGACTGGGTTGCTTTGTCTGGCCATAATAAGAGAAGATACACCTAGCCCTATTGCATCTTGATAAGCCAAGGCAGATTGATATCCATGGGAAGATTCCCCTTCTCTGAGAAGAAAGGAAGGACTGGAGGATGAGGGGAGATGAAATGGGGAGAGAGAAACTGGGAGGAGAAGCTGCAATCGGGATGTAAAGTAAATGAAATATATTTATTAAATAATCAAAAGAAAAGAAAACACATTCCAAACTTGAAAAAACAAAAACAAAAACAAACTCCCATGGGCACCCAATATCCTCATATAAAGTCATCTAACATTTGCATATAACTTATGCATATCTTCTTATATATTTAAATCATTTCTGAAATACTTAACATATGTAATAAAATATAAATATCATGAAAATGCTCTGGGAAGAGTAAGAAGAAAGCTATCTAGACATGTTCACTATGCACTCATTTTTTTTTCAATTTTTTTCTATTCGTTTGGTTGGACCTATGAACAGAAATGAAGTCTGTTAGCCTGAAGAACTAGCAGAACAAACACAATATTACTGTGGGAGCTCACACAGAGCTTGTAGACCAGGACAAGACTGATAAACCACCTTGGAAGATAAGAATTACTGTTAAGACAGAAGGTGACACATTTCTTTAATCCCAGCACTTAGGAGGCAGAGGCAGATGGATCTTTATGAGTTTGAAGCTAGCCTGGTCTATAGAGCAAGTTCCAGGACAGCCAGGGCAATGCAAAGAAATCCTGTCTCAAAAAAAAAAGAAAGAAAGAAAGAAAGAAAGAAAGAAAGAAAGAAAGAAAGAAAGAAAGAAAGAAAGAAAGAAAGAAAGAAAGAAAGAAAGAGAGAGAGAGAAAGAAAAGAAAGAAAGAAAAGAAAGGGAGACAGAAAGTGAAAGGAAGAAAAAAGAAAGAAAAGAAATTACTATTAATAAGATTGAAGATATTATAGGTGTTATATAGCCATCTGAAGTGTATCTGCTCAGTATGTCCAACCAAATCTGTCATTCTCAGCATGGGCCACATTAAGTATCTTACTTCAGTAGTAGTATGGCTGATGGCCCCCTCGTGTATACACTTTTATATGCAAAGCATCAAAAGAGCAAAAACCAAGATTGTGGGAGAGATTAATTTAGACTGAGAATTTAGGAGGCTCTTAAAGGAAGGGCATTTTCACCATGCCCTGAAGGGCAGGGTAAGCAGAGTGCCTGATAGTGAGTTCCGGGCAGGGACAATAGTCCTTAGAGGACATTGATACATTCATGGAGAAGTCAAAATGCATCAGCAACAATTGTGCATGCATGTGCACACACACACACACACACACACACACACACACACACACCCTGTACCATAGAGGCTGGAACTTGGAGGGTCTCAGGGAGAACCAGAGTTAAAGAGGAAGAGGGGACAGGGTTTTCTACAATCTTGGAAGGAAGCCTGTCTAGAGGTAGCAGTGCCTGGGAATAATCAGAAGTCAGAGGAGAAGCAGGAGGAAAAGGCAAGGGTTGAAGCCTGAGCAGTAGTGGGGGTTGGAGGTTGGGGGGGGGGTGGAGGGGGGCTCCCCGCCTCCAGCTAAGCATGCGTGAAATGCTGTTGAGTGTGTCAACCTGCAGGCAAGGCGCTGCCTCTTGTACCCGTGGTCCCTCGCCAACACATATTCCTTTCAGGTCTGTCCTTTGATGCATTCAAAGAGAATTCAAACCATCTTTCCATTTTATAATATAATAGTTGCCCCAGGCCTGACAGAAAGACCAGGAAAGTCGCCTGAAAGTCCTCAGTCTCCCCTCTACACCCCAACTCCCAACAGAAGTGAGGACTGACTGGCTGGCGGTAGAAAAAGACAGGGAAGCAACGACAAGAAGGTGGGTTTCCATTCTAGCAGGTCTCATCCTGGATCTCACCTCTCACCTGCACATCTGGGTGCTGTTATAATTGGTGACAGAAAGTAAGTAACATACTGGCTCTACGATGGGACGCTCAAGGTTTAGATAAACCCTCCCTTAGTTCACTAGCCGGATAACTTAGAGTCATCCGGCTAGTGAACTAAGGGAGTAAAGGTGATGCTTACAATAGGAGGTCGCACATAGGAAGTGTGGGGCAAGTATTTGCACTGCCATCTGCTTCTCCACTGAATCTTTCTGAGACTGTGTGTCTTGGGCAGTATAATACCATTTGTAGAGTCTATGCACAAAGCATCATAAGATAAAATCTCTTAGAATCACGTGGCCAGGTTGTTCCTCACAGCGGTACCTTCCAAGCGCCACTGTGCACCCTAGCTCACACTACAAGTTACCTTGAGGGGCAAACCATTGGCCCGCAGTTTACCCAACAGTATCATATAAGGGATACATATAAGAGTAGACACAATCCCTACACTCTCTACCCAGTCTTACCTTCTGTGCCATCCGGTTTTTCCGGTGCAGTGTTTCTATTCTGCCACAGGGGGCGCTCGAGGCCAAGACCCAGCCTCCTAGGTGGTAATACTTTCCCAGGACAATTCAGTCAGCTGCCAGCCAGCGCACAAGTTCCCTTGTCACATAAAATTCTCCTTCTGACACTGTTTCCTTTTAGAAAGCAAGTAAATCATAACTTTTCACTTAAGCATTTCTGCTTCTAGTCAGACCTGCTTTAGCCCGAAGTTGAAAAAGAGTACATTTGCTTGGATCATATTTCATCTCAGTCTAATAGATATTTGCTTAGGGGGGAAAGGGGTTGAAGAAAAAAGGGAAATGTCAAAACGGAATAATAAAATGGTCTATAAACAGAAGCAGGTTTTCTGCGATACGTTACCCCGATAGACCCGATAATGGGTCCCAAATGCACCGCCCTGGGTTGATGCCAGATTGGGCAGCAGGGTGGGGGTGGGGGGATGCTCTGGGTTATTTTTAATTTTACTGTAGCCAAACCATGACCTCATTCTGATGGAATTCTCTCCCACCAAAGAGCTGTATCGAGTATTTGTCGGCTGAAATTCATTTGAACGTAGGTTCATCGGAAACATGTGTGGCCACAAAAGCAGCCCAGAGGAATATAGGAGTGGGGGAGGGGAAGAGTGGGCTTTTCAAGGAAGCCCTTCCTTTTGTTTTAACCGATCAGGCTGGTCCTCGAAGGGGCTTCAGTCCTTGGACGAGAGCCTCTGTTCTCTATGACCAGTCTGTAGCTTCTTTAGCTTTCCCAGAGCAGGTTTCCCCAAAATAACCAGGACATTCAGTCCAACTCAAGACGCTCCAGAGCTAGTGACCCTGGGGCTACAACTCTGTGTGTGCCTCAGAAGACAGGAATATTGGATAATGCCCAACAAACTTGAAGATAGTCATAATAATAGGTATGGTTAATTGCATCCATCCCTGTAGTTTATGAATGACCTACTATGTGTATTGTAATGCGTAATAGCTTTCCACATACTATCTCTGATCCTCACAGCAAATGGAGGAGATGAATCAACATTCATTTCACATACGAAGATATTGGGGTTAGAGGTATGAACTTTGTAGTAGCACATGACCATTGTGTAGCTTAATCAAGTTTCAAACCTAAGCCTGACTTACGTACGGCTTCTGCTCTGCCTAGAAGACTTCCACAACCAAAAGTCATATGTAACATAGAGAAGAGAACCCAGACTGTTGGATCAGGAAGGCTTCCTGGAAGAGGTATCATTTGGTCTGGATGCTGACAGGAGTTCAAATTCCTGAGGGAGTTTGATTTCCAAGAGGGAGTATGAGCGATCTCAGTGGGAGATCTCTCATGGGCTTATGCCAGAGAGCACACCTAACTTCCAAATGCCTTGAACAGGCTTGATGGGGCACGGAAGGAGTATGATTGACAGGCTTGGAACAGAAAAGGCCAACATGATCGCCTGAGGCAACTGGAGTGGAGACAGGAAGGCTGGGAAGGCATGAGAAGACCAGGAAGGAGGTAAAGAGAGGGAGAACTCACATGATAAGCAAAAATATAATGCAGAGCATGTGGTGACTGACAAGCCAGCCTTGGGCTGGGGACTGGAAAGAGAATCTAGCATGGATCCAGGTCTCTGGAAAGGAGTGACTGGGTTGGCATGAGATAGCCTTCTAAATGCGTGTTTGTGGGCAACCTGAGCAAGTCTCCTAACTGAACATGTTCAACTTGAGTTCTGTTGTTTCTGTCTCCTCAGATTCCCACAAGGCTGACTGAAACCTTGTTCTTTCTGTCCCTGGGCTTTGAGCAAAAGCTCCAAGGGAAAGCGTGGATGGAATGGCGTGGCTTCTCATGTTCCATTGTCTAACCACGTTGGCCATGGAGAGAACTGGGTTTGGCCAGGCTCTGCATTCCAGTTGTGTGGGTAACTGAAGCTGTGTGTCAGCAAGTGGCATCACACATGAAATGCAGCCCGAGCTGGGAGGCCAGCTTTCTGACACAGTCATGTAGCAGCGTTCTGGGTGGGAGGGGAGCTGACGTCAACACTCGACCCATTACCTACCTTCAGCACCTACCTCAATGAGGATGAGCCTATGTTATCAACAAGTCACCACAGTCAGGCAGAAAGTCTGCTCAGAGCTGATGGGAGATGGAATATTTTATTTCCATTTCAGCCAAGTTCCTTTTTCTATGCAAAATAACATAAAGGATGGGTTATTCTACCTTCTCAAAAAATGGACACTGGAATTGCTGAGAATAGCATCCCACAACATTGAAGAAAAGTGGTTCATGTTTTTGGGGGTGTGCCATAATTCTGTTTAGTATAGTCTAAAACAATCATCATGAATAGTGATAAATCATAGAGATTTGACAAATAGAGGAGCAAGAACCTCAAGATAATCAAGCTGATCAGACCTTTCATTTCTTGTAGCTTTCTTGTCTCTGATGCCAGGTCATGATGCGCCTAACATAATATCCTCCTTTGTCTAAGGCCGTCTCTACTCTGGTGACCCCTTCATCCCAGGGCTCAGTGAGACATACCTAGTTTGCATTTCTGTTTCTTGACTTCTTGTTCTGGTTTCAACTTGATGCCCTATTTCTATGGAGATGCATTCCTAAGTTATGTGACATGGAGATGTTCAAACAGTATTACATGAAAGAGACAATTGGACAAACATCCTAGAACTTATCACTTACATTCAGCACTCGTGCCAGTGAGTTCTTGTGTTTGCTTCTTTTATAGCGACTTGGACATTTTTTTTTTTTACTTGTATTGTTTCTCTCCAAGCTGTGATGTGGTTGTGGTCAGCAATATGCATAAGTCGATTGCAGGTAGATCTCAGGCTCTTATGCTGCTGGACTGGGAAACTGATAAGAAATCCCATAGATGTCCTTTATGGCCCTGGACTTGTGGCACTTGAGAAGTGACAGGACCACCCTCTACACAGATCTGACTTTGGGAACATCCTTTGATCTCTTCAGCCTCTTCTACAAAGTAGGGACAAAGAAATGTGCCAGACAGTGTAGGGGTGAGCCTGCTTGGTACAGTGCATGGAAACCCCTTAGCAAGATGGTAAGCCCCCAGGAAGCTCAAGGATTTCGCTCCCTTCCCCGCCTCCCCTTATTCCAGCCTTAGTTCTAGGACATCAATGAGTCATAAACAAACATATATGAAAATTGGCATGTAGAAAGGAAGGATGTTTTTAAAGCAGTGTAAAAATAAAAGGAGAAATAAAGACAGAGGAGGCGAGAGAAAAGAAAACCAGAAATCAGTATAGTTAATAGAAGGGCAGCAACAGGAAAATTCCCACTAAATGACTGGATGTTAGATTGAAGCTCCTTCCTGTAGGCCTGACAGCATCATCAACCAGTGGTGATTTGGGCCCTGCAGTCATGGCAATGATATAGGCAGAACAATAGAGTGACAGCAAAGTCTGTGGTACAGCTAATGAGACCAATACTCCCTAGAATATGCCACATAATCCTTATTAAGATTCCAGCAAAGTTTCTCTATCAAGATTCAAAAGGGGCTGGACTTCCGGTGTCTCAGGACAGAGGAGATCAAGATGGTGGCTTCGGGAGGCTAAAGTGGTTTGTGTGTCTGTAATTGGAAAAGATCTATTTAGGAGAGCAGTGAGTCAAGCCATCTTGTCATTGGTGAGTAGTTACCCAAGAGAGGTTAAGGTTTTGGAATAGTGTACACATACTCTCAATAAGAATAATATTTTCCTATACGACAAGCCTCCAAGTCTTTATTTCAATGCTAGTCTTAACCTTGAACAAGCCAAAAACAAACAAACAAAACAAACAAACAAACTGATCCTTCCCATTCTTGACATTCAATAACTAAACCTTAGGCTGCCTCATCGCCTTGTGCCTTCACAGGCCACCACTCTCCCAGCTCCAGTTCCAGTCCACCGGTTGCCATGACTAGCTGTCAGGAGGTCCTCTATGAACAACCCCAGATTTGGGTCTGGCCTTTGGGCAAAGCTCTTTTTTGCCTTAGCTACCTTTGCCTGTCTCTTCCTCATCATTTCTCTGGCCTGAGGGTTCCTTCACAGTTGAACTTGTTAATCTGTACCTTCCCTGCCACTCACACGAGGTCCGGGAAACTGTTGGCATAAACAAATGTTTGTGGAATTGAACGTCAGTGAACCTTAACCCAAGAACAGAAAGTGAGAGCTACAACAATCGCCAGATGGTCCGTGTTCTTCGGCAAACACCCCTCCCCATGTGTAGAACACCCAGATACGAGGTCTGGTTTTTGCATATTCTATCCAGATGTTTGACTTCAGGTAAAGCAGAATAGGGGATCCTGCATGAACAGATGGCTGTTTCTTAACATGCTTGACATCTTGATGGTTCCTCTACCAAGCCTACAACCAACTCCACTCAAATGTCCTGCAAAATACAGTGCTCCAGCAGGAATACCAAAATGTAGGTGAGGCTGAAGGAGGATGGAGGTAACACCAAAGCCCTAAGGACAGAGCATCCCCTGGAGATTGTCTTCATAAGACTGAGGGTCAGTGAGTATAAGAAGTTTAGTTGGGGCAGATCTGGGTTACTTTTCAGTCCTAGTGAAGACTGAAACTTCCACTCAGAGTTAAATGGTACATTTCTCTAAGTTTAGAGCCAAAGAATGACATTGTATAAATAACCTATCAGATGAATTCTGACTTCTTTGTCAGACTAGCCAATGAGGCAGGGCAGTGAAAGAGGGTTTATGAAGCTACCATTGTATCTGTGAGCTTTTCTTTATCATAATGGAATATTTAGCCTGCACTTTTGGAGGCTAGAAATGCAAGAGCCGAGACTCTGATCAGGGTCCTCCTCGGCTAACATCCTCCACTGGGTAATAAACCACAGCAAACATACTTGCCCGGAGAAGGGAGAGTGGTAGCGTGGCTCATATTAGCTGTGGAATAAGCAGTGAAAAAAATGTCTGGATTCTCATTGTGTTTTGTTCCCACTTGCTAACTGATAGTTTTCTGAAGCCACAGCATCAGGCACCAATGGCTTTTATTCTCAATTAAAAACAAAACAAACAAACAAAAAGCTAAATATGCACCTGACCTAGAAGATGCTCAAGAGTGATACTCAGAAACACACGCCCAAAATCTTACGTTGGCCATCATCCACTGACTGGAGGGTCATAGAACTCGAAGGACCAGAAACCAGATGGAACCCTCAGCAAGAGTGCCTAACAAGAACTGGACTGGGAAGAGAAAAAAAAATACCTGGCCACTTTTACAATTTGTGCAGGAGACATGTCTGGAGAGGATAAAAGTAGGAACTTTGATTCCTGGAATGTAATTTTAGAGAGAGGCCAATACTTGTAAGGAATGCTAGTGACAGCAGGGCAGAGAAAGCTGTGGCAGAAACCACCAGGAGGCTCTGATCATATCGGGCAGTAGTGAGAAGAAATGACAGACCCTGAGCTCCACAGAGAGAGGGTGAAGAAGGCGGCTACGGGATTGACCTCAGAAGCACTCTGGCCCCTCCTAAGACAGCCCTCTCGGCCTCCCACACTGTGGTTATGTGAAGCACCGTTTCTCCTCCCCAGCTGACCTTCAGAAGACACGGGCAGTTTGTTCTGTACACAGCACAGGGTGGCTCTACCCATATTCCCTTTCATCCTTCTCAGCACTCCCACTTCGTTTTATAAAAAAGAAAGGAAGGCTCAGGCTTTGCAAGCGATGAGTGAAGAATCGTGGTTCCAGTTAGAGAGCCAACCTACTATTGGTCACACCTGAGCTTCCTATTGTCACAAATAATGAGCCCCGCAGCAGAGCTGGGAGGCTCAGCTCCATGTGGCATAACGAGCGGTCCTGGATGACTGGTGTGTGTGTGCTGTTACAGGATGGCCCAGGTGCTGAGCCCCAGGACGGCAGTGCTGACCAGCCACCCGGCTATCACTGCCCTGAAGAAAGCAGCTGACACATTAATAAGAGCTAGGTCTACTTTAACCAGGCTTTTTGGTGACTATAAAGCTCTTCTTAAAACAATAGTTGCTAGCCTTGGCTATTCATGAGGGATACTTGAACAGCTTAAACAAAACTCACATGGCTGGGTTTCTTCCCAGGGTTTCCCATTTATTTCATCTGGAACATGTTACTGGAAAGAGAACTCTCCTCTAGAAGGAGCCTTTTATGTTTACACACAGGTTACCTGAGCAACGGTTAAGCCAACAGAAACTCTTTATGGTGCATATTTTCATTTACATGTAAGATATTATAAATCATGGACTAAACCACCAACCAAAGAGGACCCATAGCTCCAGCCACATATGTAGCAGAGGAAGGCCTTATCTGGCATCAGTGGGAGTGGAGAACCTTGGTCCTGTGAAGGCTTGATGCCCCAGTGGAGGGGAATGCTAGGATGGTGAGGTAGGAGTGGGTGGGTGGGTGAGGGAGCACCCTCATAGAAGCAGGGGAAGGGGGGATGTGATAGGGGGTTTGCAGAGGGGAAACTGGGAAAGGGGATAATAGTTGAAATGTAAATAAATAAAATATCCAAGAAAAATTAAAGGAAAAGTAAAAAACAAAGATATAAATCTTATTGCAATGTTAAAAAGAGAATAACCCCTCCCAACACTGTTCTTTGGTAGTATAACTTTCCAAGAATGGGATTAGCTGAACAAAAACTAAGAACTGTTTAAAAGCTCTTGCTATATATTGAGACATTGACCTCCAGAAAGTAGATGGCAATTTTGCTCCCTAGATGTTTAAATATAAATGTCTATGGCCAACCTCTAAGTCAGCAGACTTTTGCAGTCATATAGTGGAGTTCCCTGGGAGATGATGAACCTCGTATAACTGGAAGTGTTCACGTGCTTCTGAGGGGCACTGGGTGAACACAACCTGACAGATAGTTCTTTCCCAGTTTGTACAGAAAGCAAGGACCCACAAGGAACAATTTTCAGCTCCCGTCCCATTCATCTCCTACTGCTAAGAGACATTATGGTCACAGGGTTCTTTTCTGGAAAATAGTATTGGCAGCATGGCAAAGCAGGCTCTGAAGTGGCTGGTTTTGGCATGTGTTGCTCCAGAAGTACTGTGGGTCAACCTGGGTAAAATTGCAAGGGGACAATGGAGTGACAAAAATGGGGAAGGAATCCTTGGGTCTTCTTTAGACTTCTTCTCAAGAAGAAGGCTCATCCAAAGTTTCAGATGGCTTTGCCAGTGGGTATAAATGAAGTGCATTTGGCAGGGACAGGGGAAATAACTCGAAATAATTCTAAAATGTGTTGTCAATCTCTCCCAAGCAGACAGCTCAGGATAATAGGAAGAGCAGTGTATGTAGAGTCAGACAGACTTGGCATTGACCCAAGACTTCCCCATATGTCTCCATGGAGTGTTTACAAGATGCCTGCTTTCTCTGCACAGTAGTAAAGGGGTGTTAATAATATTCTCTGAGAAAGTGGGAGAGCTACCATGAAACTTTGAACCAAAAGCAAGGCAACTACCATGTCAATTTGCATGCAAAGCACCTGGCAGATATTTTGGCACATAGTTTAACAATCAATAAGACAGAATGAACATTACATTATTAATATGACATAATTGCATCCTCTACCACTGTAGTAATGAGTGAAAATGTCAGCAATTATAGGATTAGAGCAATCATGTAAGCAGCTACCTATTGGGGACCTACTATGTGTTAGACTTGGAAAAATATAACCTCATATATTTACCTGCTGTCTTATAATTTTTCTAAACAGTTTTGTCTTCATAAAAAGCTAGATGAGATAAACCAATTTTATAAAGTAGATGATGTGCTGTAAGAACTTCTTGTGTGTGTGTGTGTGTGTGTGTGTGTCTAAGGGTATAAAGAGAGAAACTTTTGCCTTTTTTTTTTTACAGAATGGGTTAAATATTGCTATCTATAATCATTGCCTTTATATTATAGCCCAATTTCTTGAATATTTTTCAAATAAGACTCACCTAGTCCTGTTTAAATCCCTTTTTCTGATTTTTTTTTTGTAATATGATCTGATGTTGAAGATATCGTTGGAGATCTCAGTGCCTCTGATCTTAGGGTCTTCCTCTCCATTCTGAGAAGTATGTTATTGACTCCAGATCTCAGTAAATCCCTAAGGCCCAAGTGGCTCGCTCGGTCTGTGGTAGGGAGAAACAAAGAGCCCGTTTCCCAGGCCAGGTCCTGTTTACACTTCCTTGATCACGGATAATGATTTGTTTACCAGACACATTCTGTCTTCATTAAACTCACTTCTGAACAATCAATAAAGGGACTAAGACAACAGGGGACATGTGTGTTTCAAGCGTACGAATCCTCCCTTGGTGAGGCAGATCAAAACTCAGCCAAGGTTGTCTTGCACTGGCTCCTAGGTGCAAGATGTCGAATGTGCTACTTGGATTAAGAAAGGGGGATCTTCACTTAGAGGAACATAAACGAAGCCTCAACAAATGACTGCTAGAAACTTTGTCCACTGTACGTCATAGTCTAGTTACCACCCACCCTCATTAAAAAGTCATATTTTAATTTTTTCATTTTTCATCAGTATACACAGTAGTGGGTTTCATTATGACATTTTTATACATGTGCAACATATGTATAAAATCTGCTTTATTTCTACTCACCCCTGCCCCACTGACCTCACCCCCACCTCTGCTCATTTTTGCTGGTTCCCTGCTACTCCCTGGGTAGCGCTGCTTTCTGCCTTCATGCCACATATATTCTATTACTGTCTTTTTGCCTCCCTTTCCCTCCTTAAGACCTACCTCCTCCTTCTCATGATCCTCTATCAACAGACACATACACACACCTCGAATGCACACATGTGCACACACTAGCTTGTTTATATGTCAACCTGACACAAGATATAGAGTTGGCTAAAAAAAAGGGGGAAACTCCATTGAGAAAATGACTCTATAAAAATCATCTGATATACAGTTGAGAAACATTCTTTAGTTCTTCAAAAATGTTTTAAATTCGCTGAACCTCACTGGTCTGTACACTTGTTTTATTGTCTGCTAAGCTGATAATAGAGGTATTTCACCTCTATAGACATCTTGAATTGTTTTATAGATTTTTGCTCTAGCATTCAAAGCCACATTAAGGTGTTTTTCAGTCATCTTCTTTCTATACAAGGTAGTAAGAATCTGGTATTATTCTTTGTGAGACTGTGAAAGGCAGTCTGTGTTCTGGTCGAGCTAGGTTTAAACCCCGGAGACCTGGCAGATAATTCTGGAAGGGACAGAAGGTCATTTGCTGTGCTTCCAGACACTAGGCTCCTGACAGGAGGCCTCAGCTCTCCATAATTCTGTGGCCATCAGTTGAGTATGGCAATGCCCCAAGCCCCTGAACTCCACCCCAACAGTTACCTGGCAACAGCCAGGTAGGCCTAGCCACTATAAGAGGAGCTGCTTGCCCCCCTCCTCTCTCTCTTGCCTCTCTTACTCTCTTACTCTCTTCTCTTGCCCTCTTGCTCTCCCCCTTCTCCACATTCCCTTCCCCCCTCTCTCCATGTGGCCCTGGACAGCCTCTACTATTCACTCATCACAACTCTCCTCCAACAATAAACACTTTAAAACCATGGACTGCCTGTTCTCATCTGGACCCGCCATTTTGGAACAATGGAGCTGGTCTTCCTCTAATGAGCCTCGTCTAGTCTCCCACAGGAAACCTCTCTGCGTTTCCAGGCATGGTCTCCTCCAAGCCAATCAGCCGACAGAGCAAGCCAAGGACCCTCATTCCCTTTTTCCTTTGGCTCCGTGCTAGAACCAGCCCTGGGAGCTCCCACCCCATTCTTAGCCCTTCCACAGCATCCAGCAGTGTCTGCAGCACCCAAGATTGAGAACCTGTCATCTTATCCTCTGCACGGCCCAGGGTCCCACGAGCCCAGCCGCAAAGACCTGAGACTGCCCTTCCTCACCCCCAGAAGGGGGTCTTGCTGCTTCCACAGCCCAATGCCTACCTGGCGTGGGATGCAGTCAGTCAAACTCCCCACAGTCAAACTCCCTTCAGTCAGACTCCTCCCAAGTCCACCTCACCCAGAGGTATGAGCCCTGGCCACACTCTAACCATTTAACCCACGATTCTTGTTTGCTTATTCATTTCTATAAGTGAATACCCACTTTCCCCAGCAGAATTTGTTAAAAAGGTTACTTTTAGTGACTTAGTCAGAAAATTAGATGGCTGTACCTGTGTGGTTTTATTTCTGGGTCTTCTATCCCATTGTCTCACACATCTGGCTTTGCGCTAACACCATACTGTTTTTGCTATGATGGCTCTATTGTATACTTTGAGATCAGGTATTAGGATGTTTTCAGAATTCCTCCTCCCATTTAGGGTTGCTTTAACTGGTCTTCTTTTTGTTTGTTTGCTTGCTTGCTTTGTGCTTGCATAGCTTTAAATATTTTTTTCCTGTTTCTGTGAAGAATCTGATTGAAATTATGAGGAAGGATTATGTTGAATCTATACACAGCTTTCAATAATGTGGCTTTTTCCCAATAGTTACTTTGCTTATTCATCACCATATAAGAGGCCTTTCCACATTCATTATCTCTCATCTCCTTGTTAGGTTTATCTCTGGGTAATTTTTTGAAGGTATTGAAAATAAGATGTTTTTCCCATGCCATTAACTACTTTTCCTTTGTCTTGATCTTGTTTTCCTAGATCTTTGAGTTGCATCATTAGATTATTTGTTTAATATATTTTTCAATTTTTATTATAAGAATATGTAAGTACATATGTTCTAAAAATTTCTCCTACCTGTAACCCAAATATTCAGAAAAGTTGTGTTTTCATTTTTGTTTGATTCTAGGAGTTGTTTCATTTCCTCCATGATTTTTTTCTATGATACTTTTGTCATTCAAGAGTATATTGTGCAGTCTCTATGGATTTGTGTAGTTTCTCTGCTATTGATCTATAGCTTCACTCTGGCATTTGGCAAGAGACAGTTTTTCATTTCTTTTGCATTTGTTCAGACTTACACTGAGACCCAGAATGGCATCTATTTTAAAGAAGTTTCCAGGGACAGCTAAAAAGGAATACAATTCTGCTCTGTAGATATCTATCTCTTAGGTCTGTTTGGTTTATGGTGTAATACAACTGTAAGCTTTCTTCACCGCTTTTTCATTGGAGGGTCTAAAGATGAACATTGGGCTGGAGAGATGGCTCAGTGGTTAAGAGCACTGACTGCTCTTCCAGAGGTCCTGAGTTCAATTCCCAGCAACCACATGGTGTCTCACAACCATCTATAACAGGCCCTCTTACTCTCCAATGCCCTCTCCTGGTGTTTTTGAAGACAGCTACAGTGAACACGTATAAATAAAATGAATATTTTTTTAAAAATAAAAAGATGAACATTGAAGCCACTCACTATTATTGTTTCAGAACCTACCAAACAACAGTATATGAATGTATGAAAGATGAAGAAAAACATATTTTCAAAATATCAGGAGTCAAAATAGTACCAACAATGTAATAAAAAGGGAATGGGGTTAGCGAGCACAGAGTGGGAAATGGAGTGTTGGAGCAGCTCCTTTCTGGATCTTCAGAAACTGGAAGCTGGTGTGCACATTTTCTGGGTCAGTTGGACTTGCAGAATCTTGTCTTCCCTATTGTTTCTGCTTGACTCCATATTGGACAAGTGTCCAACATGGGTCAGAGCTGTAGTCACTTTAAATATTGCTCTTAGCCTGCCACTGCCCTCTGCTGGCCACACTTAGTATTGCTGTTTATGGGCTAAGCAGTTTCTCTGTCAATTAGCTGCTGCACATTGATAAGCTTGCTGTTCTCAGAGGTATCCACCAAAGGCCTTAGAAGTGTTCTACTCCCAACAAGTCCCCTTCTCACTATCAAGTCTTTTTGTTTTGTTGTTTGTTTTGTTTTGTTTGCAAGACCCACCCAGTTTAGCCAGGGCTGCTAGCACTTCATGAGCATGGGTGTGGAGCTAGCCACTGGAGGATAAGTAACTCATCAGCTACTACACAAGTAAAGACAACAGTTTCTCCTGCCTCCGGCAGCCATCTACTGCCAGCATCTCCCTGGGGGAGCTATCTGGCCCTCCTCCATCCATGATGGAGTGTTTAATAGTTCCAGTGTTGTACAGAGTCTGTGCACACTTGTGAGTAGCTGCTGTGGGCTCATGAGCGGCATGCCTGTAATCTTAGCACTTGGGAGGCTGAGACGTCAATGCTGAGTACAAGGAAGGTGTGGCTTACACAGTGGGTTCACAGCCAAACAACGACAGAGCAATGAGCATAAGAAAGGAACAAGGATGGTGTGGCATTCTCTGTTCCCACCTCTTAGACTTTCTCCTCTTACACAGAAGCAGACAGATGTACATGACTCCTGGAACATATTGCAAATATGACTTTACCTTTTCTCTCTTTCTTTTTCTCCTATAAGGCCATCACTATCAGGGCACCAGCAATTCAGTGTCAGGGAGCAATTGTTCTACCCTAAACCCCTGACTGTGCCTTTCCTCCTAAGCAGAGATAAGATCTTCACAGCACCACAGTGACTGTCTCCATCCCCTTACTAATAGGCCGGGGCACCTCTCCTTTCTCCTGTTCAGTGTGTCATTTTCTAGCCAGGATTCTAGAGGTCTTCCCTCTAGTGTGCTTGACAGAGGAGAGAGGAGTCAAGAATTGGGACACCCAGCTGGGCGGTGGTGGTACACACCTTTAATCCCAGTACTTGGGAGGCAGAGGCAGGAGATTTCTGATTTCGAGGCCAGCCTGTTCTACAAAGTGAGTTCCAGGACAGCCAGGGCTACACAGAGAAACCCTGTCTCGGGAAAAACCAAACCAAACATACAAACAAACAAACAAAAAATAATTGGGACAGCCACTAGAAGCCTTGACTAAGCACTCATGGGCCTGTCATTGTACCTCTTATGACTTGCATTTTTGCAGAATGAGGAGGTCTTATTAGTGTCTTTTGGCTTGATACACTCAGACCCAAACAAATAGTAAGAGAACAGAGGGACTGGTGAAGAATGGGAAAAGTCTTGTTAGTAGAATGTGAGTCAGCAGGAAACGTGTGAAGTATTTGCTTGGGTCATAATAACCCAGGACAAAAAGACAGAGAATCCCTTGACCCTGAAGGCAGACAAAAAGCACAAAAAGCATCCCAGAGACAGCTCTCTGGGCTCATTCAGCTTTATTGCTGATTCAACTCCTTAATTAATGCAAGACTGAAAAAAAAACAAAAATTAAAAAACTCCATTACTTTAACAAAGAGTAGGATGGAAGAAGGTACCTTAGTTCTGAAATAGGGTCTGGTAGGTATCCTCGACCACACCCAGGCAATGGAGGTAGCATACAGTCTAAAAGTCCTCAGGGACCAGTCATGGCCAGTGTGGTAGCCTTTACAGCTGAGCAATGAGACTGTCCCACTAGAAGCAACCAATGTGCTGATTTAAATATGGTTAACCAATGAAGGCCTAATTCATTTGTTAGAAGTCATTACTCAGAAGACTCTGAGCCCAGGGCCAATGCCAGCCTAAGCTCTGTGTCACACCTAGAAGAAAGCATGTTGGGTTTCAAGTCAAAACAAAGGCTTAGACAGATACTCAAGTCCCATAACATGAACCTGGACACTGCAATGAACACAAAGCAGCAATGGCTCAGGAACAAAGATGTTAGAAAGCCCCATCTGGGTTCAAAGAACTA
Source organism: Apodemus sylvaticus (assembly GCF_947179515.1). Lineage (NCBI taxonomy): Eukaryota > Metazoa > Chordata > Mammalia > Rodentia > Muridae > Apodemus > Apodemus sylvaticus. Next base: position 105,921,488 of record NC_067477.1, on the reverse strand, counting down.
TGGACAAAATCGTGGAAGAGCCCAGAAATGGGAGTCAGGATCTTATCTCAAGTATTTATGATAGCAGACCAGAGTCCTTTTGCCCTTTGCCTTAATACAGGATCTAAGGAGAGTGGGTGTGGGGCAAAGGGCAGATGGGGTCTTGCTCAGCCAGTTCCTGGAAGTCTCAAGCTCCTTTGAGGGGGATGCCAAAATATCCCTCTTTCCTCCCCTGGAGTAGAGTCTGGAAGCAATCACATGTACAAGGCTGAAAATCTTCTCGAACTTACTTCTGTCTGGGAAAAGAGACCTAGTTTCTGGCTGTGGCTCCACTAATAGCCAAGCCATCCTAAATAAGACATTTCTACTCCCCAGACTGTGGTCTCATTAATAAATTGGGGGATACTAACTTGTGCCCTACATATTTCTCAGTGATAATACATTTAAAGGATAAAACCTAGAGGAGGGCACTGATTTACCAGAGTGCCTGTGATACTTAACCCTTCAGAATTTCTGTTTCTATCTCCACCCGCAGGCCTGCTTGGTAATTAGAAATTCATCCCCTTCACCTTGGCTCCTTTCCCTTACCTGGCTTCTTGGCAAGACCTAGTGTGATTTGTCCATTCACCCCATGGGATGTCCACACCCTCCAAAGATGGAACACAACGGGTCCTCACATTGTGGTCTGTCAGTGCGGAGAGGGAGAGATCTGGGGCTAACCCTTGCTTCATTGGCTAGCCAATGCTAGTGTCTCAGGCCTCATTTAGGGCAGTATTTTGAACTATCTAATCGTCTAGAATGATGTAATGTGCCCTGGATACCATAGACTTTGCTTGAGGATGAGACATCAAAACGAGGGTCATTGACTCTAACATGCTTTTAGTTGGAGTGAGATGGGGCAGGGAGTTGTGCTTTAAATAGTATTGGGAGTAAAAATAGAAGGTCTCCAGCAGGCTGCAAATTTAGGTTGTGCTTGAGACAGTGAAATCCCCCCACAGAAAGAAGACCTATGGAAAAGCTGATAATAGGGATGCTAGAGCTCTGAACTGGAGGGCTAGACCCAGCTGTCCAAGTGAGCTTAGTGACCCTGTGCAAGGCTCACAGCCTGCCTAGCTGCAGCTTTTCCATATGCCCTGACCCCTTGTCTAGGGAGGCTGAGCACCCTGTGTACTGTTTCAGGGAGAGGAATGCCAGGTTCTCTCTATGTGTCCCACCAGATTATCTCCACCGAGTCAACCAATCCACTTCGCTGGTGAAGAGACTGCATAGATGGCTGAAAGGACAAAGTACTTGCTGATCAGTCAGTCATGCATGAGAATCTGAGCTTGCATCCCTAGAACTCAGACAAAAAGCTGGGTGTGATTGGTCATTCCTGTAATCCTAGCACTGGGGGAAACTGAGACAAAAATGATAAACCCAGGTTCAGTAAGAAACCCTGTCTCAAAAAGACATGAATGAATGAGGTCCAGAGTGACAGAGGAAGACACCAGATGCCCTCCTCTGACTTCTGAACACACAAGAACAAGAGTGCACATCCATAAACACATGTAATCCTTACCCTCAACGATTATGAGGTAATTTGTCAATTTCTTTTATGTTGTTGTTGGGTTTTTTCTTGCTTTGTTTTGTTTTGTATTTTGTTTTTGTTTTTTGTTTGTTTTTGTTTTTTTTCAAGACAGGTTTCTCTGTGTAGTCCTGGCTGTCCTGTAACTCACTCTGTAGACCAGATGAGTCTAAGGCCGTGGTTCGCACCTTCGCACCTGTGGGTCATGACCCTTTGGGGGTCACATATCAGATATTTACATTATGATTCATTTACAGAAATGAAAATAATTTTATGGTTGGGAAATCACCACAACATGAGGGACTATATTAAAGGGTGGCAACATTAGAAAGCTTTTGAATCAATGGGGTAGATGAAGAACTTTCAGAAAAGTTGTGAAAATGAACCGTAGATTAGTTTTGTTTTTTTTTTTAAGTCTTATAAGGATAACATGAAATTGGGATTGGCTTACAGGTTCAAAGGTTCAGTCCAGTATCATCAAGGCAGGAACATGGAAGCATCCAGGCAGGCATGGTAGAGGAGGAGCTGAGAGTTCTACATCTTCATATGAAGGCTGCCAGCAGAATACTGACTTCCAGGCAGCTAGGATGAGGGTCTTAATCCACACAGTGACACACCTACTCTAATAGGCAACACCTGTTCCAGCAGGGACACATCCTCTAACAGTGCCACTCTCTGGGCCAAGCATATACAAACCATCACAGTCCACTCCCTGGCCCCCATAAGCTTATTCAAACGCATGAGTCTATGTGGGCCTTATCTAGTCATAGCTAGATAATAACAGTAGTAAAAAAAAAAAAAGTACATTTAGTCTAACTCCAAAAGTCCCAATAGTCTATAGTGGTCTCAACAATGTTAGAAGTTCAAAGTCTCTTCTGAGATTCATCCAATCACTTAACTATAATCCTCAAAACAAGACAGAAAACCAGCTGGGAAAACTCCCATACTCTGAATCTCCATGGCTGATGTCAAAGAGGTCTTCAGATCTCCAATTCCTTTTTCATTTGTATTGACTGCAACAAACTGCTTTCTCCCAGGCTGGAACCACTGCCTGTTAGCAGATTTCCTCAGCACATATCCTGTGGCTCTGGCATCTTTAATATCTTGGGGTCTCTAAGTCAACTTCAACGTCACAGCTTCTTGTTTTAATGTCTGAGATCCACACGTGATTTTCTGGGCTCCTCCAAAAGGATGGTGTCACTTCTCCAGCTCTGCCCTCTGTAGCGCTCTAAGCTCAGGTTGATCCACTCCACTGCCACTGCTCTTCTTGGTGGTCATCCCATGGTACTGGCATCTCCAATATGCTGGGGTCTTCCACTGCAACTGGGCTTTACCAATAGCCTCTCATAGGCTCTCTTCATGGTGCAAAACCTCAAATCCTTTGCATGACCCATTCAGTCCTATGCCATTAACTGTGTCTGAGGCTGTACCTTCACCAATGACCTTCCATGGCCTCTCACAATGCCAAGCCTCAGCTGCTCTTCATGACCCCTTCATGCCTTCAAAAGGAGCATAGATTGCTAACTACTGAAATTAGATGAATTTTTATACATTGCCAATCTGGTGGCACAGTTCCTATGAGGGACGCATGTAATGAGATTCATGTACTCTGTATAGGTATTTGGGGATAATTTGACCTTGGGTCTAGCCCTCCCCCCACCCCCCCACCCCCACACACTGAATGTCTAAGAATATCATGACTTCAACAAGATTTTTAGAAAACCATCACATAGTCTTTCCTGGAATAGCAGTAGGATATATAGCGCACAGACTAAACAGCCCAGGGTCTCAAGAGCATACAATGTTTGAGCCGCAGGACATGAATCTGATAAAGGACAGAGTGATATAGGCTGTATCGCAAAGGATCCCAGGGATAGGAAATAAGCCCTCTTTGTTTACTGAAATAGAGGGGCACATTCAGAGGTTAGGACAACCATAGCAGCCTATACAAATGACTGGCTCAGCGTGTCCCAAGGTGGCCTGGCTGCAAGGTACAGTAGGGTAAGACAGAGCTGCATTAGTTAGGGGAAGGGAAATTCACATGCACTGCCCTAGTTCTTGACAGCCACAGGAATATTGTCAGTATTCTATTGAAAAGAGGCTTCAGGAAAGGCCAGGGTACAGAGAACCACCTATCAGGAGAGGGGATGGACAGGGAGTGACTCTGGGGCAGGGAGGGGTGGGGGGTGGGGGAGGGACCACCACAAAAGCCACATGGCTGCAGGGTTTCTGTAGCTGTTTGTGCTGACACCACCTGACCAGGTTTCATTGTCCTCTACCGTGCGTATCACTTCTCTCAAAAGAACTATTTTAATTTATGTATTATTACTGTGGGTGTGTGCTCATATGCATGGGCATGCATGATGTGGGAGCAAGGGTGGGCATTATGTTGGCCACCTCATGTACCTGTGAAGGTGGGAGAATGATTTTGTGGGTTCAGTTCTCTCTTTCCACCTTTATGTGGGTCCTGGGAATTGAACAGAAGTAGTGGGGCTTGCAGGACGAGCACCTTTGCCTGCAGAGCCATCTCTGAACTCCTGGGAGTATCTCTTCTTTGCTTCAGCAGGGCTGACTCATCTGTCTCCACCCTCCTGGACTCCCAGGAAGTACTGTACTCTGGATCTTTTCCGATGGCAGGGGTCACTCAAGGAAGCACCCTTTCCTGCAAATCCTGGTTTGCAATTAATATCACATAAAAAAATTCTGTTTTATTAAACTTGTGTAAACTGTCTATACATCAACCTACTCAGCTATTTTTCAAATTTGGGGTTTTGGTGAATATCATAGAATGCAATGCTAACACAATTCCTGACATAGCCTTTTTATGGTTGGTAATTCTAAAGTGTCTGTTCCCCTGCCCCCAACACACACACACTCACACACACACACACACACACTCATATACACACACTCACACACACGTACACACTCACACACACACACTCACACACACACTCACACACACTCACACACACTCACACACACTCACACACACACTCATACACACATACTCATACACACACACTCACACACACGTACACACACGTACACACTCACACACTCACACTCACACACACACTCATACACAAACACTCACACACACATACACACACACTCACACACACTCACAGACACTCACACACACTCACATACACTTACACACACATACACACACACTCAGACACTACACACACACTCATACACACACACTCACACACACACTCACACACATACATACACACACACTCACACACACACTCACACACACTCACACACACACTCACACTCTCACACACACACACACAAACAATGTTTCCAGACCATTCCAGAATCTCCCCTAAGACTCGAAGGGGCTCAGGACAAGCAAGTGATGAGGTCACTCTTGGCTACCCTGGGACTCAACTCTGAGAAAATATCTATTGCTCTTTCTGCCTTGATTTTCTCAGCTGTAAAATGGAGATAATGACCCTGGCCATGAGCCTCAAAGCCAGAGTCTAAAGGGAGCTGCCTCTGCCTGGAGGGTGATGGAGCCCGGCCTTTGTGGGCAGGGTAATTTGGCAAGTTTATGGAGCAGACTCTTTTCTCAGACATCCTTTCTTCTTGGTCCTGACCAATGACTCACATCTTCTGATTTACATGCTTGGGCAGGGTTTTTTACTGTACAGTTCTTTCCCGTGGTTAGCTTGCCCTTCCATGCAAGTAGAAGCAAGGAAGGCCTTGTGGATGGTTCCTAACGTTAAGTGACACAGTTAGGTCTCTTGGGGTCACTTGATCTGGCCAAGGTCACACAGGAAGTAGAGGCCAAATGCACAGATTTAACACTTGGTTCTTCCCTCTGTCCTGTCATAATTTGTATTAGAAGTTTAAGTCAACCCTCCAAAGCCTCAGTTTGTCAGCGACCATTAAAAGACGGAATTTGATTGGAGATCGAACGCCATCCCAATAGAGAGGGAGAGAGAAAGCCAAGAGGGTGGGCTTGTTGCCACTTCCTTGCTAACCACAAAACCCAAAGCAGGGAGGGGGGAGCAAGGCTGGGGCGTCTTCTTGCCCGCTGCTTTCTGAGCTGCATCTAGCCACCCCCTAGATGGTGCTAGTGCACTGAGCAGCGCCCCGGCACGCCCTTCATAGCTGCTCCAGCTTCCAAGCTGCTGCAGACGCCGAGGCGGCGGCGGGGCAGGGACAAAGGAAGCTGCAGGGCGCGGCGACCCCACGGCTCACGGGGACCCTTGCAATGCAGAGCTGTGGATCACAGCAGAGGGGAGCCCTGAGCCATTGGGAGGGGAGAGGGTGGGACAAGGTTCGGGACAGCTCAGTACCCTGTCACTGCCACCGCCCTGCAGGTGAGCTGAGCTCTCTAACAGTAGGTCCAATAGGCTGCAGCAAGGACAGTTCCTTCCTACCGGGCCCTGGAGAGGACAGTACTTTAGAATGCCCAGATCGGAAACTGGTGAATTGCGGATGCACAGATGTGGCCTATAGGGGATGGGGGGGGGGCGTATTGTGAGAGCCTGTGGGCAGCAGCAGAGTTCCTTCACGGTCATCAGTCTTCCTGTCTGCGAAATGGGAATGGAGCCTCCAGCTCGCCCCCTCCTCTCCACTGTTCCTCTGAGTGAGCCCCCTGAAACCCCCTTTAAAGGCAAGCTCCCGCCCACCCACGAGTGCTGCTAAGCTCAGGGATCTCCTTAAGGAATTAAATTCAGGCTTTCCTTGGAAGAAGCTCAGGGCAGAAACCAAAGGTAAGCAGGCGTGTGCTTCAAAGCAGATGGCTAAAGGAAACTCCACTGGGAAGCTGTTTTTCATGGTGCCTTGGTAAAGGCACAACCACTTCGCATGTGGTAATGAGTTCCAAATGAGCAATGAACACCAGTAGCTGTCTGTGGGAGGCTTTTCCTACAGCCAGCTCTCCACTGCAAGTTGGGCCATGGGCGTCTTCAGGTCGTCTCCCTCCGGTGAGGCAAAGCCATTTGATGGTTATAAGAACAATTCCAAGTTGGATGGATTCGAACCCTGTTCTATCCACTTGCCAGCAGGTTGGCCTTTAGCGGGCTATCTAGCCTCTAGCCTCTGTTCTCCATGTTGGAGCCATCGAGGGATAGGGATTCTGCAAAAGGATCCTACTCAGTCTGTTGGACCATCTTGTTACAGAGACTTAGAGTTGCCTCCTTAGCTCTGGGATGGAGCCCAGCATGCCACAAGGGGCGTCAGACTACCTCGTGCCAAGTGTCCCCTCTATCTTTCTCACAGTCTGTGTTCTTACTGGTAACTTCCTTCCAGTCCAACAGGGTGTGTGTAATGTGTGACGAGGGGTCCAAACTACTTAAAACCCACAAGACTATATTCCATTTGCATTAGATGTATGATCAGGATGACTCACTGTGTTTCTGTGACTTTAACTATAAACTTCAGTCAGAGCATTACTATGTGGTGTCAACAGGTAAATCCAAGCATGTTAACATGAAAGAAGTTATTTTTTTCTTTCACAAAATTCTCCACTGTACTTTTAGAAGAGCAAGGAACTCTCTTCTAGCCATTCTGAAGGATCAAGGCTAAGAGTCATCCTAGCAACTCCAAGATAAAACGTAGAGGGGCAACTTGGAAGAGACCTGCACCAACGTTACGAGGTTTTTTGGAGAATGAAGTTAGCTTAGTGGCTCATGAGATACTTAAGAACAATGCCCAGCACTGTTCCCTATTATCCGCTGTTATTTTTATTGTTACTATTTTCTCTCGTAAGAGTTCACTGAAGATGTAAGCTGGGAATCTCACTTGGGATTTCTAGCCAGTGCTGAAATGGATAATTTAGGAAGCATTGGGACCACAGTTCCTTACCCGAGTCCAGCTAATTTAGGTGGATCCCCGACCTAAGAGTATCTCTCGAGGGCCGTAGTTCATGTACTTTTAGGGAAACAAGTTCTTCCAGAGGCCTATTTCGTCATTCCCATGCTTGAAAAGGGCCTTCATCTACCATCAGCATCATATTTACATACGGACCACAGGATGTAGGTAGGCACACAACGCCTTCCCTTCAGTGTACCACTTGCCATGTGCTTCCTCCCCATGGTGCACTAGGAGCTGGAAAGGTCTATAAAGGAGGTCAGCTAAAAATTGTTTAGATATGATGGTTGAATTAGCAAAATCCTGCTTATTGTCTTAGTTACTTTTCAATTGCTGTGCTAAAACACCATGACCGAGGCATTTTATAAAAGAAAGTGTTTAATTGGCTTACAGTTTCAGAGGGATACAGTCTCTGGCCATTTTGGTGGGGAGAATGGCAGGCAGCAGGCATGATGTTAAAGTAGTAGCTGAGAGCTTTTCTTAAATCCACAAACCTAAGGCAGAGAGAACTCACTGGGAAGGCATGAGCTTTTGAAACCTCAAAGCCCACCCCCAGTGACACACCTCCCACTACAAGGCCAGATCTCCCTATCCTTCCCAAACAGTTCCACCAAGCAGGGACCAAGCATTTAGACCTATGAACCCATGCAACCATTTTTCATTCATACTAAAATACTTATTAAAAGGGTATTTATTCATTAAAAAAAGAAGTAGATGACAATAAACTCCATGAAGACATTAAACAAAAGCCAATGTCTATCATACATACGATGTAGGTTTCTCGAAGTAAAAAGTAGAGACCTCTGATTAAGTCAGTCCCTGTTAGGATGTCCTTCACTGCATTTACAAAGTGCTGGGCGCATACCTCACAGGAGTACAGTGGGTTGGTAGAGATGAGCTTCCAGGAGGCCGGCTTTTTAAAATATCCACCTGCTTCTTCTTCATGGAATCTCATTCCTAGAACACTGAATCTTTCAAGTGAGAAGTGAGAGTTTAACCCAGGAAGTACTTTTTTCTCAGCCTGTTCCTTCCTTTCTGAGTTCTATTCTGGCCTCCACCATGTGCCATTGTTTCTCCCTTCTAGGTGTCTTCAGTGTCAAAGACTGCAGTCACAGATTTTTATCTAGGGATCATGAATACTAGAAAAGCGGTAAAAGCACTTTTCCACAAAAGTAAAAAGGGTAGAGCAATTATCATAATTCAGTAACATTATGAAGCCTTGATCAAATCTCCAGTATCCATCATGTTTATTCCATGCCCAAAGACATAAACAGTAATATTATATATATTATATATCTGTTATATATCAATTATATACAGTATGTTTAATATATCCATTATATCCATTATATATTATACAAAAATTACATATTCATATGTATGTGCAAGTATAAATACATTTTCTTAGAGCCAGTAGTATTAGGGAAGAAGACATGTATGTGTGTGTGTATGTGTGTGTGTATGTGTGTGTGTGTTGTATATTAGTTGAATATGGATTTACTAATGTTAACTATACACAGTGCACAATGTATATGTGATAAGCATACAGCTTTCTTTGTGATAAATTTCTTATACTCATTTGATTCTTTTAAAAATTTTTATTAAATTCATTTATTTATTCACTTTACATCCCAATATCAGCCCCTAGTCATTTGATTCTTACAAGATATGATGCTTGCATTGATTTTTGCCAAACTCTTGTATCTGCTGCCAATCGATGATAGCTATTGACAAACAATGCATGTAGCATAGACATGAATGTCAGCTGATATTCTCACTTTGGTTAGCAAGTAAAATGGAAGTGAAACACTGAAGATGTGTGTGAGGATCCCGTTCACTCTCTAGTCACACAGACGACTCCTTAACTGATTCAGAGTATTGTTTTGGAACACTCAAGTATCGTTTCTTCAAACTGTGTGTGTGTGTTATTCACAATGTAATTTGCATTTAACACCTTATCCATCACTTCCTTCTGCCTAGAGAAATCACAAATCAATAAATCTGGCCCTGATCTGGAAGGACTGACTATGTGCACCGTGCAAATACTTCTACCTTTGACCCATTTAAATCAACGTCAGAAAGTTATGCCTGTATCATTATATAGTGCAAATAAACTTGAGACTATAGAAAATAAATTATAAACTCTAGAGAAATAATGAGCAACCAATGGCTTTACAGTTATTGCTGTTTTAGCTCCCATTTAATTGTAAGATATATAATTAAAAATTTTAACAACAGCTTTAACAACTAGATTGCAAACTTTCTGAAAATTTCATTATCAGGGTATGAACTGTTTAATTTATTTTCACTTGAAACCAGATTTTTAAAAAAAAAATACGTCATTTCTTGGTATTGTTCAGGAAAGTATATGGAGAAAGAGGCAAAAGGCAGGGGGAAGAAAGGCAGCGTATGGGGAGAATTGGTTTCAGCAGAACAGAGTTCACTTGTGCCAACAGAAACTATCAGCGTGGGCACCGAATGCTTTGAAAATCTTGCCTCGACAGAAGTCCATTCTATGCCCCAATTTTGCTTTCGCCCAGACGTGTATAATAGCTCAGCCTCTGGCTAGGGTTGGCATTCGGCTTCTCCATTCACCAACATGGTGTGCACCCTGAAAGACACTGCCAGCTGGGAGAAGAGGGCACGTCTCCACAACTGACTCCTCCCACCCATCTCCTGGCTCGCCCTGCCCTCATCTGAGAGCTGAACAATGGGCAGTCACTCTTTGTTCATGACGCTGTGACTTCAAGGTTGTGCCCTGTCCTAATTTTATACTGAAACTTCATGCCTAATAAAATCATATTAAAAGATGGATCCTTTGGAAGCTGGAGAGCTCTGCTCTCATAAACAAGATTAATGCCATGCCAAAGGGCTGGGCATTATGTGTCCTTTTGCTATTCCTGTCATGTGAGGACCCATCCATGGCATATCTGTGTATCACAAGCCTTCTTCAAAGACTGGAGCTTCGCTCTTGACCTTTACAACCTGTAGCACTGAAGGAAATACATGTCTGGAGTGTGTTATTTGTGTTGTTGATTAATCCCATATTTTGTTATAATAGCAGGGGAGAACTAATCCATTCTGTCATCCTCAGTTGTATCTCTCTCTGTCTAGATAACAGAACACTGTTGCCCTAAACACCAAGGAAACATGAACGACGTCACATGATCTAGAGAAGAAGGACAGCCCAGGCTTTCGTCATCCTTGCTTGAGTCTCCTCACAGACACATTTCCAGGCAGGACCGGAACATGTTGCTTCAGTGTCTCACACTTTATAGATGTTTGAGGAAGCAGGAGAACTTATGTCTGATGAGAAGAAAAAAAAAAAAAGAATACAGGAGCTCAGAAGGCCAGCTGCATTGCCTCTGAAGAGTTATTTTTACTGAGTCACCCCAGGAGCCCAGGGTGTTCCAAGTGAATGATGGAAAGGGCTTTCCAAAGAAGACAACCTGGACTCCATGAGGGAAAAATGAGTAAGCTGTGAACACACAACATGACAATCACAGAGTCAACAGTAGACCCCTACGCAGGGGCACAGCCAGAGCACCCAGTTCCTGCTATGCCTTCTCACAGAAGTTGTCGTAAGAACAATTGCTTAAACATCCTTGTATTTCCAGTTTCTCCTTCCCTTGAGTCTCTGAGAGACTTCTGTTGCAACTATCCATCATGTCTCTCCCCCACCTTTAGCTCATGAGACTTTGACCTCTTCAGTGATATAACCAAGAGCATAGTCATATCTGATGAGGTAAGAACACAGGCTCAGAACTCAGAGACTTGAATGTTTAACCCATCTCAGCCCGGCTGTGTGGCTGGACGAAGAGGTTAACCCTTGCCTGCCTACGGACTCCATCTTCTGTAACCGCAGAATGAGATTGACTTTGGCTCATTCCAGGAGTCTCCCAGGTATTGGCTATAGGAACACATACACACTTCCTAAGACTATTTCTGGCACCTGGGAGTCACAGAAACAAATGCAACTGATTGTAAGGGTGATATTACCAGTAGACATGGCAGAGCCCAGCAGAGAGAGTGCAGAACAAGAAACTGAAAACATGAAGTTACAGAGTAATAAGCACATACCACCAAAGCCCTATCCCACTTTCCTCTGAAGATTTTCATCATCTCTCCTGGTACCATTTTCTTAGCCCATCCAGGTATTTTAGTCAACATATATTTGATGTGTGCTTCCAGCCTCACCCTTATTTATTATTTCTTAGGATACACTCTAGTTAGGTTTCCTAAAACATAGCTCAGGATGGTGGATTTGGGTCTTACACATCCAAAAGTATTCAGTAAATGTCTGATTATTTAAATACATAAAAATACAGATGGCTTAGTAGATGAAACAAAAAAATCATATTATTAAAATTTTCTTCTTTACCCCTGTATCTTTTCACCTTCCAACATCTTTCTATATCCACTCTAGTCAGAACTTTGGTGAAATTTCAGCAAGTTTACATCAGCAACAGCAATTTTATTCCTGGTTTTGTTAAATCCTGTACAAAATTTATTCAATTTCATTATTTAACTATTTCATTTAAAAGTTAAAAATGAATAGCACTGTACGGTATGGTTAGAATACATACATGGTGTTGCCTGTGTTGCAGGTATGTGCGTACTCTGATAAGACTGCCCACATTAGATCTTATTAGCAGCTCACATTTGAAGTAACGTATCACTGTACCCTCTATGATGAGTCATGGAACTGACTCACCAAACACCATTTGGGTTGTTGTAAGACAGGGGAATGGATGTTTATATTCTGAGCACTAGGCTAGGCCCAGGGGAGGCCTTGACAGATGTAGCTTTTCTAAATGTAATGAAAATGAAACAACCCCATACCCATGTTGTAAATGAAAGAAACTGTGTCACAATTCAGTGAAATTCCCCAAGAACAAGCCTCTGGATTTTTGGTGTCTATTTATGTCCTGTGGTGCTCTTTCAAATTACTGGTCAAGGCCCCTCAATAACATCTGATATGGTTTTAGAAAACTAGGACACAAATTTAAATATGGTTCATGGATTTATTAATACCATTCATTCATTCAATAACTATTAAACTCAGGGCCTTCTTGCAGGCTTAGTTGTATGTTCTACCATTCTCTCCTCCACTAAATATTTTGATGTATGTACTATGTCAAGTACAGAGAACATGATGTAAAGCAGAATCTCATCTCTTAAAAAACTATCACTGATGGTTGGATGTAGGGGACTAACAGTAAGGGAACAAATATGCACACTATTGTCTGGTGATAATGTTTGAGAATGAAAATGAATCTAGGGACCTATGGTGCTACTATTTGCATAAGGTTGTGAGAAGATCTCTTCTTTCTCCCTCTCCCTCCTCCCCTCTCCCTTGCAGATGCAACATTTAGATAAGATCATATGGAAACAGAATTCTAGGCAGGAATAAAAGCAAGAATAAAAGCCTCGAGAAGACAGGATACCATGTTGAGCTAGAATGGTTCCAGTCTAGGCAGGAAGGTTCATGGTAAGATAGTGTCCAAGTCCTAAGGGTCCCAATCCTTTGTAAATAAATGATATCTTACCAGTAGTAAGGTAGTAAGCTCCAGGAAGGACAGGACTTCTCTGTGGTTTTGAAAGACTCACCCTGGCTCCTGGGAGAGTCAGGATAGGGATGAGAACTGAGAGACCAGTCTGTATCACTAGTACCCTGTAGGTTTGTTCCTCTCTGTCTCTGTTTCTCTACTGTACCATGAAATGAACATTGCTGATATGGGGCGTCCAAAGAAGGAGGAAAGTTCGCACCAAGGAGTGTAACACTTTGCTGTCTACTTGGGGGAAGAGGTTGGAAGACGGTGTATAGAAAAGTGGTGGGAGTCAAGACACCAGCACACTAGGGCAATCAAGCTACTTCTGACTTCATGACATAGTGAAAATTAGGCCAAATAATTGTGCCACTCACTTGTCAACTCATGCATGCCTTTGCCTAGTTCACGATGTCTACATCATGGCTTTTCTGCCCTACTCCCAATGTTCTCTACTGTCTGGCGTATTATGTTGTCTATTATCCCACTTGATACTCTGGTGGATTAAGAAGAGCTACTTTAACTGGTTCTTTCTATCCCTACCCCAGGACCTTTGCTTGTGTGGTCATATTCAGGCAAAAAGCCTTCTCCTCCCTTTTGCTAGTTCTGCCCGTCTCTAGTGTGTAAGAGCTGACACAAGTCCCAGGAGATGGCATCTCCTATCCTAGTCAAGCCCTTCCTCTATCTACCAAGGCCTGCACTTGCCTGATCCCTGCCTGTCAGTGCTAACTTGCTCTTGATCTAGTTTTGTCAGCTGTCTCCCTTCACTCCCTAGAGAGCCCAGCCTTAGACTTCTCGTGACATGCTTTGGACAGCACTGGCCAAATGGTAGCCTTTCATTAGATCCTGACAGTCTGTGATTCGAAGTCATGTCTCAGTCATCTGTTAATGTGGCTTTTCCCCGATAACTGAGGTTGAGTCTGTCAAATGCCAAATGAATATAGTAAGCTCTTTTTAATAAGCATCTTTTTGAAATGTATTTGACATTTCCAGAAATTCTCAATTCCCATCTGCCATACCAAACTACATAATTTCAAAATCAGGCAGAGATGTCATACTCTAAGCCCGTTAGCATCCTCAGTGGCAGCGTTGTTCCATTGCAGGTTTCAGTCTCTCTCTCTCTCTCTCTCTCTCTCTCTCTCTCTCTCTCTCTCTCTCTCTCTCTCTCTCTTCTCTCATTTTCTTGTGATGTCACCTATGCTAATGTTCAAAACTCCTGCATTTACCTCTCCCAAATGCTTTTTCCCAACCAATGTCTTTCAGGAACTATAATTCTTTTCTAGGAAGCCAGATCACTATTGGTCTCCAGAAAATTCTTTACTTATAGCATGTAGGAGCTAGGCTCCATCTTAGGCAATAGATCCAATAAAGCAAGGCAGTACTCCCAACAAGCCTCACATTTTCACAGGCATGTCTCTAACATGGAGTGGCTCCAATAAAGGCAGGTATATGCTACAGTAAAAAAAAACAAAAAACAAAAACAATAAACAAGTTGGAGCCATTACTCTGTGCAGAGTAAGGATGTGCAGGAAATTTCAGGTAAGGTCTAAGAATGTACAAGAATTTGCCAGGAAGAAGAGGCAACCTAAGAAGGGGCTAACTGATATAAACCAGAAATCTAGACTTTCAGCTTTGAGAAAACTCATGAGAGATAGCACATATGATCTTTAAGGCAGGGAGTTACTGCCAGCTACTGTGGATGCTCGGGAGGGCTCTTCCAATGAGATCAAGATCAAAAGGTCCTGAGTGAGTCAGATTGCTGGGAAACAGGCCTGTGGATAAATAGGTTCTGACTGTGGCCTGACCTATTTGAAAGGGCCAGAGAAACAGCAGATTTCCTAAAGGATGCAAATACAACATTCTTCCAGAATCAATGGTACTAGCCAACAGAGAGGGGAAGTGCTGGAGAGAATGTTTTATGATGTTCTGAGATTCCAGAACTGGAAGGTATCTTGGGTCTGCTCAAGACTGGGTGGTAGATTAAAGATGCACGTCACATTCAGGCTTTGCCTAAACTAATACCCTGTGCCACAGTGGAGGTCAACATTCTGTCTATATCCTCACTTTTTGTGCTCATTCTGCTACTAAAATGTACCCTTGAAATCACTATACCTATGCTTATTACTTAGCAAAAGAAATATCTGCTAAGTGTGTGGGACAATTAGCCAGTGTGAGCAGACCCGATCCCAATGGTGTTTTGCAAGTTGCCAGCAACAGAGAGAAATCAAACGTGCTTTTCCACAGCACTAGGACAGCATGGTGTCTCCTGGGGATGAGAGCATCAGAAACTATCTGCAATGTTGATCTGTCCTTCCTCAGCACCTTTTGAGTTGCTTCTGCTTCTGCATCCACTTTCTTAAATGCTTCCAGCAATGTCAGATGTTATTACCTCTATCTCAGGGTGAGCTCTCCCAGCTTACTTTCCCTCCACATTGGCAGGGAAGGTTTGAAAGGCTCCTCTCCGCCATGTTTCCCCACCTGGAAACACCTTGTTAATTCTTCATCTCTGAATTCACAAAGCCATCTGTAGTTCTCTTCTGTATGGCTTCACTGAACTAACAGGCGTTCAACAGGCTTCTAGAAACTGATTTCTCAGTGAATAACACAGGACAGGAGATGCTATGCAACCATTTGGGTTCTGTTGAGGATTGCAAATGCAGACCATTATGTCTGTAGACTCTGAACTGCACTCCCAGAGGGGCAATCTACCCTCTGAAGACTCTCCTCAACCTTCAATAAATAGCACTAGTGTTATTAAACTGTGCTTTTGGAAACATTTGTACCTCCTAGTTAGTGAGGCTAAAGTAATACACAAACTCACTGAAGTCCCTTAACTCTCTGAACCTTACATTAACTGGGGAGTCAAAAGACTTCTGTGAGTTTGTATAGTGAAATACTTATGTATGTTTGTGCGTATGCATTGTTACCTTGTCTAGAATGTGAAGGCTTTGATAAATTCTCTGAAGATCAAGAAATACAGAAGGACAGAAGTAAAATCAAGACAAAGAGAAAGAAGGAGATAGTGAATTGTAGTTTATACAAAGCAGCCAAGAAAAGTATGCAAGAGGAGATCACAGCTGGAGAGACAGAAGAGTCCTAGTTGTAGTGAGGGAATTGTTCTTTCAGGGAGAAGAGCAGCCACAGCAAGATACAAACACCCTTAGGTGGGAGTTTACTGAGGTCTTTCAAGAACAATATAGCTGCCTGAGTTGTTAGAGCAGAATGGATGTATGGGTGGGTAGATGGATGGATGGATGGATGAATAGAAGGGTTAATGGATGAGGAGAAACAAGCAAGAGAGAGTGGGATGGTGAAGCTGGCCATATCAGGAAGAAGCACAAGCTATATTGGGAGAGTGGAAGAGAAATATCTCTGTGTATCAAGGAGCAAAGCTTCCAAATACTGTATAGTACAGTAAGTATAGCATGGTTTAATATTTTCTAAATAGTAACATATTCTACTACTGACTGGACAATGACTATGGACATCTAAGTTGTAGAGATGAGAAAGTGAAGTCTGGAAGGCAATGGCTTTGCAGATCTAGCTCAGTTCCCTGTAGACCTGGCCAATGTGGCTTAGACACATCCCAAGGACAGAGAGGGTGTGCACTCAGATGCACCCACATCATTCTTTGGTGAACATCTGTGTCAGGGGCTTAGCCATCTTCCTAGAGTCACCAGGTTTTTTGACAGGCTGCAGAAGCAGCTGCTGTTCTAGGCATTCTAAAACACCCCATCTTGTTGCTTCTGTGGATATCGTTTACCTTCAGTCTAGATGAATCTCATCTTCGCCCATGAGGCTGACTTGACCTGTGCTCACCTACACTGAGTTCTTTGTCTCCACAGTCTCATGAGGCAAAACTGCAGAGATGACGTGAGCCAGCAACAAGCAGCTCCCTTGGTGGGATGCTGCCACGCATCTTGCTTTATGATGGATGAAATCTCATCTTTTTCCAAGTCCTGAAGACATTCTTCTCCTAATGATCAGCTGTCACTCTGTCTTTGTGAGGTAGGTAATGGAATTATTTTTAAAGCTTTCACTTAACAGTTTTGCTTTTTGTAAAAAGACCCGCCTGAGGAACGTAAGCGTCTTTAGATAGGGAAATGACAACTGTCACTGACATTAAGAATCTTTCCTACCTGTCCTGTTAACCATATAAAATATAAATCCCTCTTGCCTGTGACAGCCATTTCAATTCTCACTGTATGTTACAGAGAACACAGCTAGTAATCACACTGTGAAGTATGTAGAGCTAGGTTGAGGCTGTGTTTAAAGGCTTTTTAGCCGTGCTGTTTAAGAAAAACTGCTGCCTCTGGAGGCTAAAGGATCCTTGTTACTGGAGATGATCAAGAAGAGACCATTAGGCAGAATGTAATAGACGGAGTATGTCAGTCAGGGAACTGTACAAGCTGTCTTCAAAAAGCACTTCCTGCTCTAAGATCGTCTCCCATTAGCATAATCTTCCCTTAATCTGAATTTTCTGTTACACAAGACAGATCAGAAGATTGTCAATGCCATTTTAATTGCCATGCGCCTTTGCCAATAAGATAAGGCCCATCAGAGTCTGACTGAAGCCAAGCAAATGGGTTTGAAGTGGCACATAGGGATTTACTGGACCTACCACCCACCAGGTGAAGGGGAGGAGAGCCAGTCCCCTCCACGCACAATTTGTATACCTGTGTACCTGTGCATGTGTGTGACACCTGACTTCACCTGTGCTCACCTGCATTGTCTTTGTTTTATCTCAATAATTTATATTTAGAAATGATGTTTGGTTCCACAAACTAGTTTTTTTTTTTAGCCAAATGTGCTATCATTTTGTACTTAAATGGCATAGTACATGCTTACATGTAAGTTTCTTCATGATAAACTCATTAAAGAACGGGATGGAATGAGCTAGGTCTCATCCAAAACTCTCTTGTTGAGGGAATGCCCTCTGTGGCATTGTATTTTGAGATGGGGTCTTTAAGGAGAAAATAGGTTAAATAAGTTTATAAGAGTAATCTTTAATCCTGTAGACTGTTGCTTTAGAAGAAAAAAATAGTCTCTCTCTTTTTTTCTTTCTCCCCTTCTCCCATTTCTGTCAGTGAAATCACACTGACAAGGTATCTTTAACCTAGGAAATGGACCTTCTCCAGGAACCAAATCTGTTGGCCCTTTGATCTTGAACTGTTCAGCCTTGAGACAGAGATCTATTTCTGTTAGATACTCACCCTGTGGTATTTGGCTATGGCAACCAGATGATACAGCCAGAAAAAAAAAAAAAACATGAGAAAACACCAAAGACTCTAGATAATCCTTTCAAAACTGCACAGCATTTTAAAACATGATTGAGGGGTTTTGGGGGCTACAATGTAGACCTGAACATGCATAGATCTCCCTTCTCCTTCCTGAGAAGAATGGGAACATAAATGTGCTTTTAAAAAATAATATAGAAAGCCCAAGTAGTTGCAACAAAACACTGGGGATTTCTGCAGAGAAGCAGATGGATTCTGGTCAACAGGTAACTAGAGCAGAGCCAATGATGAACCAAAACAGAGGAGAAAGCAGTGCAGGAACAGGTGCTGTTGGAATCATCAAGGGGCTCTACACAGGCTCTAGACTTGAAATCTAGATAGAAAGCCAAGGATGGAGGAACTGCTGATATCAGCTTGGTAAGGAGAAATCTCTCAATGAACCATCTGACTTACCCAACCATGCTTCCCTAGAGACAACACTTGGGGTTATTAGCCTCTATCCAGAGAGTAGCCCATAACTTAACTCTGAATTTCAGCATTTGTAAGGATAAGTGGGATAACTTAATTATGAAATTCAAAACTTGTTAGGATAACACACAGTTATCCTGAGAGCTAGAATTGACTGTCAAGTGAAAACTGTTTTTCTTTCACAGGCTGGAGGAGAAAGGAAGGTGAGGTGAAGAAGGCTCACCCTATCCAGTTAAAAAGGTCAATGCCAAGTATGTAAGATACAAGTAGTAACTTCATCCAGCAAAACAAAGAAAGAAACGGTAAATGAAAAGATAAAGGAGAAAAGATAAGGGAGAAAAATATGTTATTTATGCAATAACTCAAAAAATCTTTTTACCAATTATTTTTGAAAAACCAAATACCTGAGAAAACCATGTAGTAAATACATATAATTATGGCTTAGACATGAAATGTTCCCCGATAGACCTCATGTGTACTCCTTCAAAGTATATTGTTTGGATCTCTCCCTTTCAATGCTATTTTATCAGTGACAGATACCAATTTCTCTCCTTTTTGATCCAAATAAAATAACTGATATTATAGAGAATAATATTGGTATAGTCAAATATTTAAATTTTCTTAATGATTCTCTTATGTAGAACTGATTTATGGAAAACAGAATGTAATTGTATTTAATTCTTAGGGCTGTTATTGTTGTTGTTGTTGTTGTTGTTGTTCCTGTTGTTGAACTCCCTCTGTAACTCGGGCTATCCTGGACTTCACTGTGTAGCAGAGGATAGCCTTAGACTCATAGCAATCCTCTTGTCTATCTGCTGTGGTCTGGAGTACAGGTGTTAGGTGTCACAGCCCACTGAGTGGCAAACCTTGAAAAGGAAGAATAATTTTACAATTGCTTAAATTGTCTTTAGAGAGCTATAAATGGATGAGAAATGGGGAGTGGTAAGTCTTGTCTCCCTATTGTGTAACAGAACAGATTGCCATACATTGATAGGATTAAAAAAATGAGCTAAAGTGTAATAGCTAAACTAAGTGAATACATGAATAAATGAAGAAATCCATACTCGAAATACTGAGGAGTCAGCATAAGAACAATCAGAAAAGATTTTAAATAATTACTGGAACAAGCTTAGGGAGAAAAATCATATTTTTCTTCCATTAATTCGCTGCATTGTTTAAATTTTTATCAAATGAGTACATTTTGTAATTATGATAATAGTATTAAAATTAAATCGCTCTATTCAAAGAACAGAATTCATTGAGTCCCTGATACTCAACATTATATACACACCATCTTGATTGACTTATCATAAAATAAGTAAGATGTGGCTATTGTCCTCTCTGAGCCTGTCCCTCACTGGTAACACAAATGTCCTAGACAGATCAGCTGATAAGTACTCATGTCACTGTTTAGCTCCAGTGGTACCACTGACTCTTTTCCTGCTGTGCCAGGCTTCCTCTGCAAAGTAGAGAACTCCACAAAGTTTGATGTGCTGAGGCTAAGAGGATTCAAGTCCCAAACTGAGCCTGTGATCTAAGACCCTGAGTGCTTTTTATTTTATGTCAGTTCTCCTCTTGCTTGAAAAGAATGGACTTGAAAACACACACACACACACACACACACACACACTTTAGAATGCAATCTGTCTCAAGTGCACGTGTACCACATCACAGGTAAAAATATATTCATTTGAGTTATAGTTACTTGTTTTGCAGCATTAAGTTGTCATCTTAACATCAACAAGCCATTTCCTCACTAAGAATAATATGTCAATAAATAAACTCTAATTTCACCATTATTTTCATCTTGCTTCTTTGGTGTGGCCAGTTGGGGGCATTGCTTCCCTTGGCATTGGTCATCCATGACTGGTAAATGCACAGTGTCTGGTATCAAAAAGAAAGATGAAAGAGGTTGTTCCACAGGTTCTAACTCAACAGGAAAGCATCTTGTCTTGGCTAATAGGATTATAATACAAACTATACATTTAAGTTCCTTCTTGATTGAACACAAAGATCATGCTTCCCAGAAATGGATGATTTCACAGTTCCGTGAAGCTAAAATAAAATAATGCAATAACTGGTCTCCATAATGGCAATCTTTTCTGATAAATGGAAACATCCAGTGATAATACTCTAATGGTGCCCAAGGTCCCAGGACTTAAGGGGGTCTGGGCTGCTTGCCCTAGGTATGAGAGCATATGTTCCTGTGAGTTCAACCCCCCATCCAATTGCATTTTCTCATAAATTTCAAATTTGGCCTTGTGTGCTAATGCTTAACCTACATTTCTTTGGAAAAACTTAACTTTGCTTTTCTGGTCTCTTAAGCTCAGGACAGAAGTGGGGAGAAGGGAACATTTCAGTTAGGTATTATAGGCAGATGCTTCTTACAACAACTCAAGCAAAGGCAGAAAGATAGCATCTGGTCCCTTGCTTTACTAATCAATGAGAATGGAAGACAGGTGTAGTAGGTCCTCATCACACTGCCACATAAGCCAAGTTAATGTTGGCTCAGATTTGTAAGTTGGCATCAAAACTTCCAAAGCTGTGACAGCTAAGATGGGATGACTAAATGTCTCCTTGGGCAATGTGGCTGTATTCTTACAGCACAGTGGACTCCTGCCTAGAGTCAGAATATTTCTGGCTATAGGCAGGAGCCAGGAGTCACTAGAAGTCAGATGACGAGGAGTTTTCTGAAAACTTTGGTGCTGAGGTCA
The DNA here is from genome assembly GCF_947179515.1 of Apodemus sylvaticus. Classification (NCBI taxonomy): domain Eukaryota; kingdom Metazoa; phylum Chordata; class Mammalia; order Rodentia; family Muridae; genus Apodemus; species Apodemus sylvaticus. The sequence continues at coordinate 105,900,142 of NC_067477.1, read as the reverse complement.
TTATTTAATATTTAGCACTATAATAAGAGTCTTGGCTGTCTAAAGATTTCAAAGGCAAACTCAGAGTCAACATATAGAAAATGTTTACTGATTCATATATGCACAAGATCCCAGAAATTGAAGGCTCTCTGACATCATCTAACCATACTGACTCATATGAAAGGATGAGTCAATAAGTTGAAAGGAGTGATATGATTTGTCCTGATCTATAGATAGCATATAAACTAGAGAAGATCATGATATAGTCACTGTTCAGTTTTTCACTTACATAATAAATGGTTACTGAGCACCTACTTATCCCTAGTCATAACATTAGGCTCTGACAAAATGGATGAGTTCGAAGCAACTTCTACCTCCTAAGGACATATGTCAATCCCAGGAAAGATGAAAAGATGTGACAGGAATCTTGGCCAAGAAGAGGAGACCGGAGAACTTTCACTCTACTGAGAGACTGCAGACATCTCAGAATGGACATCCTATTTGAGTAGAGTCTTGAAAAAAAACCAGACTGGAGCAATGAAGCATCCCATGTGGAAGACTCCATTAAGCACCTTCTGGGTCAAATCAATTTAAAGCTCAAGTGAAGGTCTATTCGTGCTAGATTCTAAAATCTCCAGAATAAAAAAATATCTTGACATAAAAAACGTAGAAGAGAGCCAGACTGATTTTTCAATGACACCCCATGGCCAAGAATCAAGAGATCTTGAATAGATGGAGAAGAGGTTATTTTGGGGCCCCAGCAAGAATCTTACAACAGACTCTAACTCTCCTTAAAGTTATTTGAAACCACAACTACTTGAGGATATAGAAGAGATAAGTACCCTTCAGGGATAGGACCCCAGTGATGGACAATCTGTCAGTAAGTACCCAGAACAGTTCAGTACTCAACAAGTCAATCAGAAGCGTTCTGAAATCTTCCCTCCTGATTCTCAGTGGAAGGCATTTTGATTTGGGGTTTGGAGTTCCATAGGAGGAACAGCGTTATGAAACAACCAGTAACCCCAGAGCTCCCAGGGGCTAAGCCACCAACCAAAGAGTACACGTGGAGGGACCCATGACTCCAGCTACATACGTAGTACAGTATGGCCTTTTCAGACATCAATGAGAGGAGAGGCCATTGGTCCTGTGAAGGCTCGATGTTCCAGTGTAAGGGAATGCCAGGACAGGAAAGTGGGGGTGGGTGGGTTGGTGAGCAGGGGGAGGGGGATGAGATAGGGGATTTTCAGAGGAGGAATGAGGAAAGAGGAGAACATTTGAAATACAAATAAAGCAAATATCTAATAAAAATACAAAGAAAGAAAGAGAGAGAGAAAGAAAGAAAGAAAGAAAGAAAGAAAGAAAGAAAGAAAGAAAGAAAGAAAGAAAGAAAGAAGGAAGGAAGGAAGGAAGGAAGGAAGGAAGGAAGGAAGGAAGGAAGGAAGAAAGAAAGAAAGAAAGAAAGAAAGAAAGAAAGAAAGAAAGAAAGAAAGAAAAGAAAGAAAGAAAAAGAAAGAAAGAAAGAAAAGAAAGAAAGAAAAAGAAAGAAAAACTATCTCTACATTAACATGCAAAGTCCACTATCAACTGTTTCTCTAGAGCATAGGAAGGAGTAATTATAGTGGCTTGCTTGTTGTGAAGTCAACAAGCTGTGGTCAAGGTGGTGATAGTGTAGACAGACTGCCTTGGGCTACCTGTTAGTTGTGTGAATAAATACATATTATAGAACCCCTTCCATGTGTCAGGCATAGAAAGAAAAAGAAAGAAAAACTATCTCTACATTAACATGCAAAGTCCACTATCAACTGTTTCTCTAGAGCATAGGAAGGAGTAATTATAGTGGCTTGCTTGTTGTGAAGTCAACAAGCTGTGGTCAAGGTGGTGATAGTGTAGACAGACTGCCTTGGGCTACCTGTTAGTTGTGTGAATAAAGACATATTATAGAACCCCTTCCATGTGTCAGGCATAATAATACCTACTTTTTACTGGTTTTGAAATTCCTTAGCTATGCGCTCATTAGTATAATGCTCATTCATACTATTTGCTTAATACTTTTTTTCTAGTATTGTCATTATTTTTAAGTAATATATCATTACTGCCAATATCCTGCAAGAAGAACTGGTCTTTCTCTTCAGCTCTCAGCTGTTGTTAAGTAGATTTGCTAGCCATTGTTCAGTAGTATCTGTTCTTCATTGACTACCTACTACAATGTTACAAGCGATGTGGAAGAGTCAGACAGTTTCCTTGCCAAAGAATCCATAATCAGATCATGTATAATTATTACTTGGTTTTGTTCACCCTTGAAAATAATATAAATGTATCAGTTTTCCATTACTGTAAGAACATAGCCAAAATAAACTGATTTTAGAGAGGAGGGGTTTGCTTTAGCTCAGGGTTTCAGAAGGTTCTGTGTGTGATTGATTGGTTCAGTTGCCTTTGGGCCTGGGCTTAGAGTGTTTGATCAAAGAAACTGCTCACTGGTGTTTTGCAAGAAGCAAAATAAGAAAGAGCAAGGGTCCAGGGTCCTAATATTTCCAAAACAACCTACCATTTCTCACCAGCCTCCTACTCCTGAATGTTTCTCACCAGCCTCCTACTCCTGAATGTATACAACTTCTCAACAATACCACCACTGGGGACTAAGCCTTTAGCACAGAGCCTTTCAAGGGAGTATTTAAGATCTAAACATAATGAATATGGAAAATATGAATGTAAGTGCTTTAATTCTGTCTTTAATACATCTTTCCCCTTCTTGTTTGTCTTGATTAAGTTCTGTCCACCCAGTACAGCTGCTGGATGTTAAGAGTCTGGATCTAATCAGTATAGCAAAACCACATAGCAATTTGAAGAAGGAAAACAGTCTAATATGGAGTCATTATTCAGTAGAGTTTTGAGAGATTGGCTCGAACAAATGGAGACAATATAAAAATGTTTGCCTAGGACCGGAGAGATGATGTGGTGGTTTGGTACACTGTCTGTTCTTCCCTGGGTCCCAGGTTTGATCCACAGCAGCTCAAAACGACCTCTAACTTCAGTCCCAAGGGATGTGATACCCTCTTCTGGCCTCCTCAGGCACTGAATGCATGTGCACAGACATGCATGTAGGCCAAACACAGTTGCACATAAAGTAAATAAATCCTTAAAAAGTTACTGAGTGATGTATCCACCAAGATGCCAGAATTTAAAGAAACTTTTGACTTGATCATATAATGTTGGCATAGCAACACAAGGAGCTCTCATATCTAGGACTAAGATAGCGTATTCAAGCCAAAGGTTCCCTGGGGATGGGATGCAGCTTTATTGATGACAAGTGCAAGTACCTCTGATGCTCTGGAAATTTATCCTGTACAATGCCCGAGAGAGTTGTGCGTGGAGATGACTTCACCTCAGAGCCCTTAGTATGAGGCCATCTGTGGCTGAGGGTGCCACAGGATGCCAAGCCTTGATGCTTCTGGCCCTCTTGCCCTCCAGAAGCCATGCATGCTTAGTAGACTACAGAGAACTTATCTCAGTGTATACAACCCTTCTCTGGCCCTAATATGGGCTTAGGCTGCTATTTCTAGTTGATGGCTTTTGTTAGGCTCATGTTCAGTTAAATTGCTTTGAGTGATGCTGCTATTCATCCTTGCTACCATATGTTCTGGTATTTAGTCTGGATGTTCATTTGTTCAATCAGCTAATGTCCACTGGCTGCGTATTCTGAGCCAGGTGTGAAAGTTACCTCCCAACCTGCTGAGTTACTGTGCTGGTTTGGTTTCTTCCGTCCTTGGTAATCCCCCTGGGCCTTTTCTAAACCACAGATGCTCAATTTCTACCTTTTTTTTTTTTTTAATTACTTCCATGTTACTATGGGAAGTGAAGATTTTCCCTCTCCTACTTAAGCTGCAAAACTGCTTTAAAGCATTTTAGATACAGCAGTTTTACATTTGATTGTGTTTAAATCCATCTAGATTTATTTTCCCATGAGAAAGTTGTACAGAGGTTTGAGTAAATTTCATGTGCCTCTACCAGTGTACACTTTTCTATTGCTAACACTAACTGTAGACTGTAGAGATTTCTGGACCAGAGCCAGAGAATTTTCTCCCTAATTTAAAAAAAAAAAAAAAAAAAACAAGAAATATGACTGGGTTCCTAGCACTGGAGCACAATGTTCTATACAGTTCTCAAGTTAAAGTGGGTGCCAGGAGCCAGACATGGTCCAGCATCCTAGGAGAGGACAGTGGCTCCATGTTCTCAGGCAGGTGAGCCAGGTACAGAGAAGATAGGTAACCATGGGCAAAATGGAGAGATGCTGGCCTCTGGAGAGAGTAAACCTTCCTGCCCCAGCAAAAGAACAGAAAATCTAACATTCAGAAAATACCTTAAAGTAATCTTATCCCTGTGCGTTTTCTAACACTGCCTGGATTGTGAACTGTGTGAATGTGTGTAGGTGTTTGCTGAATGGCAAAATTCCAGCACACCACTTTTTTTTTTCAGATTCTGTTTATCTTGGGGAGACAGGTGTCTCTCCTATTATTCACATCAGCGGCAGCACACATTTCCAAGTCGCATCTGGTTGACATTCACGAGTAGCACATTTGCCTTCTGTTCTTGAAGTGTCAGAGGGTTACAGAGCCCTGGCTACACTGGGGCGAGGCTGCATCCCACGCCAGTGGGCATAGGAGCGTGGATAAATATTCGGGTGTTCCCAGTTCCCCGCGCATCTGTGATACAGGCATGGACGTTTGTGGTAATTAAAACGGCGTGAAATGTGCAGTGTCAGGAAACACAGCTATTTTCCCCCTTCTGCCAACCATAATGCTATTTATAGCACCAGGCTTTGCCACTTATTTGCTGGGCAATGACACCAAGAAACTGATATTAAGTAAGGAAGCCAATTTACTCTACAAAAACCATCTATTATCTTTATCACCAACAGAGACTGAAAAATAATCAATTAGAACGCAGCACTGGGGAGTGACTAATTGAATTGCTAAATGTACGATATTGGAGAAGTCGCTCTGGGGACCTAAATATCAATCTATGTAATGGGCAAGAACTGGTCCATGCAAGCTGAACATTGGTATCACTGAGCACATCAGAATGCCATTTATCAATAGGCTTAACCTACAGATCAGAAGTCATCGTGAAGCTACTGCATTTCAACATGATCTTACTGCATGGAAATGGTTGCCCATTCAGAAATTGTGCACTCATTACAGCACATTCATTCCAAAGTATGCTGATATCTATTACCCCAATAATGCCTATAATGACCTCAACCTAGAACACACATCTATTTAATATCTTTAAGTCCAACAAGTTAGAGCTTTCTTATGGAAGGAACTTGAGACTTATGCTATATAATTCATTGAGAGAGCCAATAGAGAGCACAGGACTCTCCACCCCCTGCCTGTTTGTCTGTTTCTTCCCCTTCTCTCTTCCTCTACCCTTCTTTGTGTGTATGTGTGTGGTGTATGCATGCATGTGTATGTGAGAATGGTTACCTGTATATGTGCAGAGGCCAGAAGAGAATATTAGATGTCCTGTTCTGTTGCTCCCTGTGTTATTCCTTTGAGATAGATTCTTCCACTGAACCTGGAGCTAGGCTGACAGCCAGCAAACCAGTGATCATCTTGCCTCTGCTGCCCACAGGTGCAAAGCTGTATTCAGCGTCTCCCCACCCCCAAGCACAGTATTCTTCCCCACCACTTCTCTTGTTCATCCTTTCATTCTGCTTGATAAATAACTGGTCTGTCTTGGGACTACTTGAACTTCTTAAGATGTATCAGGGTATAAGAGATCAGTCCTGCCTCTAAGGATCCCACACTGCATTGAAAAAGATGAGCTTAGAGATGGGTCATTTCAGCACAAGTGAACGGCTCAGTCAAGGATAGATGTCAAGGCTGCTGCTACAGGACAAACACTCCACTGGCATTTGGGGGCAGTCTGGTTTAGACTTAATTAAGTGAAGAACCATGGGAGAACATTGCAAACAGGATGAAGGGTTGAAACAGGCTTGCACATCAGGGAGATCTGTGATGTGCTGTGTGAAGAACCAGAGGAGAAATGGAGACAACTTGAGAAAGAGGCAGAGTTTTGTTAGCTGTGTTCAAAGGTTTGACCTTCCTCCTGGGAACATTAGGAAGCCCTTGAAATATTTAATCAGAGGAGCATTCTGGGAAGGTTGTTATAGGAAGGTCATTCCGGTCCTAGTGGGAACTGTAGTGGGAATGAGAAAGGAGGGGTGAAAAACATTGTGAGGAAGTGAGAAGAGACCACAAAGACATGAAGAACATAAATGTAGAAAATTGGCTCGAAGTGAAATAGAAGATATAAAGGTAGGTAGAGAACTAAGAACAGTTTAGCTGATGGAGTGGATGATGCTATGTCTGCTTTTAGGTTGAGTCAAGACCTGCTTGTGTTGTAAAGCCATCAACTATGATTAAAGACTAAAAGAGAAGAGTCAGCCTAAAAGGAGGGTTCAGTCTGGATCAGGTCACAGGTATGTAACTGTGGCAATAGCCACAGGAAACACGGAGGAGATAAGGATGCATCAGAATCTTGAGCTTCTGACAGACAGATGGGACCCAGCTGTGGCTTTCCTGTAGACCTCAGAATGAATACAAGTAACGTCCCTGCTCCCAGCTGTTTACTTCTTATATAGACAGTGCTTAGCAGTGAGTGACAGAGAGGACTTATTCCTACACTGGCTCTGAGCTGGTTACATTGTAGACACAGACCTACACGTGGGAACTGCTAGCTCAGCTCCCCTATCAGTCTGAATGGAGCGGCTGATTTCTCATTGCTCACTCCACTTCCACTCTGAGAATAAAGAGACCCTTGGTGTTAGAGATGCAGCTCATTGGTAGAATGTTTGCCTTGTGTGCAAAAGGCTCTGGGTTCGTTCCCTGCAATACCACCAGCAAAAATCCTAGAACTAGTCGGAGAGAATCATTCTAGAATAAGCACACTCTTGTCACAGGGATTGTGTAGACAGAAAAAACTTATACCATCTCAAGGTTCTAGTTACTTTTCTATAGATTTGATTGCTGGGGCTCTAAGCTTAGAATTTATAGGACTCAGTAGAAATACCTTCTGTCTTTTGGACTACTCCAAGTATATTCCACTTAATCATCAATTCTTCAGTATCCAGGCCTGACCTGCTCTGGGATCATATGGGAAGTCTCCCAGGACTCCCATAGTTGACACCCCAGCCTCAACTGCGTCCTTACCACATTCCAGTATTTTTGAATATTTGAGCAAAGCAGCCTTCAACACACACCATTGTTTTGGGGCTCACACTGAGACCACTGTGCTTCATATCTATAGACATTCACTCCTGAAACCCAAAAGGAAGCTCTGTCTGCCTCAAAGCAAGAATTACATGAGGTTGGTCTTGGTTTTTATTTTATTAGGATTTTCTTTCCATCCTCCCGAAAGCACTGGAAAAACACGTCCATTCAAAGATGACTCCGGGTCTGGGGTCCCACCATCTCCAATTTCATTGTGTGTTTTTCCTGAGAAAGATTTAACGTTCTCACCCTCTCACATCAAGAAAGCACACTTTGTAAACGGGGGTGAGGGGGTGGTAGGGGCAGGCTCTGAGTCCAGTTTCAGTGTTTTGTGTTTCTTCTTGTGAAACCGAGAAGAAGAAAAAGGCAAACTTTAACATTATATCATGAAATAAATTAGGCTGAGAGGTGGAAATTCGAGGGCTCCCACTAGATCTGGCGAGGCAGCCACATTTATTCATGATATGCCCTTTAGACCTGGCACAGAAGTAGAGCCAGGGAGAGAGACAGGCTTTGTACTCAAAGATGTTCCATCATGCTGTTAATTATGGAAACAAAATGGGAAATGAGAAACATTGTGGGGAAGAAAATGCTGGAATATTTTCAAGTAAAGAAAGCAAAATGAGTGTAGCTATGTGAGGTGGTAGTAGAACTCTTGCCTAAAATGTACAAGGCCCTATGTCAAATCCTCAGAAGATTAAAAATGTATTCTCTATGAAATTTCTGAACTACATACTGTTCAAGATAAAAGACTTGAGGAACGCTCAGTAAAATATTAACAGCTGATGTCTGGGTTTGATAGCATGATGACTTCCAAGTCTACAAAGAAAAAAGGGACTATGAAAAAAATTCATAGTCTACAGAACTTCAATTATTAAGAAAATTTGGTTTATAAGTGAATTACTAAAAATGGAATATGTATAGTTGTGTTGTAAGGACAATCAGTTTCCCTTGATCTCAGCGAGGTAGAAGACTTTGTGAGAGTTTCAGCACTGTACAGGAGTCTTATGAGTCTCTGCTTGTTATCACAGACGAGCCCAGTCATCAGAGGAAGGTGTGAGTCCTCAACTTCCACCCACTCTGGTTCATAGAAGCTACAGTACTCATCAGGAACACAGTGCAAGAGTCATGAGATCCATGAAGCCAAACATTCCACCTATGACCCCCCCAATCACGGGCGCTACAGGAAGGAAGAGGATTGGTTGAAATACAAACTGTAACAAGAGTGGGGAAGAGCATGCCCAGTTCTCAGTGTCAGTGCCCAGCCTAGTACAGAAGAGAGCGCATTTGTCTACTTGCTGGCTTGTATTTAGAGGTTTACAGGGTCTGCCCACACTGTAAGCACACATAATGAGACTTAATACTATTGCTGAACTGAACTCAGGGCATGGATGTTTGTGTGTGTGTGTGTGTGTGTGTGTGTGTGTGTGTGTGTGTGTACCTGTAGAGGACAATCTTGAATGTCATCCCTCAGGAACGATGCACCTTGCCTTTTGAGTAAGAGTCTCACTGGCCTGGAGATCACTAAGTAGGCTAGGCTTGAAGGCTAGTGACCCTCAGAAAGCGACATATTTTCTACATTCTTAGAATTAAGATTTCCAGCACAAGCCACCCACAGTCAGTGAGTTCTTGGGAGTAAACTCAGGTCTTCCTGTTTGCACGAGCACTTTACTGAGTTTCATTTCTAGAGAAACTGGCTGTAATGCCAGGCAGGATTGAAGGAGGAATGCCTAGGGCTGATGTTGAGGCATGGAGGAGATGCTAAGGCATCAGCAGAAATACATGTGAAATGAGCTGGGAGGTGCTACCTGGCTAGAACGGATGGGACCAGGGATGGCCTGACAGCTGGGCAAAAGCAAGGGAGGGTACCAAGCAGACCCGCCTAAGCCTTTGAATCCGAGCTATTGTGTACACCAAGTATTGCTTTCCAGTTTCACAAGACTCACATCTTGCTGTGTATCTGGAGTCGATGAGGACATGTGGATGCAAGAAGAAAACTTACAGGGCAAAGTCATTGCCAAACAGGTGAGTTTCCTCAGGAAATCATCAAGGGGTCTCTTTCAATTTCCACTCCCACCCACCTTTCACCTGAGTTCCTGTCACACGCTGCAAGAGCTCTGGCAGAGGGATCTCACACAGCTTTTATCTTTTTTACGAGGCAGTGTGTCTGGGCTTGCGGCAGCCGCCTCCTCCTTTCCCGAGCTCCTACCTTGTGTTTCAGCTACTCTGCCCTCTCCTTGGGAACCCATCCCATGCCACCTATATGTGACCTCTGACCCAGTTGGTCTTTCAAGGCACAAGCAAACTTGACATCTCACTAAACAAAATCACCTCTGCCAAAGAATAGACAATGTTTTAAAGCACTTATCTGCATTCCATTTTCACCCCCTCTCTGCCATTTATTCTGAAATTTGCTGCTACCCCACTGATGTCATGTCTTAAAGAAAGACAAATGAAAGTATCAATTCCAGGACTGGGACTGATTGCTTAGAATTCTGCTAACAGTTCCAGTACTGTGACGCTACAGTTTGACCATATGAAACCATAAGGGTGATTTCCTCATACCTAACCGGAAGATGTTTCTTCTCACCAGAGATCACAGGTGAGATGGGGTGCTTCTTCCATTATAAACATCTTGCTTAGAGTTGATGCTGCCATTTCCAGAAGAACAGAGAAATAAGAAAGAAAGCCCTTTCACAATTTATGTCTGTCTGGGATGGCCTGAAGCTATTCCTCAGCGGTTGGCAGTTGGGAAATTTGAAGGGATATTTTCATTGTCAAAATAATTGGATTAGAGAAGTACTACTATCACTTAATGTATAGAGATCAAGAAAGTGATATGAAATTCATGGGATCACTTCCACAACAAAGAATTACCCATTTTTAACCACCCCCTGGCCCTTTAGGGAAGGGACAAATCTATTTATTATCTGAGTCTTCGGTCCAATTATAGTTTACATATATATATATATATATTCACTTTGTTTATGGTTTTAATATGTAGGGAATTGTTCTGTGTTTAAAAGGAGGAGTGTCTTTGCCTTTGAAATTCTTCCAAGATCTACTCACCTCTTCAGATAATCACATCACCAGTGGTAATCCCACTAATGGGACTCAAGCTGCCAACAAAACAGAGTTTTATTAGTCTGCCTTTATACTTGTCACACGATGATTGTGTCTCAAGCTCAGACTGTGATGACTTTATTGTGTGCTCTAGTGCAAGTGCGAGGCTGTATTTACATATTAATGTGTACATAGCTTTCTACTATAAATGTCCTGACTTTCACTTTCCCACTATACTCTTCTTGATCATGATGCATCTTTATAATTATAGGAGTAATGAATTATCTATAAATGCAGTCAGAACAATAAAGGGGATAATGCAAATTAAGATGAAAAAGAACGAAAAAAAGAAACAGCATTGCGTTCGCTGATGAGCAATGGGAAAAAAACATTCTAATATAGAATTTGACTTCAAAAAGTGGGAATTTTAAAAATATATACCTTTAAGGGGAAGTTTGGCTCAATTTATAGGATGATTCAAAAATATTATTAAGGTTGAAAAAGTTCTACATTCCTGGTTTTATATTTGAAAACTTTTCAGTAAAACCACCTTCTATTTACTTTGGAAAAGCAACTATGCACCCTGAAACTGTGTGTCAAAAGGGGGGGTGACATAAACTTCAGAGGAATGTTGTCTTAGCCAAGAAGTCTTCAGCTATTTAACCTGAAAGTGATGGAAACTGAACTTTGTCAAGGGAGGCTGCCTCTGCTATAGTAGTGAATCTGTATAGAGAAGAGTTATAGAAGTTTGGAGAAACTATGAAAGCTAATGGAGGCTGGGTAGTTGGGAGGTGGCAGAGATGTGACAAATGATTGCCTTATCCTGAGAAAATTGATATCCAAGACATACTTGATCTCTACAGTTCTCCCTGAACTGCCCCTGTTGTGCACATGCAGTCTCACAGAGACCATGGGCGCTCTGGAAAGGGAAGCTTTGGAAAACAAGCCTGGATCTGAGCCTCCCACCCCTGATTTGAAGCTATTGTCTAAAGTTATCATCCATGCTCATGAACCTCAGAGTGCAAAGCTGATTGGAAAAGGTAGATGTTTCACCTCTATAACCTCCCATCCAGCGCCGTTCGGGGTCTTCATAATGTCTACCTCTTGGAAAAACTTAGAGGGAGGCGAAGCTCCACATGGCTACAATAGACACTGAGTTAGTCTGTAGTCTTCACTCACTAGCCATATGAAAGGATCCATATCTCTGGTGGAATACCTGTTTTTACACTATGATCTTTAAAGTCATATAAATCTGTCAGTCTAACTTTTATATAAATCTAAGAGATGCAAATGTACGCACATTGGAACATAAAAACCAGAAGGTATTTTTCCTCTTGGCTTAAGATGAAGAAGACTCTTGGAAAAAAAATCAATAATGGGGGGGGGGGGGGGCGGGGAGCAGTCTTGCCCCAGCTATTCTGGGGATACCCCGTGTTGGCAGGAATGAATATGGTCCTGTTGGTGATTGTGATCATGATTCTTAGAATTTATAAGATGTATTGTTACCCTGTCTCATTTGAGCCTTGTTAGTGTCTTTGGAGAGAAGGGTTGGAATGTTCCCCACCCCCATCTTATGGAAAAAGAAACGATGAACCTACAGATAGAGTTCATGAATTTTGGCCACAATTAGGAAGGCTAGATGCCAACTATTTCCTTTGAATTTAAGGGTGTGGTTGTCTACTCTACAACCTGCTACCTCTTGTCCAAAGCTTCAAAAGCCAGGTATATTATTTTCAAATCTGTCACTATCTCTGAACATATTTGTTGTCTGGTTATTAATGACTTCTGTCAGAGGAGAACATCGTATTTCTTATCTTCTTACAGAGATGTGACTTGGCCTAAACTAGTCTTTTCTTAGTGCTTAGTGCTTACCCTGCCAACATGAATTAGGATCCTCCAATCCATACATACTTTAGACACTCGACTGGTTTTTGCTTTCAAACTCAGTCTGTCTAGTCTCCAGTAGGAATGTTGTCACCTCTACTTGCTCTTGCAGTGAGATAGGTTTCTAAATAGTTGTATCTCTTGAGACTGTTTGCTCAATACAAATTATGAAGGACACCACCCATGTCACCCTCATCTTTTGTTTGTTTTTATTTTTTGAATGACAAAAGACATGTCCTGGCAGCAGAAGTGATGAGTTCAGACATTGGCGTCCGTCTTCAGCAGGTGAATGGGGGTGTTTGGGACCTTTGCCTCAGTGCACAAGTTCTCTCACTATAAAGAAGCTGGTGGCTCTCTTCTTCCCACTTCCCAGACTGATCATCTTTGAACCACTCCATAGAGTGAGACCTTCAATTAATGTCTCAGAAGGCTCTAACAGGAGTATCTGGCCACAACCTAGGCATTACTTGCACCCCAGGATAGATATGTGTGGTCCAACACAAAATTATAAAGTTACTTAAAACATGAGGTTTTTACTTTTTCTGCAATTTAAAAAAAAATCTAAATCGTACAGTTCTCAAGCATGAACTATGTATATGACAGTACCATGTCACAATGTTAAAAGTTTGATATAGTCTATAAAGTAATGGAGGTGACTGTGTGAATCCTTTGGATTTCTGATCTTGGTTGGGTTTCAGATTTCACTTTTCGCATCATCCTATGGCAATGCCATCATATGCTTTTGAATACTGTGCAGGTGGCTTCTGATTTAGGGGCAAGGTGCCTAGCTCTACATTTAGCAGAAAGCTGGTGGTGATTTTCACTCTCCCCTACCCACTCCTTTTCTGTGCATATCCTCCTCCTCCACATATCCTCATGATTATCCCACTGGATGCATACAAAATTTCCATGGTGTTTATACTTTGATACTAATTTCTTATTCCCCCCCCCTTGGACATTTTTTTTATTTGCATTTCAAATGTTTTACTCTTTCCATGTCTCCCCTTTGGAAACCCTCTATCCCATCTCCCCTCCTCCTGCCTCTATGAGGGTGCTCACCCACCCACCCACCCCCATCTTCCCTCCCTGGCATTCCCCTACACTGGGGCATTGAACACCCTCAGGCCCAAGAACCTTTCTTCCCATAGATGTCCAACAAGGCCATCCACTGCCACATATGCAGCCGGAGCCATGGTCCCTTCATGTGTATTCTTTGATTGGTGGTCCAGTCCCTGGGAGCTCTGGGGGGGGGGGGCGGGGGCATCTGGATATTATGTTAACAATATTGCTCCCTTCATGGGGCTGCAAACCCCCTCAGCTCCTTCATTCCCTTCTCCAACTTCTCCATAGGGGAGCCCTGCACTTAGTCAAATGGGTGGCTGTGAGCATCTGCCTCTGTTTTTGTCAGACTCTGGCAGAGCCTCCTAGGAGACAGCCATATCCGGCTTCCATCAGCAAGTACTTCCCATCATCCACAATACTGTCTGGGTTTGGTGGCTAGATATGGGATGGATCCCAAAGTGGGCAGTCTCTGAAAGACTTTTCCTTCAGTCTCTGCTCCATACTTTGTCTACATATGTCCACCTGTGAGTATTTCTTTACCCTTGGAGCACTGAGATATGTTTCAGTCTTCCTATTTCTTGGGCTTCCTGCGGTCAGTGAAGTGAATCTTGGGTATTTTGAACTTTTGGGCTAATATCCACTTATCAGTGAGCACATATTGAATGTCTTCTTTTGTGACTGAGATATCTCATTCAGGAGGCTATTTTCAAGTTCCATCCATTTGCCTGTGAATTTCAGGAAGTCGTTGTCCTTAATAGCTGGGTAGCATTCCATTGTGTAAATGTACCACATTTTCTGTATCCATTCCTCTGTTGAGGGACATCTGGGTTGTTTCCAGCTTCTGGCTTTTATAAATATGGCCGCTATGAACATAGTGGAGCATGTGGTTGTACAAGTTTGCAATCCCACCAACAATGGAGGAATGTTCCCATTTCTCCACATCCTGGCCAGCATCTGCTGTCAACTGAGTTTTTGATCCTAGCCATTCTGACTGGTATGAGGTGTAATATCAGAATTGTTTTAATTTGCATTTCCCTGATGACTAAGGATGTTGAACATTTCTTTAGGTGTTTCCCAGCCATTCGATATTCCTCAGTTGAAAATTCTTTATTTAGCCCTGTAGCCCATTTTTAATAGGGTTATTTGGTTCTCTGGAGTCTAACTTCTAAAGTTCTTTGTATATCTTGGATATTAGCCCTCTGTTGATGTAGGGTTGATAAAGATCTTTTCCCAATCTGTTGGTTGACATTTTGTCCTATTGACAGTGTCCTTTGCCTTACAGAAACGTTGTAATTTTATAAGGTCCCATTTGTCAATTCTTGATCTTAGAGCATAAGCTATTGGTGTTCTGTTCAGGAAATATTCCCCTGTGCCCCTGTGTTCAAGGATCTTCCCCAGTTTCTTTGCTATTAGTTTTAGTGTGTCTGGTTTTATGTGGAGGTCCTTGATCTACATGGGTTTGAGTTTTGCACAGGGAGATAAGAATGGATTAATTTACATTCCACTAAGTGTTGACTGACAGTTGAACTAGCACAGTTTGTTTAAAATGCTGTCTTTTTTCCACTGAATGGTTTTTTCTCCTTTGTCAAAGATCAAGTGATCATAGATGTGTCAGTTCATTTCTCGGTCTTCAATTCTATTCCATTGATCTACCTGCCTGTCACTGTACCAATACCATGCAGTTTTTAACACTATTGCTCTGTAGTATGGCTTGAGGTTCGGGATACTGATTCCCCCAGAAGCTCTTTTACTGTTGAGAATAGTTATCCTGGGTTTTTTGTTATTCCAGATGAGTATGAGGATTACTTTTTATAACTCTATGAAGAACTGAGTTGGGATTTTAATGGGGATTGCATTGAATCTGTAGATTGCTTTTGGCAAGATGGCCATTTTTACTATGTTAATCCTGCCAATCCATGAGCATGGAAGCTTTTTCCATTTTCTGAGGTCTTCTTCGATTTCCTTCTTCAGAAACCTGAAGTTCTTGTCATACAGATCTTTCACTTGTTTGGTTAGAGTCACACCAAGATATTATTTATATTGTTTGTGGCTATTGTAAAGGGTGTCATTTCCCTAATTTCTTTCTCAGCCTGCTTAGCCTTTGAGTATAGATTTGCTTGAGTTTATTTTATAGCCAGCCACTTTGCTGAAGTTGTTTCTTAGCTATGGGAGTTCTCTGGTGGAGTCTTTGGGGTCACTTAAGTTTACTACCATATCATCTACAAGTAGTGCTAGTTGACTTCTTCCTATCCAATTTGTGTCCCTTTTACCTCCTTTTGTTATCTAATTGCTCTAGCTAGAACTTCAAGTACTATATTGAATAGATAGGGAGAGAGAGGGCAGCCTTGTTTATTCCCTGTTTTTAGTGGGATTGCTTCAAGTTTCTCTCTATTTAGTTTGTTGTAGGCTACTCGTTTGCTGTATGTTGCTTTTACTATGTTTAGGTATGGACCTTGAATTCCTGACCTTTCCAAGAGTTTTAACATGAAGGGATGTTTAATTTTGTCAAATGCTTTTTCAGCATCTAATGAAATGATCATGTGGGTTTTTTCTTTGAGTTTGTTTATGTAGTGGATTACATTGAAGGATTTCTGTGTATTGAACCATCCCTGCATCCCTGGGATAAAGCCTACTTGATCATGGTGAATAATCGTTTTGATGTATTCTTGGATTCGGTTGGCAAGAATTTTATTGAGTATTTTTGCATCAATATTCATAAGGGAAATTGATCTAAAGTTCTCTTTCTATTTTGGATCTTTGGGTTGTTTTGGTATCAGCATAATTGTTGCTTCATAGAATGCATTGGGTAGTGCTCCTTCTGTTTCTACTTTGTGGAAAAGTTTGAAGAATATTAGTATTAAGTCTTCTTTGAAGGTCTGATAGAAGTCTGCACTAAAACCATCTAGTCCTAGGCTTTTATTAGAGGGGAGAATTTTTAAAGATTTATTTATTTATTATATGTAAATACACTATAGCTATCTTCAGACACTTCAGAAGAGGGCATCATATTTCATTACAGATGGTTGTGAAACACCATGTGGTTGCTGGGATTTGAACCCAGAACCTTCGGAAGAGCAGTCAATGCTCTTAACTGCTGAGCCATCTCTCCAGTTCCCTAATTGGGAGACTTTTAATGGTTGCTTCTATTTCTTTAAGGGTTATGGGACTGTTTAGAAGGTTTAGCTGATCCTGATTTAACTTTGGTATTTGCTGTCTAGAAAACTGTCCATTTCATCCAGATTTTCCAGTTCTGTTGAGTATAGGCTTTTGTAGTAAGATCTGATGATTTTTTAAATTACCTCTGTTTCTGTTGTTATGTCTCCATTTTCATTTCTGATTTTGTTAATTTGGGTACTATCTCTGTGCCCTCTGGTTAGTCTGGCTAAGGGTTTATCTATCTTGTTGATTTTCTCAAAGAACCAACTCCTGGTTTTGTTGATTCTTTGTATAGTTCTTTTTATTTGTGCTTATTTGATTTCAGCCCTGAAAGCAATAGGATCCTGTCCCTGGTTGTTCCTTGGTTACTGTGTCCTGATGACTCTGGGAGGGTCCCTCTTGGGCTAGGAATTTGAACCGAAGTAGTGGTCTTAACTGTGCTTACGGATGTGTTGCCACTTCTGGAAGACCAGCTCTCTCTGGGTGGTATTTGGGTATGGAGTGCTGTGGCACAGGATCAGCTCCAGGTACAGACAGAATGGAAGTGATAATATTTTCTTTAACCGCGGTATCATAGAGATGGTACTTTAATGAGATATTCAAACACAGTATTATAAAACCTAGCCTCCTCTTGTCACAGATGTAATGGGTCAGTTGGGGTCCCCAAGGCTGGCTTAGGCAATGATGTCCCTGATGCCATGAAAATTTACTCTGGATCAGACCAGTCTTACACAGTAAAAATAAAGCAGTCAACCTCTGAGCATATGAAATTTATTTTCTAATTGGATATGTGCTTTCTTTTGTGAAAAGAAATGGAATTAATGAATATGTCACTCAGCAATTAAACCAAGATTCTTAAATAAATATGTCAATAACAATAGTGAAAGATTTTGAAGGGACATTGAAATTATAATAGTTTCTGTCTACTTTAGTTGACCACATGACTAAAGAGCCTATTTTGAGCCCAGTAAAAGAGTTAGAAATACAACACCCAAAGGAATTTCAGGGTCTTTTGTTGTTAGCTTATTTTCTGGTTAAGAAACACACTTGTGGGATACTTTATGGCCATGTCCTTTTATGAATGAATGAGGAAGGGATGGTTGCACAACTTAAAAGTGGGAACACTGGTTCTACTGAAGGATTAACTTACATTCACTTCAGTCAGTTTAAAAGTTCACATGAAGATCTTATAAAAAATGTTCTGAATGTAAAGAATCAATAGGACAGAGGGGGGGGGAAGGAAGGAGAAAGAGGTAGGTAGGTAGGTAGGTAGGTAGAGAGAGAGAGAGAGAGAGAGAGAGAGCAGATTTATTAAGTAACTGGCTTCCATGTGTATGAGGGCTAGAAAGTCCTATAATCTGCGATCTCCTTGGGAGTCAGGAAAAGCATAGTCATAATTCAACCTGAGTATAACAGCCTGAGAAGTTGCTGCTGCTTTGTGACCCAATCTGAGTCCATTTGCCAACCTGGGGCCAGGAGAACATGGAGTTGTCAGTTCAAGCAGAGAATGAACCTCTTCTTCTCTTTTGTTCTTGCCGGGCTCTTGGTGCATTGGAACATGCCTCTCCACAGTGATAAGGGTCCTTTCCTTGGATGCCTACCCACAGTGGTAAGGGTCATTTCCTCATATGGCTATCCACATGGTGAGGGTCATTTCCATAGTCTGTTGATCTGAGTGCTCATCTCCTCCTAAGATAGCTCTCACAGACTTGCCCCAAGAGAAGGTGTTATTAGCTCTCTAGTCATCCCCAAATCCACCAAGGTGACACCCAAAACTGAACTCTTCAAGGTTTCATTACTGGTATGAGACACCAGATACCATAAAAAGAAAACATTAAGTTGATATCAGTAGTGGGAAGTCTGGGGACATGTCACTTGCTCTTTTAATAGCAATGTGACAGTGATCTCAATCATAATCTGAGCTGCAATGTTCTATTAATTTTAGGTAAGGACTTTTACCTCATCAAAAGGTATTGTGTATAAACAGAAAATAGTAGGATGTAAAGCATCTAGGACAACATGCCTGCATAGTTTATGCATTCAAAGTGTTGATTATATCATTACAATTACTATTTAATTTTTGTCATCATTGCCCACATTCCAGTGGCTTGTGGCCTGCCTCAAACATGATCTCCTCTGGTTCCTCATTGTATGCTCTTGTTGACCCTAGAATCCACAGCGGCTGAACTTGCATTCTCTATCCTTTTAAGTGCTATAGTCTCACTACATTGGCCCTCAGTGGTGTCTCTGTCTACTCTACTTGAGGGAAGGGACTCTGACTCTGCTCTACTAAAAGAAGGAGTGTGTCTTCACATTTGTCCTGCCAAGGCTTTGAGGACAGTCTTGTATGCAGAGCCTGCTTGCTCCGAAAGCTGGAAGACCTGGACTAGGAGTCCAGGGCTTGTTTTCTCCCAGTGCACTCTCTCCAGACGAACATCTCAAGCAGGGGATTTGAAGAAGCTCAAAGACTATCTGTGGCTAACACTGAAAGACAGCTCTTTCAAAACAAGCCAGAGCCTCATGTGTTTTCCCCTTGCTTGATGCTCTGTCCCCAAAACCCACCCAAAGGCCAAATGCATATGGCATAGGAATATATACCAGGCATACTATGCAAGAACACCTGAGTCAGGTCACGAGTCATAGAGGAGGATATAGCATGAGAAGGAAAGTTTCAGGAGGAACAAAGGCCAAGAAAAAGCAAGGAGAAAAGATGGGACAACTTTGAAGTGGCTCCAATCCCCAAATACCCATTCTGGGACATGTTTCTTCCTGGGATTTCTTTTTCTGTGTCTCAGGACCTCTCGCACACCTTGCCTCTGTTATCGTGCACCATAGCTGAAGGCCCTTCCTGTTTTTTGTTTGTTTGTTTGTTTGTTTGTTTTAAAAATATTTTTATTTTCTATATTCTTTGTTTACATTCCAAATGATTTCCCCTTTCCCAGATTCCCCCTCCCCATATGTCCCATAGACCTTCTTCTCTCCATCCATTCTCCAATCACCTCCCTCCTTTTTCTCTGTCCTTATATTCCTCTCCAATGCTAGATCAATCCTTTCCAGGATCAGAACCCTCTCCATACTTCTTCATGGGAGTCATTTGTTATGCGATTTGTGCCTTGGGTATTCAGAGCTTCTGGGCTAATTAATATCCATTTATCAGAGATTGCATTCCATGTGTATTCTTTTGTGACTGGGTTACCTCACTTAGGATGATATTTTCCAGATCAAACCATTTGCCTAAAAATTTTGCGAATTCATTGTTTCTAATTGCTGAATAGTATTCCATTATGTAAATATACCACATTTTCTGTATCCATTCCTCCTTTGAGGGACATCTTGGTTCTTTCCAGCTTCTGGCTATTATAAATAAGGCTGCTATGAACATAATGGAGCATGTGTCTTTATTGCATGCTGGGAAATCCTTTGTGTATATGCCCAGGAGAGGTATAGCAGGGTCCTCCGGAAGTGTCATGTCCAGTTTTCTGAGGAACCGCCAGACTGATTTCCAAAGTGGTTGTACCATCTTACAGCCCCTACATCTGATAGAGGACTAATATCCAATATATACAAAGAACTCAAGAAGTTAGACCTCAGGGAACCAAATAACCCTATTAAAAATGGGGTACAGATCTAAACAAGGAATTTTCACCTGAAGAAATTTGGATGGCCGAGAGGCACCTTAAGAAGTGCTCAACATCATAAGTCATTAGGGAAATGCAAATCAAAACAACCCTGAGATTTCACCTCACTCCAGTCAGAATGGCTAAGGTCAAAAACCCAGGAGACAGCAGGTGTTGGTGAGGATGTGGCCCTTCTTGTTTTGACAATGCATTTGGACCTTTTTTTCTCCAGGTAAATTATCAATGGATCTCAGCTTGCACACTCCAAACACCCCAGGCCTGCAACTTCCATTCGAACTGGCAACACCTCTGATTCAGCCCCAAAGACTGGGGTGTTTTCCTTAGCTCCCTGAAAGTGTTGGGGGTCCTTAGGAGAGGTAGAGCCTAAACTGGAGAAGAAAGTGGGCTACTTAATTCAGCAGTCACCAGCAGTCTCTGTGAACCTCTTGCCAGTTTATGATTAGAGCTGACCCTGAATGTATGTTAAACTGCTCAAACTCACAACTTTTTATTATTAAAGACTTAATTTTACAACAGACTTAGCTTCAAAGTAACAACAAAAGGAAGATATTTTGAGCTCCCACTCACCCCTACCCCTAAACGCAGCCTCACTAATTAGCACACACCACTAGAATGGATCATTCCTTACAATGAATACATTCTGTATTGCCAAGTACATTACAACCCTCCAAAGCATATGGTATAGCATATAATTCATACCAAGTATCATATGTTACATATATTTCAACAAATGTAAAAGAGCATGCATCTATCACTACATACCATGCAGATTGTTTTCACTACCCTAAAAAATCTTTTGTGATTTGCCTGATTCTCACCACCTGACAACCACTTATTTATTAAACATCTCCATAGTTTCATCTTTTCTATATTATCTATAGATAAAATATAGATAAATTGTAATATCTATATCATAATTATAGAAATTTAGTTCTATATTATTGTATAATTAGCTTTTCATATAAGTGTCTTTTACAGAGAAAAATGCATTTAACCTTCTACATGCCTTTTTGTGACTTGATAGCTCTTTTTCTTTAGTATTAAATAATTTTCTTTTTTTTTTTTTTTTATTTGTTTTTATTTTTTTTATTTTTTTTTGTCTTTTTTTTTATTTGATATAATTTATTTACATTTCAAATGATTTCCCCTTTTCTAGCCCCCCCCCACTCCCCGAAAGTCCCGTAAGCCCCCTTCTCTTCCCCTGTCCTCCCTCCCACCCCTTCCCAGTTCCCCGTTCTGGTTTTGCCAAATACTGTTTCACTGAGTCTTTCCAGAACCAGGGACCACTCCTGCTTTCTTCTTGTATCTCATTTGATGTGTGGATTATGTTTTGGGTATTCCAGTTTTCTAGGTTAATAACCACTTATTAGTGAGTGCATACCATGATTCACCTTTTGAGTCTGGGTTACCTCACTTAGTATGATGTTCTCTAGCTCCATCCATTTGCCTAAGAATTTCATGAATTCATTGTTTCTAATGGCTGAATAGTACTCCATTGTGTAGATATACCACATTTTTTGTATCCACTCTTCTGTTGAGGGATACCTGGGTTCTTTCCAGCATCTGGCAATTATAAATAGGGCTGCTATGAACATAGTAGAGCATGTATCCTTATTACATGGTGGGGAATCCTCTGGGTATATGCCCAGGAGTGGTATAGCAGGATCTTCTGGAAGTGAGGTGCCCAGTTTTCGGAGGAACCGCCAGACTGCTTTCCAGAGTGGTTGTACCAATTTGCAATCCCACCAGCAGTGGAGGAGTGTTCCTCTTTCTCCGCACCCTCTCCAACACCTGCTGTCTCCTGAATTTTTAATCTTAGCCATTCTGACTGGTGTAAGATGAAATCTTAGGGTTGTTTTGATTTGCATTTCCCTAATGACTAATGAAGTGGAGCATTTTTTAAGATGCTTCTCCGCCATCCGAAGTTCTTCAGGTGAGAATTCTTTGTTTAACTCTGTACCCCATTTTTTAATAGGGTTGTTCGGTTTTCTGGAGTCTAACTTCTTGAGTTCTTTATATATTGGATATTAGCCCTCTATCTGATGTAGGATTGGTGAAGATCTTTTCCCAATTTGTTGGTTGCCGATCTGTCCTCTTGATGGTGTCCTTTGCCTTACAGAAACTCTGTAACCTTATGAGGTCCCATTTGTCAATTCTTGCTCTTAGAGCATACGCTATTGGTGTTCTGTTCAGAAACTTTCTCCCTGTACCGATGTCCTCAAGGGTCTTCCCCAGTTTCTTTTCTATTAGCTTCAGAGTGTCTGGCTTTATGTGGAGGTCCTTGATCCATTTGGATTTGAGCTTAGTACAAGGAGACAAGGATGGATCAATTCGCATTCTTCTGCATGCTGACCTCCAGTTGAACCAGCACCATTTGTTGAAAAGGCTATCTTTTTTCCATTGGATGTTTTCAGCCTCTTTGTCGAGGATCAAGTGGCCATAGGTGTGTGGGTTCATTTCTGGATCTTCAATCCTGTTCCATTGATCCTCCTGCCTGTCACTGTACCAATACCATGCAGTTTTTAACACTATTGCTCTGTAGTATTGCTTGAGGTCAGGGATACTGATTCCCCCAGATTTTCTTTTGTTGCTGAGAATAGTTTTAGCTATCCTGGGTTTTTTGTTGCTCCAGATGAATTTGATAATTGCTCTTTCTAACTCTGTGAAGAATTGAGTTGGGATTTTGATGGGTATTGCATTGAATCTGTATAGTGCTTTAGGCAAAATGGCCATTTTAACTATATTGATTCTACCGATCCATGAGCATGGGAGGTTTTCCCATTTTTTGAGGTCTTCTTCCATTTCCTTCTTCAGAGTCTTGAAGTTCTTGCCATACAGATCTTTCGCATGTTTGGTAAGAGTCACCCCAAGATACTTTATACTGTTTGTGGCTATTGTGAAGGGGGTCATTTCCCTAATTTCTTTCTCAGCCTGCTTATCCTTTGAGTATAGGAAGGCCACTGATTTGCTTGAGTTGATTTTGTAACCTGCCACTTTGCTGAAGTTGTTTATCAGCTGTAGGAGCTCTCTAGTGGAGTTCTTTGGGTCACTTAGGTAGACGATCATGTCGTCTGCAAATAATGATAGTTTGACTTCCTCCTTTCCAATTTGTATCCCTTTGACCTCCTTATGTTGTCGAATTGCCCGAGCTAGTACCTCAAGTACAATATTGAAAAGATAAGGAGAAAGGGGGCAGCCTTGTCTGGTCCCTGATTTCAGTGGGATTGCTTCAAGTTTCTCTCCGTTTAGTTTGATGCTGGCTACCGGTTTGCTGTATATTGCTTTTACTATGTTTAGGTATGGGCCTTGAATTCCTGTTCTCTCCAAGACTTTAAGCATGAAAGGATGCTGAATTTTGTCAAATGCTTTTTCAGCATCCAATGAAATGACCATGTGGTTTTGTTCTTTGAGTTTGTTTATGTAGTGGATTGTATTGATGGATTTCCGTATATTGAACCAACCCTGCATTCCCGGGATAAAGCCTACTTGATCATGGTGGATGATCGTTTTGATGTGTTCTTGGATTCGGTTGGCAAGAATTTTGTTGAGTATTTTTGCATCGATGTTCATAAGGGAAATTGGTCTGAAGTTCTCTTTCTTTGTTGGATCTTTGTGTGGCTTTGGTATCAGCGTAATTGTGGCTTCGTAGAAGGAATTGGGTAGTGTTCCTTCTGTTTCTATTTTGTGGAATAGTTTGAAGAGTATTGGTGTTAACTCTTCTTTGAAGGTCTGGTAGAATTCTGCACTGAAACCATCTGGTCCTGTGCTTTTTTTGGTTGGAAGACTTTCTATGACTCCTTCTATTTCTTTAGGCTTTATGGGACTGTTTAGATGGTCTAGTTGGTCCTGATTTAATTTTGGTATTTGGTATCTGTCAAGGAAATTGTCCATTTCCTCCAGATTCTCCAGTTGTGTTGAGTACAGGCTCTTGTAGTAGGATCTGATGATTTTTTGGATTTCCTCAGTTTCCGTTGTTATATCTCCCTTTTCATTTCTAAGTTTGTTAATTTGGATACTTTCTCTGTGCCCTTTGGTCAGTCTGGCTAAGGGTTTATCTATCTTGTTGATTTTCTCAAAGAACCAGCTCCTAGTTTTGTTGATTTTTTGTATGGTTCTCTTTGTTTCTACTTGATTGATTTCGGCCCTGAGTTTGATGATTTCCTGCCTTCTACTCCTCCTGGGTGAAATAGCTTCTTTTTGTTCTAGGGCTTTCAGGTGTGTCATTAAGTTGGTAATGTATGCTCTCTCCATTTTCTTTTTGGAGGCACTCAGGGCTATGAGTTTTCCTCTTAGCACTGCTTTCATTGTGTCCCATAGATTTGGGTATGTTGTGTTTTCATTTTCATTGTGTTCTAAAAAGTCTTTAATTTCTTTCTTTATTTCTTCCTTGACCAAGGTGTCATTGAGTAGAGTATTGTTCAATTTCCACGTGTATGTGGGTTTTCTGTTGTTTCTGTTGCTATTGAAGACCACTTTTATTCCATAGTGATCAGATAGGAGGCATGGGATTAGTTCTATCTTTTTATATTTGTTGAGGTCTGTCTTGTGACCAATTATATGGTCGATTTTGGAGAAGGTACCATGAGGTGCTGAAAAAAAGGTATATTCTTTTGTTTTAGGATAGAATGCTCTATATATATCAGTTAAATCTAATTGGTCCAAAGCTTCAATTAGTTTCATTGTGTCCTTGTTTAGTTTCTGTTTTCCTGATCGGTCCATTGAGGAAAGTGCAGTGTTGAAGTCACCCACAATTATTGTGTTAGGTGCAATGTGTGCTTTGAGTTTTAATAAAGTTTCTTTTATGAAAGAGGGTGCCCTTGCATTTGGAGCATAGATGTTCAGGATTGAGAGTTCTTCTTGTTGTATTTTTCCTTTGACCAGCAAGAAGTGTCCCTCAGAGTCTCTTTTGATGACTTTGGGTTGAAAGTCAATTTTATCTGATATTAAAATGGCTACTCCAGCTTGTTTCCTGAGACCATTTGCTTGTAAAATTGTCTTCCAGCCTTTTACTCTAAGGTAGTGTTTGTCTTTGACCCTGAGGTGTGTTTCCTGTAAGCAGCAAAATGTAGGGTCCTGTTTATGTATCCAGTCAGTTAGTCTGTGTCTTTTTATTGGGGCATTGAGTCCATTGATGTTAAGAGATATTAAGGAATA
Source organism: Apodemus sylvaticus (assembly GCF_947179515.1). Classification (NCBI taxonomy): domain Eukaryota; kingdom Metazoa; phylum Chordata; class Mammalia; order Rodentia; family Muridae; genus Apodemus; species Apodemus sylvaticus. The sequence goes on along the minus strand of NC_067477.1, from coordinate 105,874,935 downwards.
GTGATTGTTACTTCCTATCATTTTTGACGTTATTTTTTAAGTTTGATTGCTTAACTTATTTGGGTTTGATGAAAGGTTACTATCTTGCTTTTTTCAGGGTGGAGTTTCCCTCCTTGTATTGGTGTTGTCCTCCTATTATCCTTTTTAGGGCTGGGTTTGTGGATAGATATTGGGTGAACTTGGTTTTGTCGTGAAATATCTTAGTTTCTCCATCTATGGTGATTGAGAGTTTTGCTGGATATAGTAGTTTTGGTTGGCATTTGTGTTCTCTTAGAGTCTGCATGAGATCTGCCCAGGACCTTCTAGCCTTCATAGTCTCAGGTGAAAAGTCTGCTGTGATTCTGATAGGTCTTCCTTTATATGTTACTTGGCCTTTTTCTCTTACTGCCTTTAGTATTCTTTCTTTGTTTAGAACATTTGGTGTTTTGATTATTATGTGACGGGAAGTATTTCTGTTCTGGTCCAGTCTGTTTGGAGTTCTGTAGGCTTCTTGTATATTCATGGGCATCTCTCTCTTTAGGTTAGGGAAGTTTTCTTCCATAATTTTATTGAAGATATTTGCTGGCCCTTTAAGTTGTAAATCTTCACTCTCATCTATGCCTATAATCCTTAGGTTTGGTCTTCTCATTGTGTCCTGGATTTCCTGGATATTTTGGGTTACAAGCTTTTTGCACTTTGCATTTTCTTTAACTGTTGAGTCCATGGTTTCTATGGAATCTTCAGCATCTGAGATTCTTTCTTCTATCTCTTGTATTCTGTTGTTGATATTTGCATCTCTGTCCCCTGATTTCTTCCCAAGGCTTTCTATCTCCAAAGTTGTCTCCCTTTGAGTTTTCTTAGTTGTTTCTACTTCTGATTTTAGATCCTGGATGGTTTTGCTTAGCTCCTTCCCTTGCATGTTTGTGTTTTCCTGTAATTCTTTAAGAGATTTTTGTGTTTCCTCTTTCATGAACTCAGCCTGTTGACCAAAGTTCTCCTGTATTTCTTTAAGAGATTTTTGTGTTTCGTCTTTCATGACCTCAGCCTGTTGAGCAAAGTTCTCCTGTATTTCTTTAAGTGTTTTTTGCATTTCCTCCTTGTTGGCTTTTGTATTCTCCTGGATTTCTTTCAATGATTTTTGTGTTTCCCTTGCAAGGGCTTCTAACTTTTGATCCATTTTCTCCTCAATGTCCTTCATGTGTTCCTGTACCAGCATCATGACCAGTGATTTTAAATCCAAATCTTGTTTTACTGGTGTGATGGGGTATCCAGGACTTGCTGGTAGAGGAGAATTTGGTTCAGATGTTGCCATATTGCCTTGATTTCTGTTAGTGACGTTTCTGCGTTTGCCTTTTGCCATCTGGCTCTCACTGGTGTTACTTGGTCTTGTCAGTGCTGGACTCACCAGTGCAAGCTGCCCCTTCCCCGTTGGCCTCTGGTGCACAGCTTACACTCTGCACTGCCTATAGACAGGGTGCTGTTGTCCAGGCTGTTCAGATCCCGAAGCAGGCACCTGAAGGCTCCCGCTGGGGCCCGCAGGATTTATTGGAGCACACCGACTTCTCCCAGCTGGCCGCCCGGAAGCCCCCACTAGCCTCTTGAGGGACCTGGAGATGTGGCGGCCACCCAGGCTAATCTGAAGCGGAGAGAGTTGAGCTGGGGGCTTCTGCCTGAGGCCTTGCCCCAGATTGTGTCTGTGGACCAGGTGGAACCCGTGTGCACCCCCAGGGAGCTCCGAAGGTGAATGTTGCTGTGACCTCCCCTGTGCTCCGCTCACTCCGCTGGGCAGCCGATTTCCCCAACCGGGCTGGCGCACACTAGGTTAGCCTTGTCGCCTGGGCCCTGAGTCCAGGCAAATGCCTGGGAGGCCAAGGTCCGAGCAAAGTTCCCCTAGGGCTATGTCTGTTATTTGGGTCCGCCAGGTGACCCGGATGGCGGGCGTGCGCGTCCGTGCTCCGCGAAAGCACCGGGAGAGTCTGTTGTGCTAATAACCTCCTGGGCTGGTTGACACACAGATGGCCCACCAAGCCGCCCAGTTCTTGGGGTCAGTCCTGTGCCTTTTGGGGCCTAGACCCCCGTTTTGTTAGCCTCAGGCTACGCTTGTTAGCAGTCTCTGTCCTCCCGAGCACTCTGGCTCCTGTAGGCAAAATGGCGGCGCGTGCACCGGCCGGGGCAAAAAAAAAACTCCTGGCTGGGTTGGCGCCCCGATGGCCACTCGAACAGCCCAGGGCCTGGGTGCAGGCCAACGCCCGTCTGGCTCAGACCCCTGCGGTGTTGGGCCTAGGATTATGTTTGTGTACCTCAGTCTGACCGATCTCTGGAGCCCGGGATCAAGATGGCGGTGAGTCTCTCCTGACTGGCGGGCAGCCGAGTTCTGAAGTGGCTTCCGTGCAGCGAAAGGCTCCGCAGAACCGCAGTTGCTTGCCGCCCGGCTGGTCAGCGAAGGTCAGTGGTCGTGGGCGCAGGGCCTAACTGGACCCTGTGTCGCCTTGGTTCCACTGCTGATGGCCCTTCAGCTGGAGCAGCCACTGCTCTAAATAATTTTCTATTTTCTGTACATACTATAGTTTGCTTATCCATTTACTCACCAAAGGACATATTGGTTATTTATAAATGTTAGTAATTATGAGTAAATTTTCTATAAATATCCATGTATAGGTTATGTCCTCCTCCATTTAGTTTATTTCTAAATAGACAGTTGATCTCTACCTAGGAAATTATTTCATTATTAATTCCAAATCTGACATATGCTAATTCAACATTTTTGTGGCTGTTTTATTGGTATTACTTCTGTCATCTCTGTTTTTGTTTGTTTACTTAATAGCAAGGATTTATAATGAGTAGAAATGTAACCAAAAAATCCTGAAACTCTGAACCTGAAATTAACAATAAAGATTCTGCTCTTACTGGCCTCCATATCTCCAGAGCCTGGCATATGAACTACTGCAGAGAGTGGTCAAGGCCAAGCACACATGTGATATGACTATTTCATGTCATGTCTCTCTGTTTCAAGAGAATATGAAAAAATTCTGATCTTTACAGATGTGATTGGGTAAAAATTGTCAATACAATAATAAAAAAGAGAAAGCAATAAAGCTCCATAAATGTTCTTCACGGCTGGTTGGAAATTCTGTCAGATGCATATCCATGTATTTAGATGTCAAGTCTAAATGACAGAATAGCTTGCTCCACCACCCGTGGCTCATCAGTCTCGGGCATGATAAACTTACTGTCCAAAGTGAAAACTATGAGATTTTTGGGAAACAAAAGGGCACTGGTAATAATCACTTCTAGATGATGGATGTAAATCAAAGCTTCCAGATAAACTGAAGTGTGATGTCACACAAGAACTCAAGGAAGAGCTTTTGACTGGAAGGCAGCCAGATGTAACATGAACTCTCCACTCTATCATTGAAAGCCTGGGCTGCTGTGTCCCTGAATTTAAAGCTCCCTGTCAGTCTGTGTGCTTTTCAGGGTGCTGTTTAAGATTAGACAGGTGTGCGGAGGCCCCTGAACCTGCTAAGGCAACAAGAGGTAGCTAGCTACAGTTAACAAAGAAAAACCCTACAAAATCCTATCAATAGTGTCCAGTTAAATGGACTGGGCAACGGAGGCACAGTGCATAGGTGAGGCAGCTTGCCTGAGGCCACAGTCAGTGGTATAGCTGTATGAACCATGCAGGAAGACTAGCTTCCATAGCCCTGACCTTCTGTACAATCTTGTGTTCTCACTCCCTTGTTGACCACAAGTTATACAATATGAGTTCACCTTTAGGCAAGATAGATAGATGTTTAGCCAATGTATTTTTTCTGCCCATTACCATGGGAAGGAGAGGCAAGATGTGATAGGCAGTAGTTTTTGAATAGTATGCAACAGTAAGATATCTGGGAACATGTAATAGTGACATCCTCCCATTTGCCTAAGAATTTCATGAATTCATTGTTTTTAATAAATGACTAGTATTCCATAGTGTGTGTGTGTGTGTGTATATATATATATATATATACCACATTTTCTGTATCTATTCCTTCATTGAGGGACATCTGGGTTCTTTCCATCTTCTGGCTATTATAAATAGGGTTGCTATGAACATAGTGGAACATGTGTCCTTATTGCATGCTGGGGAATCCTCTGGGTATATGCCCAGGAAAATATCATCCTAAGTGAGGTAACCCAATCACAAAAGAACACACATGGTATGTACTCACTGAAAAGTGGATATTAGCCCAGAAGCTTGGAATACCCAAGACACAATTCACGTATCAAATGATGCCCAAGAAGAAAGAAGGAGAGGCCCCTGGTCCTAGAAAGGCTTGATGCAGCAGTGTAGGGGAATACTAAGACAGGAAAGAGAGTTATTTTGGGGAACAGGGGGAGGGAAGAGGGCTTATGGGACTTTCGGGGAGGGGGGAGCCAGGAAAGGGGAAATCATTTGAAATGTAAATAAAGAATATATCTAATAAAAATAAAAAAATAAAAGCAGAAAAAAGTAACACACACACACACACACAAGAAAGAAAAGCCATACACATAAAAATGTGGAATTTTCTTATTATAAAGCTACTGGAGATGGTGGCTTAGTTGTAGGGGAAGGAAAGGCTTGTGAATACTTCATTTCAAACAAAGAACATTCCCCGTTCTCTGTCAAAATATACAAGAAAAGACCAGGATTTGCATCATAGTAGTGTTGAGCATGGGGGTAATAGACAAGGAGATGCAGTAACTCTGGAGCACACAGGAAAAGTAATGGCTGAGCATGTTCTGAACTCCTGTCTCAAAGTCATGTGAATGACTTGATTTAAGAAACTGCCTCCAAAATGTGCCTGTTGTGAGAAACATCTGTTGTTTTGTTGCTAAATAAAATGAATAGAGAAAAAATAATAGTGACATCCTTGAGATCACAGTGTGGAAGAGTTCGGTTCTAGATTCGTATGCTGGACCAAGCTGGCATCATCTCTTCTTACTGCTGTGGGCAGGAAACCATTCTAAAACTGAGAGGTTGGTCATGGGAGGTCGCTACACTGTAAGATCATCATCTTCATAGGTGGGTGAGGATGTAGGGAAATGACATTTCTTGTGCTGCAGTCTGAGTTCCATGACCAATTCCTTCTCCTTCACTGTAATTCTTCAGTTAACTTCTAGCTGGGCCTCTGAGATCCCAGAAGCTTAGAGAGCCCAGACCACACTATCTCCCAAAAGGAGTGGGCTGCTGTCTCCTTAAAATGCCCAGAGCAAAATTGGGCATCTTGGGCTGTGTGAGTGAAGAGCGGAATTTCACACACCCACACCTCAACCAGCCAGAGACTGGCCACCCATGCTTGAGTCTGCTCTGGCCACATCAATCGGTAGCCTGGGTGGCCTCATTGTCACTGCAGGCAGAGCTGTCCACCAGGGTTAGCAGGACTAGCCACTGTGGCTCTGGCCCAGTTCCTTGTTTCTGTGGGTTCTAGTACAAGGTATTCATTGCAGTTCTGGCTACATTGTAGACTGAAGCTCACTGGGAAAGGGAATTTAAATCTCCATAACCCCTGACTTGGAGAAGGCTGTGAGTAGCCAACCTCAGAGAGATGCCATCCTGCATTTTGATAGAGTTGTGTAGTCAGCAAATGTTTCTTTAATAATCTGTGTACTTGGTATAACATCAGATATCAGAGACTTAAGTTTTCCAGACTTAATCTTGAAAACAAGACAAAATGAAATAGATCAGAAGCAATCATCTTAAAAGTGCTTTTCCATCTTCCTCTCCTTCTCCAACAAGGCCTATGTACATCAAGTGGGTCTATAACTTGCAATATAGCTGAGAATAATCTTGAACTATTGATCATTTTGCCTCTATTTCCAATTTCCTAAGATTACAAACCTGAACCACTATATTGATCTATTTCCTCTGTTTATTTTGTGTGTGTGTTGAACAATAATTCCATGTAGCCTGTGTATGTGTGTGTGTGAGTGTGTATGTGTGTGTTGAACATGGATCTCACATTAGCCCATGCTATCTTTGAACTTTCTATGTAACCAAGAATGACCTTGAACTCCTGATCCTCCTATCTTTACCTCCCAAGTGTTGGGATTACTGGCATAAGCACTGTGGATAAAATGCCACAGTAATAAGCACAAGAGATTATAAAGAATTCTAGGGCCCAGAGGGAAAATACTGAGCACTTCCTACTCTCCAGAAGGAGAGCTTGTGAAAGTCATAGATTGTTCTTTATGGAAAGTGACCTCAAGATAAGATTTATGGCAGAAAAGGGAAGATGGGTAAGGGAGGGAAGGGATATATGGGATGATCGATATTAATACTTTGGTAATGTAGTATATGAAGGAAGCAAGAACAAGCCACATGGTCGTAGAAATGGGCAAAGAACATTCACAGAGTACTGTGTACCAAGCTAGTTAGTGAAGCTTTGACCATTAGGAGAAGAGAAGCCATTGTTCTAGGTGGGCAGGTAGATATAGCACAGAGGGCAGTGTGAAAGAAGCCTAGAAGCAAAAGGATTGTTGGAGTCTTAGCCATAAGCCATTGAGACCACCGAGACCACCGAGTCTCCAAACAAATGCAGAGACCCACAAGGAGAAAGTGCTATTCTGGTTAATGCTGTGGGTTTATGCAGAGCAGACTGCATGGCTTAGCCTTCCACCCAGCAGATGTATTTCCAGTTCAGGAGTGATGAAGATCTAAGAGGGAACAGAAAACCCTGGAAAGCAGAGTTCTGGGTAAGTCCAATATACTAGCTCTAGGGGATGAGCCTGGGAAGGCTCTGCCTTCTCAACAGGACAGTGTTATCCATGTCCTTGGCCTACACATCTTCTTGATATGCCAGAAGGATTGGTTATGAAAAGAACAACTGAGAAAGGTACCATAGAAGACTATACAGATGACAAAGGTTGATTTAATATCTTGTTAAAAATCAGTGCAATATAGATGGTTGGGGGAAATGCCTAGGAAGTATATATGCTCTAGGTCAATGCCTTTGCCTACAGAATGCAACCAAACTTTCAGGACCTGTATCCAAATCCTGTTTCTCAAGCATGCATACATACCTAAACCACATTAGCACTGACAAGTATTCACATTACGCAATGCAAAGCTCTCTGATTTGCGTGTGTGTGTGTGTGTGTGTGTGTGTGTGTGTGTGTGTGTGTGTGTGTGTGTGTTGAAATGCCAGGTAGTGTTTTAAAGTATTAATTGAAACAGAAATTCAGCAACAGGTCCAACTAAGACATTCTGAATTTCCTCTTCAATTATGAATGGCTACTCAGCCATTTCTTTTTTATTATTATTATTTTTATTCGATATATTTTTTATTTACATTTCAAATGATTTCCCCTTTTCTGGCCCCCTACTCTCCGAAAGTCCCATAAGCCCCCTTCCCTCCCCCTGTTCTCCCATCCACCCCTTCCCACTTCCCTGTTCTGGTTTTGCCCTATACTGCTACACTGAGTCTTTCCAGAACAAGGGGCCACTCCTCCATTCTTCTTGTACCTAATTTGATGTGTGGATTATGTTTTGGGTATTCCAGTTTTCTAGATTAATATCCATTTATTAGTGAGTGCATACCATGGTTGATCTTTTGAGACTGGGTTACCTCACTTAGTATGATGTTCTCCAGCTCCATCCATTTGCCTAAGAATTTCATGAATTCATTGTTTCTAATGGCTGAATAGTACTCCATTGTGTATATATACCACATTTTTTGCATCCATTCTTCTGTTGAGGGATACCTGGGTTCTTTCCAGCTTCTGGCTATTATAAATAGGGCTGCTATGAACATAGTGGAGCATGTATCCTTATTACATGCTGGGGAATCCTCTGGGTATATGCCCAGGAGTGGTAGAGCAGGATCTTCTGGAAGTGATGTGCCCAGTTTTCTGAGGAACCGCCAGACTGATTTCCAGAGTGGTTGTACCAATTTGCAACTCCACGAGCAGTGGAGGAGTGTTCCTCTTTCTCCACATCCTCGCCAACACCTGCTGTCTCCTGAATTTTTAATCTTGGCCATTCTGACTGGTGTAAGGTGAAATCTCAGGGTTGTTTTGATTTGTATTTCCCTAATGACTAATAAAGTTGAGCATTTTTCCTCTCCTTTTTTTTATTGATATATTTTTTATTTACATTTCAAATGATTTCCCCTTTTATGGATCCCAACTCCCCGAAAGTCACATAAGCCCTCTTCCCTCCCCCTGTTCCTCTATCTACCCCGTCCCTGTTCTGAAATTCACCCATACTCTTACACTGAGTATTTACAGAACCAGGGGCCACTCCTCCATTCTTTTTGGACAACATTTAATATGTGGATTATGTCTTGGGTATTCAAAGTTTCTAGGCTAATATCCACTTATCAGTGAGTGCATACCATGATTGATCTTTTTATTTGTTTATTTATTTATTTATTTATTTATTTTTATTTACATTGCAAATGATTTCCCCTTTTCTGGGTCCCCACTCCCCGCAAGTCCCATAAGCCCTCTTCCGTCCCCCTATTCTTCCATCTACCCCTTCCCACTTCCCTGTTCTGGAATTCCTCTAAACTCTTGCACTGAGTCTTTCCAGAACCAGGGCCCACTCCTCCATTCTTTTTGGACATCATTTAATTTGTGGATTATGTCCTGGGTATTCAAAGTTTCTAGGTTAATATCCACTTATCAGTGAGTGCATACCATGATTGATCTTTTGAGACTGGGTTACCTCACTTAGTATGATGTTCTCCAGCTCCATCCATTTGTCTAAGAATTTCATGAATTCATTGTTTCTAATGGCTGAATAGTACTCCATTGTGTAAATATACCACATTTTTTTGTATCCATTCTTCCGTTGAAGGACACCTGGGTTCTTTTTTTTTTTTTTTTTTTTTTATTATTCGATATAATTTATTTACATTTCAAATGATTTCCCCTTTTCTAGCCCCCCCACTCCCCGAAAGTCCCGCAAGCCCCCTTCTCTTCCCCTGTCCTCCCACCCACCCCTTCCCACTTCCCCGTTCTGGTTTTGCTGAATACTGTTTCACTGAGTCTTTCCAGAACCAGGGGCCACTCCTCCTTTCTTCTTGTACCTCATTTGATGTGTGGATTATGTTTTGGGTATTCCAGTTTTCTAGGTTAATATCCACTTATTAGTGAGTGCATACCATGATTCACCTTTTGAGTCTGGGTTACCTCACTTAGTATGATATTCTCTAGCTCCATCCATTTGCCTAAGAATTTCATGAATTCATTGTTTCTAATGGCTGAATAGTACTCCATTGTGTAGATATACCACATTTTTTGCATCCACTCTTCTGTTGAGGGATACCTGGGTTCTTTCCAGCATCTGGCAATTACAAATAGGGCTGCTATGAACATAGTAGAACATGTATCCTTATTACATGGTGGGGAGTCTTCTGGGTATATGCCCAGGAGTGGTATAGCAGGATCTTCTGGAAGTAAGGTGCCCAGTTTTCGGAGGAACCGCCAGACTGATTTCCAGAGTGGTTGTACCAATTTGCAACCCCACCAGCAGTGGAGGAGTGTTCCTCTTTCTCCACACCCTCTCCAACACCTGCTGTCTCCTGAATTTTTAATCTTAGCCATTCTGACTGGTGTAAGATGAAATCTTAGGGTTGTTTTGATTTGCATTTCCCTAATGACTAATGAAGTTGAGCATTTTTTAAGATGCTTCTCCGCCATCCGAAGTTCTTCAGGTGAGAATTCTTTGTTTAACTCTGTACCCCATTTTTTAATAGGGTTGTTTGGTTTTCTGGAGTCTAACTTCTTGAGTTCTTTATATATATTGGATATTAGCCCTCTATCTGATGTAGGATTGGTGAAGATCTTTTCCCAATTTGTTGGTTGCCGATTTGTCCTCTTGATGGGGACACCTGGGTTCTTTCCAGCTTCTGGCTACTACAAATAGGGCTGCTATGAACATAGTGGAGCATGTGTCCTTATTGCATGCTGAAGAATCCTCTGGATATATGCCCAGGAGTGGTATAACCGTGTCCTCAGGAAGTGTCATGGCCAGTTTTCTGAGGAACCTCCAGACTGATTTCCAAAGTGGTTGCACCATCTTGCAATCCCACCAGCAGTGGAGGAATGTTCCTCTTTCTCCACATCCTCGCCAACACCTGCTGTCTCCTGAGATTTGACCTTAGCCATTCGGACTGGTGTGAGGTGAAATCTCAGGGTTGTTTTGATTTGCATTTCCCTAATGATTAATGATGTTGAACATTTCTTAAGATGTTTCTCAGCTCTCCAAAGTTCTTCAGGTGAAAATTGTTTGTTTAGATCTGTACCCCATTTTTTATGGGGTTATTTGGTTCTCTGGGTTCAACCTTCTTGAGTTCTTTGTATATATTAGATATTAGCCCTCTGTAAGATTTAGGGTTTGTGAAGATCCTTTCCCAATCTGTTGGTTGACGTTTTGTCCTTTTGACAGTGTCCTTTGCCTTATAGAAACTTTGTAGTTTTATGAGGTCTCATTTGTCAATTCTTGATCTTAGAGCATAAGCTATTGGTGTTCTATTCAGGAACTTTTCCCCTGTGCCCATGTCCTCAATGGTCTTCCCCAGTTTCTTTTCTATTAGTTTCCATGTGTCAGGTTTTATGTGGAAGTCCTTGATCCATTTGGAGTTGAGCTTAGTACAAGGAGATAAGAATGGATCGATTCGCATTCTTCTGCATGCTGACCTCCAATTGAACCAGCACCATTTGTTGAAAAGACTATCTTTTTTCCACTGGATGCTTTCAGCTCCTTTTTCAAAGATCAAGTGACCATAGGTGTATGGGTTCATTTATGGGTCTTCAATCCTATTCCATTGATCTGCTTGCCTGACATTGTACCAATACCATGCAGTTTTTATCACTATTGCTCTGTAGTAAAGTTTAAAGTCTGGGATACTGAATCCCCCTGAAGTTCTTTTACTGTTGAGAATAGTTTTAGCTATCCTGGTTTTTTTGTTATTCCAGATGAATTTGAGAATTGCTCTTTCTAGCTCTATGAAGAACTGGGTTGGGATTTTGGGGGGATAACACTGAATCTGTAGATTGCCTTTGGCAAGATGGCCATTTTAACTATATTAATCCTGCCAATCCACAAGCATGGAAGATTTTTCCATTTTCTGAGATCTTCTTTGATTTCCTTCTTCAGAGATCTGAAGTTCTTGTCATATAGTTCTTTCACTTGTTTGGTTAGAGTCACCCCAAGATACTTTATGCTGTTTGTGGCTATTGTGAAGAGAGTCATTTCCCTAATTTCTTTCTCAGTCTGCTTATCCTTTGAATATATAAAGGCTACTGATTTGCTTGCGTTGACTTTGTAGCCAGCCACTTTGCTGAAGTTGTTTATAAGCTGTAGAAGTTCTCTAGTAGAGTTTTTAGGGTCACTTAAGTATACTATCATATCATCTGCAAATAGTGATAGTTTGACTTCTTCCTTTCCAATTTGTATCCCTTTGACCTCCTTATGTTGTCTAATTGCTCTAGCTAGGACTTCAAGAATTATATTGAAAAGATATGGAGAGGGGGGGCAGCCTTGTATAGTCCCTGATTTTAGTGGGATTGCTTCAAGTTTCTCTCCATTTAGTTTGATGTTGGCTACCAGTTTGCTGTATATTGCTTTTACTATGTTTAGATATGGGCCTTGAATTCCTGTCCTTTCAAAGACTTTTAGCATGAAAGGATGCTGAATTTTGTCAAATGCTTTTTCAACATCTAATGAAATGATCATGTGTTTTTTTTCCTTTGAGTTTGTTTATGTAGTGGATAGCATTTATGGATTTCCTTATATTGAACCATCCCTGCATCCCTGGGATGAAGCCTACTTGATCATGGTGGATGATTGTTTTGATGTGTTCTTGGATACGGTGGGCAAGAATTTTATTTAGTATTTTTGCATTGATATTCATAAGGGAAATTGGCCTGAAATTCTCTTTGTTACTTGGATCTTTGTGTGGTTTTGGTATCAGTGTAATAGCCGCTTCGAAGAAGGAGTTGGGTAGTGTTCCTTCTGTTTCTATTTGGTGGAAAAGTTTGAAGAGTATTGGTGTTAAGTATTCATTGAAGGTCTGATAGAATTCTGCACTGAAACCATCTGGTTCTGTGCTTTTTTTGGTCAGAAGCCTATCTATGACCCCTTCTATTTCTTTAGGGGTTATGAGTCTGTTTAGATGGTCTATTTGATTCTGGTTTAATTTTGGTAATTGGTATCTGTCTAAGAAAATGTACATTTCCTCCAGATTCTCCAGTTGTGTTGAGTACAGGTTTTTGTAGTAGGATCTGATGATTTTTTGAATTTCCTTGGTTTCTGTTGTAATATCTCTGTTTTCATTTCTAATTTTGTTAATTTGGATACTTTCTCTGTGCCCTTTGGTTAGTCTGGCTAAGGGTTTATCTATCTTGTTGATTTTTTTCAAAGAACCAGCTTTTGGTTTTGTTGATTCTTTGTATGGTTCTCTTGGTTTCTACTTGATTGATTTCAGCCCTGAGTTTGATTATTTCCTGTCTTCTTCTCCTCCTGGGTGAATTAGCTTCTTTTTGTTCTAGGGATTTCAGTTGTTCCGTTAATCTTCTAGTGTATGCTCTCTCAAATTTCTTTTTGGAGGCACTCAAAGCTATGAGTTTTCCTCTTAGCACTGCTTTCATTGTGTCCCATAGATTTGTGTATGTTGTGCCTTCACTTTCATTAAATGCTAAGAAATCTTTGATTTCTTTCTTTATTTCTTCCTTGACCAAGTTATCATTGAGTAGAGTATTGTTCAGTTGCCACGTGTATGTGGTCTTTCTGTTGTTTTTATTGTTATTAAAGACCACTTTTACTCCATAGTGATCTGATAGGAGGCATGGGATTATTTCAATCTTCTTATATTTGTTGAGGTCTGTCTTGTGACCAACTATATGATCTATTTTGGTGAAGGTACCATGAGGTGCTGAGAAAAAGGTATATTCTTTTGCTTTAGGATGAAAAGTTCTATAAATATCTGTTAACTCCGGCCATACCACCCTGAACGCGCCCGATCTCATCTGATCTGTTAACTCCAATTGGTCCAAAGCTTCAATTAGTTTCACTATCTCCCTGTTTAGTTTCTGTTTTCCTGATTGGTCCATTGGTGAGAGTGGAGTGTTGAAGTCACCCACAATTATTGTGTTAGGTGCAATGTGTGCTTTGAGCTTTAGTAAAGTTTCTTTTATGAATGAGGGCGCCCTTGTATTTGGGGCATAGATGTTCAGGATTGAGAGTTCTTCTTGTTGGATTTTTCCTTTGACCAGCAAGAAGTGACCTTCCATGTCTCTTTTGATGACATTAGGTTAAAAGTCAATTTTATCTGATATTAGAATGGCAGTTCTGGCTTGTTTCCTGGGACCATTTGCTTGTAGAATTGTCTTCCAGCCTTTTACTCTAAGGTAGTTTCTGTCTTTGACACTGAGGTGTGTTTCCTGTATGCAGCAAAATGTAGGGTCCTGTTTACGTAAACAGTCTGTTGGTCTATGTCTTTTTATTGGGGAATTAAGTCCATTGATGTTAAGAGATATTAAGGAATAGTGGTTATTGATTCCTATCATTTTTTATTTTAATTTTATACCTGTGTGGTTATCTTCTTTGGGTTTGATGAAAGAAGCTTAATATCCTGCTTTTTCCAGGGTATAATTTCCCTCATTGTAATGGTGTTTTCCCCCTATTATCCTTTGTAGGGCAGGTTTTGTGGAAAGATATTGTGTAAATTTGGTTTTGTCATGGAATATCTTGGTTTCTCTATCTATAGCAATTGAGAGTTTCACTGGGTATCGTAGTCTTGGCTGGCATTTGTGTTCTCTTAGAGTCTGCATGAGCTTTGCCCAGGATCTTCTAGCTTTCATGGTCTCTGGTGAGAAATCTGGTGTAATTCTGATAGGTCTTCCTTTATAAGTTACTTGCCCTTTTTCTCTTACTACCCTAAGTATTCTTTCTTTGTTTAGTACATTTGGGGTTTTGATTATTATGTGACGGGAGGTATTTCTGTTCTGGTCCAGTCTGTTTGGAGTTCTGTAGGCTTCTTATATATTCTCTTTAGGTTAGGGAAGTTTTCTTCCATAATTTTGTTGAAGATATTTGCTGGCCCTTTAATTTGTAAATCTTCACTCTCATCAATGCCTATAATCCTTAGATTTGGCTTTCTCATTGTGTCCTGGATTTCCTGGATGTTTTGGGTTACAAGCTTTTTGCATTTTGCATTTTCTTTAACTGTTGAGTCCATGGTTTCTATGGTATCTTCAGCATCTGAGATTCTTTCTTTTATCTCTTGTATTCTGTTGTTGATATTTGTGTCTATGGTCCCTGATTTCTTCCCAAGGTTTTCTATCTCCAAAGTTGTCTCCCTTTGTGCTTTCTTAGTTGTTTCTACTTCTGGTTTTAGATCCTGGAAGTTTTTGCTCAGTTCTGTCATTTGTTTGTTTGTGTTTTCCTCTAATTCTTTAAGAGATTTTTGTGTTTCCTCTTTCATGACTTCTGCCCGTTGATCAAAGTTCTCCTGTATTTCTTTAAGTGATTTTTGCGTTTCCTCCTTATCGGCTTTTGTATTCTCCTGAATTTCTTTCAATGATTTTTGTGTTTCCCTTGTAAGGGTTTCTAACTTTTGATCCATTTTCTCCTGAATTTCTTTAAGTATGTCCTTCATGTGTTCCTGTACCAGCATCATGACCAGTGATTTTAAATCCAAATCTTGTTTTTCTGGTGTGTTGGGGTATCCAGGACTTGCTATTGTTGAAGAATTAGGTTCAGATGCTGCCATAATGCCTTGGTTTCTGTTAGTAACGTTCCTACATTTGCCTTTAGCCATCTAGTTCTCCCAGGTGTTAGATGGTCTTATTGTCACTGGCTGGTGCTTCAACCTACTGTGGATCTTTAAGGTTATTTCTGCAACACTGGATGACTGGGTTTCCTCTGGCACAGATTACTGATATGCTGGCTTCCTCTTTTGTTCCTTTGGAGCCCTTCTCAGTCTTGCCTCAAGCAATGTTATGCTTAGGTTGTCAAGGTCAATCAGGTGTTCTCTGTCTGCTCAATTATGGAGCGAAGATGGTGTGGTAGGGGTCACTCCCTCTGTTGATTCTCACATAGGACACAGGTCCTGCGATGGACTGGCTTGCAGATGAACAGCCTATGTGCTTAGTTCCTGAGTGCAGGCAGACCCCTGGAGATTTGCACCCCCAGAGATCTAAAGCTCAGGGTGATACAGTACCTAGTGACCCTTTTCTGTCCCGGCAGGCAGCGAATATGGCCGCAGGGCTTCCCTCCTTCCACAGCTCTCTGTGCAGGACACAGTCCCCACTCCTGGTGGGCTGGCAGACAAACGGCCTATGTGAAGTTGAGCATTTTTTTAAGATTACTCAGCCATTTCTTAGAACTTGGAAAGTTCCTTAACTTGCTCCCAGAATACCTGGTTCACCTTTCTTTTGTGGTCTGGGATATAGTCTTTGTTTCTAACTCCTTCAAGGTTATTGATCTTGGGGGTTTTCTATAATCATAGACTTGTACATGTCTATTCATTTATACTTTTGTATCTGTCCCTACAGTGAGAACAGTTCCCTCTACAATATCCCTTTGTATCTTGAAAAGGCAAAGCATGACTTATATGGACCACACGTAGCTATGTGTCAGCACAGATAGCAACAGAGCCTCCCATTTACCTGAGTATAGCTTAGATCAAATGAGCCAGCTGGGCACGTTGTTGCTATTACATCAATGTCACCCTTGGCAATATTCCATTCGGTTGGGGCTTTGTACAGAAAAGATCTTGTTATACTCATAACTGAGTGACAAGTGAAGAGTCAGATTTGCACAACAGCCCCTCCAGCACATGAGCACAGACTAACTTCATTAGGCAAGTTCTGTCTGCTCACACATGTCTGCACATCTATTTTAGTGAACAAATCTCTTTTTAAAAAATGAACAGCAAATAGTGTCTTCAAACAACTCTTGGACACTGTTTAATTAATAAGTTTTAGACCATTCATACCATGAAAAATGTTTGGTTGCTCTATTAGATAATTACCATCTTACCGTGATGTATTAATCATTCTTATGGCAATATTTTTAGTGTTTATGTAAATAAATAGATCTGACCTTGCTCCTTGGTTGGGAGGAGACTTGCAGGACCCCAAGAATGTCCTGTCTCCCTGTCAAAACCTTTGGGGTCCCCCAAAACTAACCAGATTGGAAGCCTTCATGACCACCATCCTAGTAGGATCTGCTGGCCAAGCCAGCTGGAACTAATTGGAACATAACCTGCAGAATATAGAACACCCATGACACAACCTTCAGAGTAGGGGGACTATTTAAGCACAAGTAACAGTGTTGGATACCCTGACTTCCAGTGTTTGGCCCACTACTTCCCCCAACCATCCTGAAAAGTCCTGCTGCCACGAGAATCATCCAGCCAACACCAGAGAAAACCAGATGACTAAAGAACAGCATGAGAATACAATCAACAAGACTCAGTCCATCATGATACCACCAGAACCTAGTTATCCTTCTAAAACAAATTCCGGATATTGTAATGAAACTGAAGCACAAGACCTAAATCAAATCTTATAAACATGATCGAGCCCTTTAAAGAGGGCATGAATAAATCACTTAATAAAATACAGGACAATAAATTAAACAGGTAGAGGCACTAAAGAGGAAGCAAATGAATTTATAGAAATACAGGAAAACACAATCAAATAGGTGAAGGATATGAATAAAACTGTTCAAGACCTGAAAGGGGAAATTGAGGCAATAAAGAAAGCACAAACTGAGGCAATCCTGTAGATAGAAAACCTATGAAAGAAAACAGGAACTACAGACATAAGCAACAACAGCAGAGTACAGGAGATAGAAGAGAGAATTGTAGCTTTAAAAGATACAATAGAAGAAATCAATGTATCAGCCAAAGAAAATGAAAATTCTAAAACGTTCATGACACAAAACATCCAGGAAATTTGGGACATCATGAAAAGACCAAACCTGAGAATAATATCAAGAGAAAAAGGAGGAGGAGGAAGAGGAAGAAAGGAAGAAAAAAGGAGAAGAATGTAAGAGAGGAAGGGAGGAAGGAAGGAGGCAGGAAGAGGAGAAGATTCCCAACTCAAAGGCCCAGAAACTCTCTTTGACAAAATAATAGAAAAAATTTTCCTAGCCTAAAGAAAGAGATGCCTATAAAGGTACAAGAACACCAAGCAGATTGAACCAGAAAAGAAAATCCTCCTACCAAATAATAACCAAAACATTAAATATACAAAACAAAGTATCTCAGTTAGGGTTTTACTCTTGTAAAGAGACTCCAAGACCAAAACAAGTCTCATAAAGGACAACATTTTATTGGGGCTGGCTTACAGGTTCAGAGGTTCAGTCCAGTATCGTCAAGGCAGAACCATGGCAGCATCTAGGCAGGCATGATACAGGATGAGCTGAGAGTTCTGCATCTTCATCTGAAGGCTGCTATCAGAATACTGCCTCCCAGGCAACTAGGATGAGGCTCTTAAAGCCCACACCCAGTGACACACCTACCCCCACAAAGCCATACCTACTACAACAGGGTCATACCTTCTAATAATGCTACTCCCTGGGCCAAGCATATACAACAATAACACAAAGAAAAAATTTAAAAGCAGCAAGGAAAAAAAAAGCAACATATAAAGGCAGACTTATCAAAATTACACTTGATTTCTCCTCTGAACTCTAAAAGCTAGAAGGGCCTGGGCAGAGGTCTTGAAGATCCAAAGAGACCACAAACATCAGCCCAGTCAATTCTATCAACAAAACTTCCAATCACCATAGAAAGAGAAACCAAGATATGCCACGACAAAACCAAATTGAATTAATACCGATCCACTAACCCACTCCTGCAGAGAATACTAGAAGGAAAATTCAAACTGAATGAGGCTAACTACACTCAAGAAACCCTAAGAAATAAATAATTTCACATCATTAAAATCAATAGAAGAGAAACACTCATGCACACACACACACATACACACACATTGTCGACCTTCAATAACATCAAAATAACAGGAAGCAACACACACTCACACACACACACACACACACACACACACACACACACACACAGTCAACCAACAACCGCATCAAAAACAAAACAAGACAAAACAAAACCAGAAAGTAACAACATTTATCATGAATATCTTTCAACATCAATGGTCTCGGTTCCCCAAGAAAAAGACAGACTAACAGAATGAATGAATAATATTGAGTCCAGCATTCTGCTGTTTTAAAGAAACACATCTCAACAACAATTATATTCATAATCTCAGGTGTAAAGGGCTGAAAAGAAGTTTTGTTTTTTTTAAGCAACTGGACCCCCCCCAAAAAAAGCTGGAGTAGCTATTCTAAATCTAATAAAATAGACTTTCAACTGAAAATAATCAGAAGTGACAGGGAAGGACACTTCCTACTCATCAAAGGAAAAATCCATGAAGATGACACCCCAATCTGAACATCTATGTCCCCAATGAAAGGGTACCCATATTTGTAAAAGAAGCATTACTAAATCTTAAATCACACATCAAACCACACAAATAGTGGAAGACTGCAACACCCAACCCTCATCAATGGGCTGGTCATCAAAACAGAAATTAAGCAGAGAAACAATGAAACAAAAAGAGGTTATGATTCAAATGGACCTAACAGATATTTACAGAATGTCTCACCCAAATACAAAAGAATGTACCTTAATTCTCAGCACCTCACAGAACCTTTTCCAAAATTAACCATAGAATCAGTTACAAAGCAAACCTCAACAGATACAAGAAATTGAAATAAGATGCATGGGCTTAGATGGATTAGAGTTGGACTTGAACAACCACAGAAAGTCTACAAACTCATGAAAACAGAACAACTCTATAGTCAATGATCAATGGGTCAGGAAAGAAATAAAGAAATTAAAGACTTTCTGAAATTCAATGAAGACGAGAGTACTACATATCCAAACTTATGAGACACTATGAAAGCAGTGCTAAGAGGAAAGTTCGTAGCACTAAATGCCAACTAAAGAAGTTGGAGAGTTCTCACACTAATTAAAACTACATCTGAAGGATCTAGAAAAAAGCAACACACTCAGGAATAGAAGGCAGGAAATAATCAAACTCAGGAATGAAATCAATTAACTAGAAACAAAAAGCACAATACAAAAATATCAACAAAACCAAACACGGGTTCTTTGATAAAATCAGCAAGATAGACAAACCCGTAGCCAAAATCAGAATGAAAAGGGATAGATAACCATGGACACTCGGGAAATTCAAAAACAAATTAGGTCTTACTTCAAAAAAGTTTACTCCACAAAATTGGAAAATCTAAAATGAAAATTAATAGTTTTCTAGACAGATGCCCATCAATAAAGCTCAATCAAGATCAGGTAACCTATCTGAATAGTCTTATAGCTCCTAAGGAAATCATTAAAAATCTCCAAACCACAAAAAGTACTGGGCCAGATAGTTTTAATACAGAATTCTACCTGACTTTTAAAGAAGAGCTAATGCCAATACTCCTCAGACTATTTCACAAAATAGAAACAGATACAGACACCTGGTATCTAAACCACACAAAGACTTAACAAAGCAAGAGAATTTCAGACCAATTTCCCTTATGAACATTGATGCTAAAATATTCAATAAAATACTCACAAACTGAATCCAAGAACATATCAAAGACATCATCTACTATGATAAAGTAGGCTTCATCCTAGGCTTACATATGAAAATACATCAATATAATATACCATACAAACAAACTGAAAGAAAAAAACACGATAATCTGATTAGATGCTGAAAAAAACATTTGACAAAATCCAATACTCATTTATGTCAAAAAGTCTTAGAGAGAGCAGGGATACAAGGGTCATACCTAAACACAATAAAGGCAATATACAGCAATCCAATAGCCAACATCAAATTAAATGGGGAAAAATTTAAATCATTTCTACTAAAAATTGAGTATAAGACAAGGCTGTCCATTCAATATAGTACTTGAAGTTCTAACTAGAACAATAAGACAACTAAAGGAGATCAAGGGGATACAAATTGGAAAGGAAGGAGTCAACGTTTCACTATTTGCAGATGATAGTCTACCTAAGTGACCACAAAAATTTCTACCAGAGAGTTTCTACAGCTGATAAACATCTTCAGCAAAGTGGCTGGATTCAAAATTAACCCAAAGGAATAAGTAGCCCTCCTCTACACAAGTGATAAACAAGCTGAAGAAGAAGTTAGTAAAACATTACCCTTCACAATAGCCACAAATAACTGGTGTAACTCTAACCAAGCAAGTGAAGACCTGTTTGACAAGAACTCCAAGTCTGTGAAGAAATTAAGGAAGAAATCAGAAGGTGGAAAGCTTGCCCTTGCTCATGAATCAGTAGGATTAATAGTGAAAATGGCCATCTTACCAATATCAATCTACAGATTCAATGCATTTCCAATCAAAATTCCAGCACAATTCTTCACATCTTGAAAGACAATTCTCAACTTCACACAGAAAACAAAAACCCAGGATATCTAAAATGATCCTGAACAATGAAATAACTTCTGGAGGTATCACTAACCCTCACTTCAAGCTGTACTACAGAGAAATAGTGATAAAAACTGATGGTATTGGTACAGATGGATCAATGGAATAGAACTGAAGACCAAGAAATAAACCCACACATATATGGATACTTGATTTTTTTATAAAGAAGCTAAAATTGTACAATGGGAAAGGAGAGCATCTTCAGCAAATGGTGCTGGTCTAGCTGGATGTCTACAGGTAGAACAATGCAAATAGGTCCATATGTATCACTCTGCATAAAACTCAAGTCAAAATGGATTAAAGACCCCAACATAAAACCAGGCTCAATCTAATAGAACAGAAAGTAGGGAATAGTCTTGAACTCATCTGTACCAGAGACAACTTCCTGAATAGAACACCAATGGCTTAAGCACAAAGGTCAAGAATTAATAAATGGGCCCTCATGAAACTAAAAAGCTTCAGTAAGTCAAAGAACACCATCATCAGGACAAAACTATAGTCTATTGATTGGGAAAACACCTTCACTAACCCTACATCCAACTAATATTCAAAATATATAGAAAACTCAAGAAGTTAGACACTGACAATCCAAATAACCCAATTTAAAAATGAGGTACAGAGCTAAACAGAAATTTTGCAATAGAGGAATCTCAACTGGCCTAGAAGCATTTAAAGAAGTTTCAATGTCCTTAGTCATCAGGGGAATGAAAACCAAAACAACTCTGAGATTAAACCTTACAACATTAGAATGGCTAAGATTAAAATCCACAAAGGACAGCATATGCTGGCAAGGTTATGTAACAAGGGGAACACTCCTTCACTGCTGGTGGAAGGACAAACTTGCACAACCATTCTGGAAATTAATTTGGCACTTTCTCAGAAGATTGGGAATTCTACATGAAGACCCAGCTATACTACTCCTTGGCATATACCCAAAGATGCTCCATCATCCCACAAGGGCACTTGCTCAATTATGTTCATAGCAGCTTTATTCGTAATAGTCAAAAACTGAAACAACTTAGGTGTCTCTCAGCCGAAGAGTGGATACAGAGAATGTGGTAGATCTACACAATAGAATACTTCTCAGCCATTAAAAACAAAGATATAATGAATTTTTCAGGCACATAGATGGAACTAGAAAAAATCATCCTAAGTGATGTAACCCAAACCCAAAAGGGTATGCATGGTACATAATCACTTACAAGTGGATATTAGCCATAAAGTACAGGATAACCATGCTATAATCAACAGACTTAAAGAAGCCAAATAACAAGAAAAGCACAAGGGAGATGATTGGACCTTTCTCCGAAAGGGAAATAAAATAAGTATTGGAAGTTGATGCGAGTAGGGATCTGGGTGGAAGAAGGGATGGGGAGGGGGAGAGGGAAGGGGAGATCATATGTAGGGAAATCAGGGGAGAGAAACTGGAATTGGCTAAGAGTGAGGGCAATCTCTAAGATGTTCCAGAGACCTGGGATGAGGAGAGACTCCAGAGGGTCTAAGGAGGTGACTCTGAGACTCCTAGTAGTAGAGGATATGGATCCTGAAGTGTCCACTTCCTGTAGCCAGGCTGGACTCCTAGTGGAAGGCTAAGGACAGCAACCCGCCCACAAAGCCCTTGACCCAAAATCTGTGCCCTGCCTACAAGATGCGCAGAGACAAAGATAGAGCAGAGTCTGAGTGAATGGCCAACTAATGATTGACCCAAATTGAAACCCATCCCATGGGCACAAACCAATCTCTGACACTATTAATAATACTCTATTATGCTGGCAGACAAGAGCCTAGCATAGCTCTCCTCTGAGAGGCTCCACCCAACAGCCAATGGAAAAAGATGCAGAGACTCACACCCAAACAGTAGATGGAGCTCTGGGAGTCTTATGGAAGAGTTGGAAGAAAGATCGAAGGATCCAAAGAGGACAAGTACTCTACAGGAAGACCAACAGAATAAGCTAATCTGGACCTTTGGGGGCTCACAGAGACTGAATCACCAACCAAAGAGTGAGCACAGGTAGCACCTAGGGCTCCTGTACATATGTAGCAGAAGAGCAGCTTGGTAGGGACTCTCCCTGAATCTGTTGCCTACCTGGCTGCCTGTGGGATCCCATGTCCCCAAAACACACAGCTATATCTGACCTCAGTGTGAGATGATGTGCCTAGTCCTGTAGTAACTTGATGTGTAGGGTGGGACATCGGAAGGTGAGTGGATGGGATGTGGGGGCAGGGTTGACAACTAGAGGGGGCTTCCCCTTCTAAGGAGAACCGGGGGGGGGGGGTTGGGGGGGGAGGAGAACTTACGTACCAGTATACTGGGAAGAGAGGATGGGTTAATATTAGTTTGTTAAATAAATAAATAAATAAATAATAAATAAATAAATAAATAAATAAATAAAAATAATCCAAGTTAAAGAATGAACTCATGGAAGTAAAGGAGGTTGCTTTCTGAAACTCCAACCATTCTAGAAATTTAGATGTTACAAATATAGACTCTGGGATTGGAGAGCTCGGTGGGCAAACCGCTTGCTGCTCAAGTCTGAGAACATGAGTGAGTCTCCAAAATCCAGGTAAAGCAAAGGTACTGTCTGTGGTAGTCTTCCCAACTCTCCTATGATGAGAAGAAAGTGCAGACACGAGAATCTCCAGCTAGCCTGGAGCATGCAACAGTAGACAAGAGGATTAGATCTCAAACAAAGTAAAGAGTAAGAGCCAACACACTCAAAGTTGTCCTCTGACCTCCACATATGTGCCGTAACACATGAACACCTGTACACACACACACACACACACACACACACACACACACACGCAGAGAGAGAGAGAGAGAGATTAAAAAGAATGATGCACCCTCACACTAAAAGAAAGAGACAGAGAAAACAAGTGCTCCCCCAGTGGCCCCAGAATGTCCTCAGATAGGCACTAGTCCCCAAATTTCCTCATGAACCTGTCTACGCATATTCCAGACCTTTACTCATATGGGCTTCTTTATGAAGAATGTTCTCTGCTTTCCAGAGCGCCATTGAAATCCCCTTGCTCCACTCACCTTGCTAAGGAGAAGAGCTAAGATAGGAAACAAGAGCCGGGATGCCTACACTCGTTTATCTGTCCCAAATCACATCTTTGGAATGATAAAAGAAAGGAAATCTAGATGTATGGTAGCAGACCCAGGGCCAGGGCTCGCTGACCCTCTATTGAGTCCAGCACCTGAATTCTGCCTCCTCCAACAGTCCATACCTCTGTGTGCCCCATAGTTACTGTACTTAGTGTTGATATGAGGCAAGCAAGCATAGAGAATAGCAGAGCAATCTGAGACTCCACTTGACTTAATCTATACTAACATCTCTCTTTTAGCAATGCACTTGGCAACCTAGGACCTTCACCTTCATATACTATACACACATGTTCTTCTCTCAACAATAACCCAGAAATCTTCAGACCCCCACCTGAATTGAGCTGCATGCATACTCAGAAAAATGGAAATAGTTTCTCCATCCATAATGCTCATCATGAACTCATAAACATCCTTTATTTAAAAGTATTTCAGAGTATATTCATATACAGATGGTAGGGGGTAATCTTGGTTTGGGGTGCATTCACTGTAAGGCAAATTGTGTCTATTGAGAGTACTTTAAGGGGAAAAATTTTGACATCTTATGCCTATGATAATTGGGTGTGCATACAACGGAAATTAGAGGGATCATGGGAAGGAATGTGTACAATAGATAAAAAGTTATGTAACTCAAACATGTCAATCAAAATAGAGAGCTATCCAAATTATGCTCCTTAGCAACCCACATTTCTTTCCTCTAGACCCCATAAAAGGAAGTCCCTAACAATAGCTAGGTCTCTCCAATACTCTTGAATTCTTGTGGACCTCTGTGTCTCATCTGTATTGTTGTTTTGTCCCTAAATGTTCCTTTGCCACTTTGTAATTTGTGTGTACTTTTATTTCTGTTTTTTGATTAAAAAAATCAAGAACTTGGAAATGCTAGTCTAGACAGTAACCCTCGTAACAACTAAGGCCCAAGCGTATCATTAGTAGACAGAGGAAGAAAGGGGTAGGAGAATGAGTCAGAGAAAAACATTCAGATATTTTTTTTATTCCACCTTGGACAGAGCCTCTGAACATCATCATCATTATCATCATCAGCAGCAGCAGCAACAACAACAACAACAAACCATATGTAGGGTTATACAGTGTAGCTGAAGTCTTTGGCTCCATGCCATCAAAGCTTGGACTTTTGATATCTGCTTTGCCACTGAAATTGCGCTATTAAGTGGAATTGTGTAATTCACTTATGGCACCCAGTCAGAAGATGCTTATATAGTATTGAGCTGGTATATTCAGAAGTTAGGATCAAGCTGGCTATTTTTAAAAACCACAAGACAAGACCAGAAAGAACCTACTCTGGATGTTGGTCTAGCTGGCCCTCAATGGCAATTCAGAGAGGCCAAATGGAAAAGGAAGTCTTACCCTGAATGGAATCATTGTACTAGTATTGTGTTATATGGTATGGTATAGTATATAACTAATATATAGTATATTATTTGTATGTATGTATATATATATACATATACATATACATATACATATACATATACATATACATATACATATACATATACATATACATATACATATACATATACATATACATATACATATACATATACATATAATTGTATAGTATAGTAACTAGCACCTGGGACAAACAGCTGGCAAAGGTGAAAAGGTTATTTTAGTTCCTTGCCTTGGAGGCTTCAGCCTGTGACTGGGTGACTTCATTTGCCTTACAGTGTGGGACACAATGTATTGTGGTAGAGCATGAGCCACAGCAAAACTATTCACGTCATTATGATCCAATGATACAGGGGGGCTCTACACTGTCCTTTATGGGAATACCTCAGTGCTCTATGACTTGCCCACTGATTCACAAGTCTGCTCATTGCCTCAGGTACCAAACCTCTAAAAAAAAATGGGCCTGTCATAGATTGAATGTAAAATTTACCCCCTAAGTTGATGTATCTGAACACTTTGTTGCTGGTTGGTGATGTTGTTTTGGTTGGTTATGGAACCTTTAGAAGGCAGAGAGGCTTGGAGGAAGTAGGCACTGAGTTTATAACATTGGCCCACTTCTAAGGCAGAGAGGCTTGGAGGACGTAGGCACTGAGTTTATAACATTGGCCCACTTGTAGTTAACTCCATGCTTTGTGTTTGTGGGTGAAGATGTGCTCTCTCAGATCCTTCCTCTGGCTTCCTGCCTCCTGCTTCCCCTGCCACTATGAACTCTCTCTCTGGAACTATAAACCCAGATAAAGTCTTCCTCCATACGCCATTGTTCATTGTACTGGCTGGTTTTGTGTATCAACTTGACACAAGCTAGAGTCAGTCATCAGAGAGGGGTGGAGGGAGCCTCAGGTGAGTAAATGCCTCCATGAGATCCAGCTGTAAGGTATTTTCTCAATTAGTAATCAATGGGAAAAGGCCCAGCCCATTGTGGGTGGTGCTGTCCCTCAGCTGGTGGTCCTGGGTTCTATAAGAAAGCAGGCTGAGCAACAGCACCTGTCCATGGTCTCTGCATCAGTTCCTGCCTCTAGGCTCATGTCCTGACTTTCTCTGCTGATGAACAGTGATGTGGAAGTGTAAGCCAGATAGACCGATACATTTCCAAATTGCTTTTGGGTCATAGTGTTTTGTTGCAGTAATATCAACCCTAACTAAAACAGTCATGAAATTTTATCACAGCAACAGATAAGTAACTAATACAGGGTCTTTAGAGACATTAAAGATCTAAACTGTAGTATATTTTTAATATTTTAATTTTTTCAAAAGGAATTTTATGCCTGATTATTGATATTCTTGATTCAAAGGGCTTGAGTTTTCTTGGTGAAGTAATGACCATCAATGAATTATCTGTGGTCTCCTCTCAAAAGCACTGAACTTATCTAGAGATTAGTTCATAATTCTTAATGCTAAGAAGACCTTAGTATGAAGATGTGTATATAGCCCATACACAGATGTTCTAATGCAATCTGAGCTTGTGATGAATGCATTCTTTTCACTCAGCCGAGTCCATTTTCACGGGAACCTGCAAAAATGGAGAACAGTTGCATAAGCTGTTGCTAGTTATCTTAATTGGTACATTTAAGTTAGTCATGTAAATCAGGTTCTTTTCATATTTTGCCAATCTTTCATAGCATAACAGGACTGTTCCCATGTTAAAAAAATTCAAATAAATGTTTCATGGTATGATTAGAATCTGATGAGACTGCCCAGCAATTACCTGGGAACATGCTGACTCTTGTGCTTGCTGATGGATAAAAGTAAGGCATCGCTTTGCCCTCCTTCATCATCTATTTGGAGCAAGAAGGACATTGTCTATGCTGGGGCTGAGGATCCCTTCAGTGCTTCTGGGAGGAGGTTCAGGTTCTCTGTGTCTTCTGCTTCTAATCACTTGACCGAGGGTTAAGTCTACAATCCACTCCCTCACTGTCCTTCAAATAGATGGAGGGAATGGTTTGCTAACTCTTTCCCTTCAACTCCATCTTCTCAGGGTTCAAGTTGACCTGTGGAAATGCAAGCTTATAAAGTTTCACTCACAGCTTCATTGATGTCCCAGAGGGGAAAATTCCTTTTCATGACCTTACTTATTTCTCAAAACTCTCCTCTGCACTGAACTCTTTCTTAGTAGGCTCCAAAGAAAAGATACCCATGTTGGAGCTGAGTAGCTATGTATCCCATCTTTCTTGTAGGGAGGTCTTTCTACTGGCTGCTCTAGGAGAGTTTCATGGTAGGAAATTGCCACAAACCTCACTGAGCTCTCGAAGAGAAGATCCAAGGAAGAGTTAAAATGGATGTGGTAAAGCTGGGAGAAAGAGAGTAATTTGAAGTAGCCTAACATACTTTCCATGACAAAGTCCTGCTTTCTGGAACTGATTCTCCCAGGACTTACTTCTACTTAGGGTGAGGTTATCTCTCCCAACTCAGGGTCTCTGCCTTCCTGGGGGCACCTAAGGGAAAACTTAGCTAAGAGAATTAGTCAATGAGTAGTCAGTCTCCTATGACCTCCAAGATGCATGGGAGTTTGGATGATTCAGGGAAGGACTTGGGTGGAACCAGGCCTCTCTACAGGACCGAATCTTGCTGACTTTCCATTCTGTTATCATTTCCCAAGAGAGTGGATCAGCAATATCTACAGGTAAATGGACATTATGAGAAGAAATGCCCGAGAGAAAAGTCCTACTCACAGCATTGCCCACTGAGGTGACCACATGGTGGTTCCCCATGAATGGCTTTTCTTTCACACTAACGGACTACATTTACCTCTCATAGCCACTCTCTCAGGTTTGATAGTTAATTTTATGTCATCCTGACCATGGCCCCTGTGTACCACAGTAAGCATTAGTTTTGCATATATGTGTAAGGATGTTTCTGGGTAAGATTTACATCCAAATAAAGTAGATTGCCTTTTTAGATGTGGATGGAAACCATTTCATACATTGACAACCTTCTCTATGGCCTAAATATGTCTCCAAAGGTCATATGTGGAAAGTTTCATACCCAGTTCAACAGTATTGAAAGGAACCTTAAAAATTATTAGAAAATGAAAGTTTTGCCTTAATAAATAAATGGATTAATAGTGTTTCTATGGTGTGGGTTAGTCTTGTAAGACATCAAGTTTGTCTCTAGACATGTTTTCTGTCCTGCGATGTCATTTAAGTGGTGATCCAACAATTTCATTCTCACAATGCAACCCCTTGATCTTGTACTTTCCTATCTCCAAAAGCATGAATCAAATAAGTTTCTGGTGTGAGTTGGTCAGCCTTTGCTATTTTATCATAGCAGAACAACATGGACTAAGATAGTGTTAACGAAAACAAAATGTCACAGGAAGATGAAGTTTCTATTTTCTTGCATGAGCTAAGACATTAGGGACTTCCTCCCATTGTAGCCTGGAATAATATTACTGGCTTTCCTGTGACTTTAGGTTGCAGGCAGCAGATAGTGAGACCTCTCAGCCTCTATAATAGCCGAAACCAATATATATATACATATATGTGTATATATATATATATATAGATAGATAGATAGATAGATAGATAGAAAGAGAGAGAGAGATAGATAGATAGATAGATAGATAGATAGATAGATAGATAGATGATACATGGATAGAGATAGATAGATGTATATAGATATAGATATAGATATAGATATAGATATAGATATAGATATAGATATAGATATAGATATAGATATAGATATATACCTGCCTTCCTATGTGTCATTTATCTATTGATCAATTCATCTGTCATCAATCCATTCATCCATCCATCTGTCCAACTCCTATTTGATCTATTTCTTTGAAAAAAAAAACCCAACTGACATAGTAGGAGTCACTTCCAGAGTGCCAAAGACCCAAAATATATGCAAACTTTGAGCATTTGTTTTCTGAGGCAATGGAGTCCATTATATCTTGTAAGATCCTTGAGAATACTTTTACAAAAAAAGTACAACAATTCTTTTGTTGGAATTTGCCTGGGATAAATGTATTTAACTACAGCTGTGGAAATTTCCCTATCTTCCACTATCATATCACAAAACAGTATTTCCATGAGATGTATCACAAGCCAGAAACCATAACAGAAATAGCTGATGTGTATTTGCCACTAAATAAAACCAGAAGCATCTTTGTAACACCCGACTTTCCCTTGTCCACTCTTGATCATGCAATCACTCTATAAACAAGGTTTAAATACATATAATAAACTGGGAGAGAGAGTTGTGTGCAATATAAATGGCAAATAGAGAGTAATATCACAACATATAAAGAGCTCTTGCAGACCTATAAGAAAACAGCAAATCTTTTGATGAAAAAGGAGTTTAAAAAACCATAAACAGGTTGATTATAAAGAAATGTATGAATGGCTAGTAAGTATAAATATTCTCCCTTACACATAACTTAAGAACAAAAACTGAGTATGTAACCTTATTTATTTGAAAGATAAACAAAGTGGTATCAATGTATATCTAAAGTAGTTCTCAGCTCAGACTACATAATGGAGTAACCTCAAGCAATGCATGAAATATTGATGTCTATATCTGCTTCTGACCATGAAGCATTAACTGCTGTGAGAATTGCCCTTCTATTACAAACATCTAGGAAAACAGATAATACTTAAAACAACTGTTTTCATATACAGGACAAATTGGTGAGGCACTATGTTTTCCCTGCAACAAGAAACAAAAGGAGATGGGTCCTAAATCTGCCCAGTGTGTTTCTGACCTGAGGCTATTTCCAAGACACTTGGCAGGAGGACAAATCCAGACAAAAGCTATCAAACCCAGGAAAGGAGGTTGAAACAGAGATTCCAATTCCAGGAGCCATTTTATAAGATTAGGATTTCCATGGTAGACTGCTGAAACAAGACACTGCCTAGAGAGCACTAGAGAATTAGAGTTTGGGGAGACCCAAACATTCTCTCTAGTGATCTCTTCCCACTCAAGGAACTCGTGGACAGTTAAAGGCGCCTGAAAGCAGCAGGTTAAACAGTTCCCAGAGCTCATAAGGGAGTCTATCAAGTGTAGTGGTGGTACACGCCTTTAATTCTAGCATTCAGAAGGCAGAGGCAGATGGATCTCTGTGAGTTTGAGGCCAGCCTGGTATATAAAATAAATTCCAGGACAGCCAAGCCTACATGGAAAGGCCCTGTCTTGAAAAAAAAATAAACAAAAAAAATATATATAAGGATTTGCAGAAACCAGGTGTGATGATTAACCATAAGCCAGCTAAGGGAAATTTAGAGGGTGATAAAATGAATATTTTATATTTTGATTGCAATGGTAGTTACACTGAATTGCACTCTTTAAATTGGTTTATATTATTTTATATACAATTTATTGCAGTAATGACATGCATATACCCATAGCAGCAATTTCTAGTTCCTGTTGTGACTATTCAAATATAAATGGTTTTGAATAGGACTTCTGCTGTATTTTCTTTTGTTTGGTGCTATATTTTATGGTAGAATATGTCGAGTTGTTCTAATGGAATGCCAAGGTCATCATTATCCTCTATATGTAAATCAGACCACTTAGGAAGCTAACTGACCAACTATGCTAGCAATTTAGTAATGATGAATTCTAGTGAAAGTTGACCTTATATAGAACCATCTCTTACAAACTAATCTTGGGGAATAATCAAAGAAGTATTGAAATATGGATGTATAGAATATTTGGCATAGCATCAGTTTATAAGACCAGACAAACTAGCAATGACTAATACATTCTTATGAGGGGAAGTAGTTAATCAAACAGTATACATTCACAGTAGTTTCAATTTGTCAGATGTTACAATTCATACATTATTTATCTAATATGTAACAAGTAAAATCAAAGCTTATAAAACACATATAATATCTCAGTTCCATGTTTTTATACAGAAAGTTTGTGTTTACCACAAGGGTGTGAAATTGTCATCACACTTTTAACAAGATTATTTCTTAGTAGAAGAATTTGTCAGGTGAGGCTTTTTTCCACTACATTTTAACATGTTTGACTTTATAGCAAGATGTATATTCTCAAGAAAATATATAAATCTTTCTATTCTTAAATAGCATGTTAACAGACACTTGTGGATGCCAACAAGTGTTTGCTGACAGGAGCCTGATATAGCTATCTCCTGAGAGGCTCTGCCAGTGTCTGACAAATACAGAGGTGGATGATCTCAGCTAACCATTGGACTGAGCACAGAGACCCCAATGGAAGGTATAGTGAAAAGATCTAAGGAGCTGAAGGGGAGGAACAAAAATATGAACCAACCAGTACCCCCCAGAGCTCCCAGCCAACCAAAGAGTACACATGGAGGAACTCATGGCTCCAGCCACATGTAGCAGAGGATGGCCTTGTTGGACATCAAAGGGAGGAGAGGCCTATGGTCCTGTGAAGGATTGATGACCCAGTGTAGGGGAATGCCAGGACAGGGAGGTGGGGGTGGGTGAGTTGGTAAGCAGGGGGAGGAGTATGAGATAGGGTTATTTGGAGGGGTAACAAGGAAAGTGGATAACATTTGAAATGTAAATAAAGAAAATATAATAAAAATATAAACATCAAGAAATGCAAAGGAGTTCTTGTCATACAGATCTTTCACTTGTTTGGTCAGAGTCACACCAAGGTACTTTATATTGTTTGTGGCTATTGTGAAGGGTGCCATTTCCCTAATTTCTCTCTCAGCCTGCTTATCCTTTGAGTATAGGAAGGCTACTGATTTGCTTTAGTTGATTTTATAACCTGCCACTTTGCTGAAGTTGTTTATCAGCTGTAGGAGTTCTCTGGTGGAGTTTTTTTTTGGGGGGGGGGGGGTTTGCAGATGATGATATGTTAAGTATACTAACATATCATCATCTGCAAATAGTGATAGTTTGACTTCTTCCTTTCCAATTTGTATCCCTTTGACCTCCTTATGTTGTCTAATTGCCCTAGCCTGTACCTCAAGTACTATATTGAAAAGATATGGAGAGAGGGGGCAGCCTTGTCCCTGATTTTAGTGGAATTGCTTCAAGTTTCTCTCCATTTAGTTTAATGTTGGCTACCGGCTTGCTGTATATTGCTTTTACTATGTTTAGGTATGGGCCCTGAATTCCTGTTCTTTCCAAGACTTTAAGCATGTGGGAAAGACCCTTGAGGACATGGGCACAGGGGGAAAGTTCCTGAACAGAACACCAAGAGCTTATGCTCTAAGATCAAGAATTGACAAACGGGACCTCATAAAATTACAAAGTTTCTGTAAGATGAAGGACATCATCAGAAGGACAAATTGGCAACTAACAAATTGGGTAAAGATCTTCACCAACCCTACATCTGACAGAGGACTAATATCCAATATATACAAAGAACTCAAGAAATTAGACCCCAGAAAACCAAATAATCCTATTAAAAATGAGGTACAGAGCTAAACAAAGAATTTTCACCTGAAGTACTTCGGATGGCTGAGAAGCATCTTAAAAAATGTTCAACATCATTAGTCATTAGGGAAATGCAAATCAAAACAACCCTGAGATTTCACCTCACACCAGTCAGTATGTCCAAGATCAAAAACTCAGGAGAAAACAGGTGCTGGCAAGGATGTGAAGAAAGAGGTACACTCCTCCACTGCTGGTGGGGTTGCAAATTGGTACAACCAATCTAGAAATCAGTTTGGTGGTTCCTCAGAAAACTGGGCTCATCACTTCTGGAGGACCCTGCTATACCACTCCTGGGCATATACCCAGAGGATTATCCAGCATGTAATAAGGACACATGCTCCACTATGTTCATAGCAGCCCTATTTATAATATCCAGAAGCTGGAAAGGACCCAGGTGTCCCTCAACGGAGGAATAGATACAAAAAAAATGTGGTATATATACACAATGGAGTACTATTCAGCCATTAGAAACAATGAATTCATGAAATTCTTAGACAAATGGATGGAGCTGGAGAAAATCATACTAAGTGAGGTAGCCCAGTCTCAAAAGATCAATCATGGTATGCACTCACTGATAAGTGGATATTAGCGTAGAAACTTGGAATACCTAAGTCATAACCACATATCAAATGATGTCCAAAAAGAACGGAGGAGTGGCCCCTGGTTCTGGAAAAGCTCAGCGCAGCAGTATAGGGTAATACCAGAACAGGGAAGTGGGAAGGGGTAGATGGGTGAACAGGGGGATGGAAGAGGACTTATGGGAATTTCAGGGAGTGGGGAGCCAGGAAAGGGGAAATGATTTGAAATGTAAATAAAAAATATATCAAATAAAAAATTTTAATTAAAAAAAGAAATGCAAAGGAGAGTGAAAATAGTATTTTAAAATGGGGGAAGCTGGAGAAGTGAATCAGGGATTAAAACCACTTGCTTCTCTTGCAGAGAACTTAGGTTGTATTCCCAGCACCCACATAGTAGCTAATAACCATCTGTTTGTACTCCAGTTCCAGGGGATCTGACACCATTTTCTAGCCTCTTGCAGGCACTAAGAAGGCATGTGGGATACATACATATACATAAGCAAAATGCTCACACAGACCGAATGAAAACAAAAAGAGAATTTAAAAATTGAAAATTAAATCATTTACTCAGTTCATTTGTCAATTCCCAAGAAGTTCTTTTAATAGTCTAAGCTAAAGATTTTGGGTCTGTAGAGATAGTTTATCTCTGAGATTCATATCTTTCTGCTCTTACAGAAGAACTGGGTTTGGTTCCCAGAACTCAACTCTGGTGGCTCACAACCACCTACAACTCCAGGGATATGAATCTTGGGATTCATAAATTTGGGAACTTGGGTGTTGTGGAAAAGCCTGTGAGTACAAACATGGTTATGTCTGAAGACATTTATTGTCATTCTGTCAGAAGGAGGATAAGGTTAGAAATTATATTCTTAAAAATACACTATCATCATCTAATTAAAATAACTATAATAATAAATTAGAATTGCCAACCCTATTGACCAACTGTGACACACATACAGACCAGAGAGGACTAATGTTAAGATGTATGGTCTGAGAATGTTTGTAGAACACTTACCTACCAAGTTCCCAAATAATAACTTAGAGACTTATTTATGAATATATACCTAGCCCATAAGCCTTGGCCTTCCCTAACTAGCTTGTAAATTATATAACCTGTTTAAACTATTCTATGTCTGCCAAATGTCTCATGACCTCTCCTCAGCTTCATGTATCTGACTTCTTCACAGTCCAGGACAAATCTCCTCTCTATGATTATCTCCCAGAATTCCAATCTCTCTGTTGGATGTCCCACCTTCTAATCCTGCCTCAGCTCATTGGCCTTCAGATCTTTATTAACCAAGCAGAGATGATAGGAAACAATTTTTACATAACATTGAGATTAGAGATGCTTGCCCATGCCAACATCTGGACTGCAAAACAGATGTCTGGGCGTGGAAATCAGCATCTGAAAACATAATACACAAGACCAACCCCCAACACATGTTCTCTTTAAACAAATGAAGTTTAGGTTTTGTATACTGAGAATTCATGTAGTCTAGAAAACTTAGTTCAAGGTAACTTGCACATGTGTTTCTAAGTTGTAAATGAAGTGCGCAAACCACCTACTCCATTACTGCCTCATAAATGTAGAACAAAAACTACTGGAGTTTTACTAGTTATGAAAGCATTTCTGAAAGGTATTGAGAAGAAAGGAATTATCCCCTTCTATTACCATTAGCAAAGGACAAGTGAGGAAGGTTAATAAAGCAGATGTAGTTTGATGGTATTTGACAATGATTGTGAAATTTAAAATAGCTACACGTGTTTCTTTGATTATGTAGAATGGACATGTACACTTTTGGAATGGTATACTTTACTGCTTGGATCAAGTTTCCTTTCATCAAATGTTTGTAGACTATTTACCAAGCAATAAATGTTAGTATGTATAGAGAGATTAGAGGGAAACACAATCATGTTTTCTTTTAAAGAAACTTCTCTGTGATAGGCTAATAATCCCGTTCTCTATGCTTATAATGCAGAACTACATAAGGGATGCATGGATCTAGTAATAATTGAGACTGGGTTTCCTGAAGGAAAGCTATCTATTTTATTTAGAATACTTTCTAAAAACCCTTCCCAGAAAGGAAACCCTGTCATTGACAAGGACTGTTAATAGATTCCATACTCTAACATCTGTGAAAACAATGGTCAAGTTCCAAGCATCTCTGCATTCCAAGTATCTAGAACAGATCAAGTATATATTTACTTACTGGGTCTTTGTTAAATTAATCAGTTCTATAATTAATTGAATACCTATACTAAAACACAGGTCAGGGACTGTCTCAAGTCAACTCAGGAATCTAGAGCATTGAAATTAGGAATCTAATGGCATTTGAGGCAGGCTGTGAGGAATAAATGCTTGCATATTCTCAATGTTTGCATATTCAGAATGAACCTCTAGCGATGACTCTAACAATAAATACATCCAACTCTCTATTCAAATAGGCTGCATACAAATGCTGTGCTTAACTGAGTGTTGACTCCATAATCAAATAAAACCCTTCCTTCATTCAGTAGCCTCTACTAATAATCTAACTTAATACAGTCTGCTTCAGAACAGGCCATATGTAAGTTTGCCTCAATTCTTTTCTTGAATGCCTCACACGTAACTCACTGATGACCAATGGAGAACAACAAAACTTCCTGGATCAGAAGGCCAACATAAACTTTTTGGGGGGAGGGCGTCATGTGGAACAAAATAAAGATAGCTTTCTACAATAGACTATAGCAGTGTTTCTCAACCTGTGGGTCACAACCACTTTGGCAAACCTCTAACTCCAAAAAAATTTACATTACAATTCATAACAGTATCAAAATTACAGCTATGAAATAGGAACAAAATTATATTATGTTTCAGGGGGGGGGTCCTCATAACCTGAGGAACTATATTAAATGGCTGCAGCAGTAGGAAGGTTGAGAACAACTGGTTTGAGGTGCTTAACAATGGGCAAAATAAAGATATCTGAAACAAAGTAGCTATTTTTTAAAAATCTTTTCTGAAACTCTGATGTGATAGATGCTCCACAGAGATGATACCACATGCACAAGTCTCTGTTCCATAGAGCTATGCAGGAATCTGATATATGTATGCTTTCATTGATGTGATGACTTTATCTTCATGATCAATTGACTCCCTAGCATGAGGTCTGTATTCCTTACTATGGTAGTCAATAAAGAAGAGACAAAGAGAAAGTGTTATGATGTAGACATTGTTTATGTCATTTTCACTCATGTACCTTTAACAGAACTCAGGTGTATGGCTTTATTCTACCAGAAGAAACAGCCCCATCTAGATCAGCCTGTGTCCAAGTAGAACTCAGGGTTCTGTCATAAAAACAAAAGAAGGGCTTCTGAGAAACCTTTAGTTGACCTAGCACACTTTCTTTCTCTTCTCCAAACCTGTACAAGTTGTGCTGTTCTGACAGGGACAATGACCTACTTCAAATAAATCTGTGTACTGAGTTTATACATGCTGGGTAAAGGACCATTGTTCTCCTTTGCCTAAATATAGATATACCATAAGAAGTGCTGCATAGTCTCCCTTATAATCAGCTGCCAACAATAAAAAAATAGATGTTAGTATCTACAACATATTTAAGAAATAAATGGTTTTAAATATCATGGCCACAAAACTACAAAGTCATAGGAACTAGGCTTTCCCTTCCAGCTCTAATTTCCCCTCACTACAGATTGGCCATCTCATAGTCTGCACTGACCAACATTCTCATAGACCTTCCTTCTCTGTTATCTGAAAGCAAAACCATATTTTTCTTTAATAATGATCTTTAACTTCAGAGAAGTTACATTCATATATTGTCCAGTTTCTTGTCCTTGGATAACCTGAAATTGAATATAATGCAATGTTTCATGACTAACCAATATCTGAAACACTGTGGTCACTTTAGTAAATACTAGACTTTTATGCCAGAGACCACACAAGGAAAAGCAAGTGTGTGTGTGTGTGTGTGTGTGTGTGTGTGTGTGTGTGTATGTGTGTAATCAATTGAGAAAACATTTTGTTTGGTTCCAAACATCAAATTATTGGTTCAGTCACAAAATTCTACAAATAAAGTCTGGATCATATTCTGAGAATTCCTATTTGATTTCATAACAGCAAGCACATACCTGTTCTCTGACGGACAGCAAGCATCCTAATCTATTAAACAGGTCCACCGATCACTCCCTCCATGGGGCCAGGATGCAATTTGCTAGCAAATTGGAATCAGAATTGGGTTTTTAAAGAAAGCCTTCCCACAGTTGTAAACATCCTTAATTTTTACAGCAACACATTGACTTCAAACCGGACTCCTAATTATTGCAATATTTTTTTTAAAAGCCTGTATTGTAGATTCTGCAAAGTTCAGACATCTGCTTCAAATCCAGAAGTTTCTTTCCTTTTTCAAAAAAGGTTGCCCTCCTCCAATTAGCCTCGGCAGAGCAGCGGGAGCAAGTGGAGTTCTGTGGATGGGGTTTCATGTTTACTGGGCGCATTCCAACCTTACCCGCCTTTTCCCACATGGGACCATAATAACCACTTTGCCTGTTGGGCCCAAGACCAAATGGCCTTTGAAGTACAAAGGGATACATTCTGAGTCTTTTTAAAATATACTCTTGCAAATCTTCTGGTTTATCATAAATAAAGGCAGTTTACCTAAGACAACGCATTCCTTTCCATTTCCGTTTTAAGTATGAGTACCGGAAATAAATTTCAAATACTGGTGGAAGAAAGCGCATGTCGGTGTTGCCATGGAAGCTGGTTTCTGCACATCAGAAGCATGAAAATCTGAAGGCTGCTTAGTTGGAGCTGGTGGTTAAAACGGCAACTGTTATTATCCCAAACCAAGAGGAGGGTGGTAATGATGATGACCACAGACCCTTAAATGTGTCTTTCATCCTCAATAATTTCAAAGCTCCCAGTAAATGGCCTCACATGAAGTGCCAGCATGGCTAAGTGAATTAGTCCAACTGAAGTCTACCCCCTGCACTAAAGAAATCATAGGTTGGGATTGCAGAAAATTTTTAGGTTGCTTAGATGTCAACTTCATTACTTAATGTGAATGACTTTAGGTGAGGTTGGCACCCTCTGGGTTTAGCATGTATCGGCCTCAGGACTCATTCTCTCCATCTGAGAAGTTGGGATGTTGGGGTTTTGAGGATCAATGTCAATCACACTCTCATCACTCTACCTCTGAGTTCAGAACCAATTGTTTACAGAGGAGCAGATAACAAAACCTCAATATGTCACTGATACAATGAGTTCAAGATACACCTTTTCAAGATACCAGGTGGTTTCTACCTCTGGGCCTAGAGCACAGAGGAAAATGTAGGCTGCATCTAGGTACATTGTTAAAAAATCATCAGTTTAATCCTGGATGAATTACAAAGACAGAAAATGCTCCTTACAGTTCTGGATGTGAGAAAGGTCAGTACCAAGGAATGAGCATCTAACGTGGACTTTCCTTGCTGTGTCACAGCAAAAGGGAGATGTACAAGAAAGCATGCGCCCAGGAGAGACTCAAGAGGGGCCTGCATGGCTTCCATAATGTAATAATAAGTTTTCTTTTAAAAAAATAGTTTAAATCGTGCAGTTGAAGTTCTGCAGAGAGAGGAGAAGTTTTCCTAAAACTGAGATAAAGGTGTAGAGATGCAGATCAGAGTATAGGGACTGGAAGCCATAGCCAGAGCCAAAGAAAGGATTCTATCAGATGCATCATCAGCTGGGAGACAGCATGCAAAAGCAACCTTGCTGCCTCTGCACAGTCGACTGGTAGCTTTCTTGAGACCCATTGGCAAGATCCGTCACTCTTCTTTTTCATTTGTCTGGCTTGCCACCTCCCTATTTACTACATGCTCCTGTTGAGACCTTGTGCCAGACCTCAGCACTGATGTGTCAAAATGCTATATAAAAATGATTCCTACTCCATTGCCTAAAAACATCCCAATTTAACGATAGTGTTCAGTTCCCTGGATTAGTTTGGCGTTAATAGGAACACTTGCAATAATCAGTCCTTAGTGTCCCCAATGAAGAACCCAAATCCATAGCTAGTCATCTTATCCTCTATGCTAAACCTGTTCGCCTTATGTACTGCAACATTTCCTATCAGTCTGTCACCTGGTGCCTGTACAGTGCTTGCCAATTCCCAAGACTAAGTTCCCTCTTGTGCAAAATTGAAATAACAGGACCTGTGATAATTAACTACAAGCGAAACAGAACAGGAGGGTACCTAAGCCTTATCAACACTCATTACTTCTCTCCTGTACATTCCATTTTCTCTTTCCTTCCTTCCTCTTTTATCTCCCTCCCCACTTCATCCTTCCTTTCCAATCTTTGAGGATAAATATTACTGAACAGCTACTCAGCACTCTTGAAAGTACACAACTGAAGGTACAGATGGACTCTGTGCTCAAGGACCACAAATGCTTTGGACAAGCTGGTCAGTAAAGAGCATCATCACACTATGGTGACAAGTGTGGGGGAATGACTGGGAGGACTAGCAATGTCCCCGGAAGCTTGCATGACCAGAGAGATTTGAATTCATACTGAAAAACTCTGGAAAGCCAGGGTTTCAAGGGAGGCTTTGTAGACTGAGGAACTTAATCATCAAAGACAATAGAAACATGTAGATAGAAGAAAATCAGTCCAGGCCCCAACATCTTTATAAACAAGCTGCTTCTTTCTGAACAGGAAGGCCATAGGAGAAACCTTGGAGAACTCTGGGTCACTTTCCGAGCCCAAGCACATTTACCTTTCCTGTAATTTTTTTCAGTACAAATTTAACTAGAAATTGAGGGCACAATGCCCATTCCTTGATATCATATCTCAATACCTGAGGGAAAGTATTATTAACGTAGTCATATTCAGAGAACATGGCATCATCTTCTGTCCCTACAAATCTCAGTTCTGATGTGACAATTGAATCTTAACATATTGTCTCCTTACAAAAAAGTTAACCCAACTATTCAGTTTCTCACTTAATGTCAAAGCAATTCTTCCAAAGGAAGAACAGACACATTAAATCATTCTTGTCACACATACCTTTTCTTGAATAACCCTAGGTTGTCACAACTGCTGTCTTCTTTGTACAGATAAGGACACTGAGGATAAGAGATATGGTAATGCCTGGCTTAAGGTGGCACTTCCAGCTAGAAGTTGGGCATGGCTCCCAGCTCCAGCGGCTGCTGCACCTCCTTACAAAACCAGTCATTTGACTGCAGCTGTTAGAAGCTTTGGTCCTAAGAGTTATCTATCCTCATGCATAGAAATTCTGGGGGCATTTCTTTCTGGTGATAAACAGGCAGTGGTATGGGATAGCTGTTTGTCTTGGTTTATCAGTTTCATAATCTAGTACTAGTCTGACTCTGCAGGCTTTAATGGAGTCTAGCAGCAACTGACTGTACTGGGCTGCCATGCTGTCTGACTAGAGAATTTCTATGCATCCTTTAGATGCATGTTTTTAACACATGGGACAGTGAATACCAGCATTTTGGAAGCAAGTATCTTGTCCAAGGTGAATCATGTTCTATGACATCACAGAGAGTAGTGGGGTTTCTTACCTTAAACCTGGGAAGTGGCTGATTTCATTTATTCTTCTTTCTTTTTCCATTAATTTGATTAATTCTGTTGGTCTTGCTATAGAGTCCCTACCCTCTCCTGGTCCCTCAATCGTTCTCCCACATCTTCCATTAGACTCCCCAAGCTTCATCCTATGTTTGTGTTTGGTTCTCTGCAGCTGTTTTGGTTGGCTGCTAGATGAAGCCTATGAGAAGACCATTAGGCTAAGTTATAGTCTACAAGCACAGCAGTATCATTAATAGTGATAGCAGAGTATCATGAATAGTGTCAGGTATTGGTTCTTGCTCACAGGATGGGTCTCGAGTTGGACCAGTCCCTGTTTGGGCATTCCCTTAGCCTCTGATCCATGTTTGTACTTGCACTTTTTGTAGTCAAGAAACATTTTGAGTGGAAGGTTTTGTGGATTGGTTGGTTTTCTTATCCCCCCCCCCATTTGGAAGTTCTGCCTGGCTACAAGAGGTGGTTACTTCACGCTCCATATCCCCCACTGCAGGGAACAGAAAGGGGCATATTTTACTTTCTTACTACATAATATTTTGCTTTAAAAAAATCAAACCAAGAAGCATATAATGTGTGGCTACTGTAAAACAGTTACTCTAAGACTTCTAGGGTAAAATTACAATTAGAAGTTATCACCATGTAATGTGATGTGTATGAAGATTTGGGTTGGTGTAGACTTTTTCCAAGGAAATAAAAATGAGAAGGGTTAGGAATCATAACTGGGGTATTAGGACAGAGGTAAATTGCAGAGAAAGTGGAAGTCCACAGGGAGTAAAGGAGCAGGGAGCACCTGGCTTCTCCTACAGCTCTCTGGTGGAGAAGAGGAGCTATCAAAGCTGTACAAACACATGTAATAAAAGCCACAGGGAACCAGACATAAAAGGGGGATTCCTTAACACAGCAAAGGCTTTGTGCACCTACTGAATATAATGCCTAAAGTTTTAATTTGAGAATATGAGAAGAGTAGGAAAAAGGGGGCATAAAGAGGGAAGAGATTGAATTATCCCAATTTTCAGAAAACATGATTCTATACTTAGAAATGCTAAAGAGTCCACCAAAATAACTCATAAATCTGATCATCACTATTAGCATAATAGCAGGACATAAAGTCAACAGGCGTAAATCCACCCCTTTTCTATATACCAATAATGAAGTCACCAAAAAGGGTAAATAAGAGGAGATATCCCATTCATATTACTTCAAAAAGAATTACTAGAATAAGTCTACCCAAATGGGTGACAGGTTTCTACGATAATATTTTTAAAATTCTGAAGAAAGTAGTTGAAGAGTCTAGAAGATGGAAAGACACGCCTTACTTATAGATCTGCAAAACTTATCATGAGAAAACAACTATACTTTCAAACGAAATCTACAGAGTCAGTGCAATCTTCATAAGAATGTCACTAAAATTACATAAAGAACTAGAAAAAAATCTGAAATTGATATGGAACCCTACAGGACCTTAAATAGTGAACATAATTCTGAGCGGAAAGAGCAATGCTGGAGGAGGCATCCCAATTCCTGGTTCTCAAATTATGTTACAGAGCCATAGTGTCAAAATGGTAGTGGCACAAAGACTAAACACACACAAGCACACACAAACACACACAGAGAGAGAGAGAGAGAGAGAGAGAGAGACCAATGGAAAAGCAATAGTGAACCCAGAAATAATCCCTGGCAGCTATGTCCTACTAACTTTTAAGAAGGGTGCCAAAAAAGGAGTTTTAGTAAAAAAAAAAAAAAAAAAAAAAAAAAAAAAAAAAAAAAAAAAAAAAACAGCCTCTTCAACAAATGGTGCTATAAAGCCTGGATATCCATCTGTAGAAGAATAAAATTATACCCCTATCTTCCACACTGTTTTAAAAAAAATCAGTTTGAAATGGATTAAATACTTTAGTGTAAGACCTGAAACATTGAAACTGTTAGAGAAAAACATGGGAAAAAATATTTCAAATATAAGCATAGGCAAAGGCTTTCTGAAACTGAAACTCATAGTCTAGCAAATAATAGCAAGTTGAATATGATTTCTTGAAAATAGAAAGCTTCTGTGTGGCAGAGGAAGCAGTGTGCTTACAGAACGGAGAGAACGTTTGCCAACTATACATCCAACAGACAATTTCTAGATAAAATTTATAAGGAACTATAAAAATTAACTACAAACCCCAAATTGCCAAAAAGAAAACATACAAATGACCTGTAAATTTAGAAGGAAATGCTGAACATTCTCATCCCTCAAGGAAATTCAAATTCAAGTTATGCCAACAGTCCATTTCTCTCCAGTAAGAATGGCTAAAACCAAGGAAACAAACAAATTATGTTAAAGATACGAGGGAAGTGGTGGCTTTCTGCATTGCTCATTGGCAAGGGGTACATTAAGAAACTAAAAGTAAATGTGACCCAGCTATGCCTCCTCTGGGTACAGCTAAGTATGCTTAAGTCAGAAACCACAGAAACTCTTGTACATGTATGTTTATTGCTACACTATTCCAAGCAGCCAGGATATGTAAGCAGTCTAGGTACACTTTATGTGTACAAATGAACACATAAAGAAAATGTGATATTCATCCACAAAACAGACTCAATCAGTTGCAAAGAAACTTTTGTCATTTGCCAGAAAACAGGTGAAACTAGAGATCATGTTAAGCAAAATAAGCCAGGCCCAGAAAGATAAATATTACATGCTTCCACTCATATGTGGAATCTAGGTTTCAGTGTATCTACATGTATATAGGTGGGTGTGTGAGATGTAAGTATGAGTAGAAATATGTGTAAGGGAAAGGAAGTGAAAGAAATGAAGAAAGAGGGAGTAATCAGGGCAGGTGAAATACAAATAGAGCATTTTCTTTCATGTCAAGAATCTAGATTTAACAATAGTTTCACATATATAAATACAATATAAAAACTAAGAAGAAATTATTTTGGAGAAAGAAAAAGAGGCCAGAGGAAGGAGAATGGGGATGCATGATGATAATGAGGAGGTGAATATTAGCAATGTGTGTATGTGTGTGTGTGTGTGTATGTGTGTGTGTAAAATGTTACAATACAATATAGTTTATAAATAAAAATATTTTAAATTTTAAAGAAGTTATTATAAGTCTAAGCACCAGCACATGATCCCCACCACTTCTGTGGGTTATAAGCTTTCCTACACGGTTGTAGTTTCAAATCTCTCTCCAGACAGCTTGCCTGGAGCAGGAGGATCCAGTTACAAGAAAATCCTTCATATGTCACCAAGTTAGTAGTGGCCAGAGTTGAGAGGCCCCAGTTCTTGCCAGAAGGTCATTCCATAGGGCTTGGTGTCCTCAGATATGGAAGCTCTGTCTTCGACCAGAGCCAAGGCTCTAATATGAGTTCAGTATCTTCTAAGACCCATAGTCAAAGTTCACACTATTATACCTACAAGTTTCAGTGAGTTGGTCCTCTTCCAAGTTGGAAAAGGCAATATACAAAAATGGATATCAGATGCAGGCATCACTGAGGCCTTCTTGGGGGCTATCTGTGGTGCTTGTTCACTCCTCCCTGGCACCCATTGATTCATGTCTTATTTTCATATGAAGCCCTTCTGCACAGTAGTCCACTAACACATCCTATTATATGTATTATCAGTTCCATGTCCAAG
Organism: Apodemus sylvaticus; assembly: GCF_947179515.1. Lineage (NCBI taxonomy): Eukaryota > Metazoa > Chordata > Mammalia > Rodentia > Muridae > Apodemus > Apodemus sylvaticus. The sequence continues at coordinate 105,830,713 of NC_067477.1, read as the reverse complement.
AATTGATTTTATAAATCAAATTCAGATGCAAATAAATCTACCCAGACCTTTTACAGTTCCTTTTATCTTATGACTAGAAGACATATGTCATCTCTCTCTTCACCAACATACAGAAACGGAAAGAACATTGTAGGTACCTTTCCCAGTAAAAAGAGCACTGAGGCACAAATGAATGACCAATTCAGACCAATTCTGAAGTTCAGCATACTTTTACTGTAAGTTCCTCAAGAGCTAAGGAAATGAATCGATGGTTAAAGCACTTGCCACATAGGAAGAAAGCCTGAGTTTGGATCCCAGAGACTGTTATAAGTGTCAGGTAGGTGTGGCTGCTCACCTGGAATTCCAGACCCAGAAAGTGGAAACTTTGAGATCAACTATATCAACAAGTTCTGAGCTTGATTGAGATACCCTGCCTCAATGAATAAGGTTGGGAAAGCATGAAAGATGATGCCTAACAACAACCACAGATGTGTATGCATACCCCTACATATGTGCAACCACTCACATGCAAATTCATGTACATAGTACACATACAGAGAGAGAGAGAGATACAGAGACAGAGAGACACAGACAGACAGACAGACACCAGGTAGGACTTGGTTCTACCCTTATCTTGGGGCACTGATCGATGCCATTTATCTCCACTCTGAGTTCTTGCTTCTACCTACTCGTGCTTCCTTTACATGAAATGCAGTGCATTCTGGAGTAGAGCGCTATTCATGGTCTGTTTCTGCCTTTAGAAGCTTGGTGACCTAAAATAAAATTAAAAAAAAAAAAAAAAAACAAAGAGTACACATAGCTCTGGCTGCATATGTAGTAGACAACAGCTGTGGCAGACATCAATGGGAGGAGAGGTTCTTGGTCCTATGAAAGTCTGATAGATGCCCCAGCACTGGGGACTTGAGGGTGGGGAGGTGAAAGTGGGTGGGTGGGTGGGTGGAGGAAGATGCTCATAGAAGCAGTAGAAGGGGCAATAGGGGAGGGGGCTTTCCAGGAGAGGGAGAAACTGAGTAAGGAGATAACACTTGAAATGTAAATAAATTAAAATAAAATAAAATTTTCAAAAAAGAAAGAAAAAAAAAGAAGCTTGGTAACCAATGACCTCTCCACATTTTGCACCATCTCCCTTTCTGTCCAAGCTTTGCTGTGTTTCTGCCAGTACATCTATGTTTAAGAACTTTACAGGTCTCCTATGCATCTGTTTCTTGCTGTGTGGACCTCTCTGGAGGGCTGCTGGTATAAATTGACCTGACAACAGGTGCTTTTCCCTAGAGCAACTGATTTAAATGCGGTAGTACATGTTTTTAATCAGGCCCTATACTGTAATTCTTGCAACACTTGGTTGTTTATAGGGACTAGCCCTATTCAGTGTTGGAAGATTATGAAGACATGGTTATTGATAGGTAGTAAATGGTGATGACTGTTTTAGGAGCTGGCTATCATATTTTGCTATGTTTTATGGGCAAATTAGCAGCATTTAGATAAGTGCTATGGAATGAACATTTGTGTTTCCTGACTCATTACTAAGGCTCTAAGCCCCAAGTTTACTCAAAGATTAATACATGAAGTGGTAAAATTGAGAGCATATGACTCTATTGATTACTTTTCTTGTTGTTGTTACCAAATATCTAATAAGAATCTATTTAAAGAAGAAATTACTTAATTTAGCAAATAGTTGGGTGGAATATCATCCGTGCTGGGGAAGGAACGGTGACAGGTGGCTCTGTGATAGCCGCTTGCTCACAACCTAGCAGATCGGGAGGCAAAGATGGGGCAGGAAACAGGACTACACCATAAACCTCAAGGCCCACCCTCTGCTGGCCAACTTCCTCTCTAGGTTCTCCGCTGGGTTCCACAAACTCTTCGTTCTATACCATCAGCTGTGTTTAAACCACAGGTTTAAAAATATGCGCTTGTGAAAGAAA